>NC_088799.1:25292374-25593922 GCF_011386835.1 Chrysemys picta bellii | reverse complement strand
CAGGAGCCAAAGAGAGCTCAGGAACTTCTGGAGATTTTTCTCCTTTCCATTAAGACTCCTTTCTAAGGGCCTGATCCAGCAAAATACTTGTGCTTAACTTTGAGCACGTGAAGAGTCTCAAAGACTTCAACATACTAATGGGAGTCAATGTGTCTCCTCGTATGTTTAAAGTTAAACACATGCTTATGTGCTCAGCTGGACTGCAGCCTAAATCCAGTGCCCATAAGTAAGCTGGTAAAACAAGGCAGAAAGTAAAAATACAGTTGCAATTATCAAGGTTTTTATCTAAAAGGAAAATGTTTCTAATCTTTAGAAAGCAAAATAAGTTAACACAAGCAGAGAAGGGATTGGAAAAGTCCCACGCTTAGGCTTAGGGTTCCACTGAGTCTTACAGCTTTGGCGCTGAAACAGTCCCTTCCTAGAGGCTTTCTGTCTCCTCTGCTTCCAGGCAGCTACAATCTTTCTCCTCAGTACTTGTGGGGTGGGAGAATTTGAGCTGAGATTTAACCTCTTGTTCACTGGGGAGCAAGCTGTGTAGCACAATGCATCACACTCTGGGCCGATTCTCAGCTGGTCTGAATTGGCCTCACGCCGCTGAAGTCAATAGTACAATGCCTATTTACACCAACTCAGAATATGGCCCCATGACTTTTGGATGGGATTTGAATTTGGTTAAACAAGTTCTCCACTCTTAGTGCAGAAGCACTGCATACTGATTTCATGCCAACAGGAGTAATTTATTGTGGCAGGTATCTCAGAAGCTCTTTTTTATAAGGCAAACAAGTCAATAGTACATTGCTTCAAAAACCCCCACGTAAATCCCATTTCTCCATCATTTCACTTTGTAGACTGTGTGCTGGTGATTTCAACACTATCAGTGCTTTTATGTTGTACATTTGCCTGAGGCAGCTCAGCCATCGGAGGATCAGTAGGGTGTTATCTCTGCTAAGGATACTTTCTTACCGGTAGTTCAGTATTTCGGGGGAACCGATTTCAGTCATACAAGGTAGATTTAAATGTAGGACTGTGCCCTAAAAGGGGTATATATTACCATCCGATATAATGATGTCAAGATAGAGGCATTTAATGAAAGAGCCGGAACTAGCACTAGTTTTTCTTCTGGTTAGCATGCAAAGGAGTATGTTTGTTTAGTTACCCTTGTGCTTTGATCAGCTTTTGAAAAACAAATCAGTAATTTAATCCCAAATGAAGAATGAGAAATGCTTCAGATAAACTTAATTTTCACTCCTGAGATATTGTTGTAAGCAATGATAATAAACAAAGCCTTCTGTTGTGCCATTTTCTGGCAATACAACAGAGCCAGCATATCTGAAATCTAAATTTGCCTCAGAGCTTGTAAACATCCTGGGCATTTGTTTATTTATTTATTTTCATTTTGTGGTTTTCATTCCAGCGGCATCATTTTAAATACATTTTTCAAAAGATTATATGTGGAAATGGCATTGGCAGCGAGGATTAAGCTCTGGTTTTACATTTGTTTTGTAAAGCTAGTTGGTAGGAATACGGAGTCATTCAGATTAAAAACTCAGAGTGAAATCCTGGCTCCACTAAAATCAACGGCAAAACCCCTATTGACATCAGTGAGCAGGGATTTCAAAATCAGCCTATTCTATTTTAGGATTTAGCTACACAGGGACGTTAAACCGGATTAAATTGAGTTAATCCAGTTTGAAAACGCTAGTGTACACATGACACAATTCATTATAGCTCACTAACTCTGCATTTATTGTGGACTCTGGAGTCCTCTTTCAAAGTGACCCAAGTTTGATGCCCTCCAGTGGTCTGCTGTCAAATCAACTGGCTGCCTCCATTCTCCTTTAAAAACTGGTACAGAACCAGAATTTGCTCATTAGCTCCTGGATACAACTATTGCTGCATTAATTACTCCAGAAGCCTTACAACATGCCTCGAGCAGCTGCTTGGAGTCATGGTGAGCCTGGATCTCATCACTGTCTGGGGAGAAGGGTTAATGGGGCAATCTGTTGGGACCACCCACCAGAATAAAGATATTTTTGTGGACATTGCTAAGCAGACGTCCATGGGGGGTCACAACCTGGACACTACCAGTGCAGGATAAAGAGCAAACAGATGGTACATTAAAACCAAAGATGCCAGGAAAAAATCCAGCAGGAAATGTGATCTGTCCATTTTATGAGGACCTGAACAGGATTTCGATCAGTTGCACCACTATTGCACCCAAGAATGTTGTGGACCTCGCTGGCATTCTGCTGTGCCACCCCAAGGATGAACATGAAGAGTCACTGGAGGATAAACACAAGGAGGCCAGTGAAGAGCTATCCCTAAAGTGCCAGGATCACTTTGGGGCTCAGGACCCTGACAACAGCCAAATAGGAAGAGAGCCCAATTCCCAGACAGAAACCAGGCAGCTATTGAGGAGGCAGATCCTATCAAAGGAACATCAGCATGTAAGTATCTGTTTAAAATGTGTTATGTTGTTGTTATGCTGTACTGCCATGCTGTACTGTTCCAGGTGCCCCACAGTCATTTTTGGCAGATGTAAGCTAGGAAACTTTCTGAGTCTCCTCCCTCAGCCCATGCTGTCTGTTTGCTCCCAGCCCCCATACATTTTCAACATGGCAGATGCTCCAGCTGGGCAATCAGCCTCCGTGTAATGCTAAAGCCATGACCATAGACCATTTTGAAGCCCCCACCATGGAGAGCACATGCCCATCTATCCCTTTTTCCTCTATCCTCCCCGCATCCATCCTGCCCCCCCACCCCCCGCAAATGGTCCCCTCAACCTCATTCGCCAGCTCAAAATGGCAGCCACAGCCGTTATCCTGTTCAACTGTGCAAAATTCAACAGTTTATTGAGAGGTGGTTACAGGAAAAGTGTGGTTAGTATTCTCATTTCTCATTTTACACGAGGTAGATGTAGACACTGCATGCCCCTAAAGGTACCAAGACTACAGCTCCTCACTGAGATATCATTACTTGTAACATACATTCTTACAGGAAAAGAACTTTACCTCATAACAAAGTTCTTACTGGCTATTCACAGGCTTACATAGAGAGAGAATAGGAAGAATGAATGCTTCAGATGAACCCTGTCTATTTTTTCTCTGCACTTTCACCATGTCTGCAGGGGAGACACAGTGGAACCTGAGTCTAAGAAATTGCTCAGTTTTTGTCTGGGCATTATGGGGGATAGCTGCCCTGTCATTCCCTCCTTGCAATACCCTTCCTCTCCTGCAGCACTTCTGGAGGGATCATCTTGGTGAATAGCTTCACAGCATGTCTCGTTGGTCTGTCCTTTGCCTTTTGGATAACACCATTCTTTGCCTCCTAGTCTCCTACCTAAGCATAACGTCATCGAGAAACAGGACAGCCTAAAGACGACATAGAGGGGATTGCTATCCTGCTCACCCCCAGATAACCCCTACTGGCATCTCTAAGACTATACAAGCACTTCCAAGGCACAGTAAACCCAAACTAAGACCATAATTCCCAACCTCCCTCAGCCTCCAAGGCGCAACAGCAAACCCAAGCAGTATGTACTGCAAGACAAAGACCACAGTACAGCCCTCCTCATGCACACACCACATACCATCTCTGAAGCTCCCCCAAGACTGGAAGGAAAGCCAGAATTATGTGTTTAAAAAAAAACCCGATCTCATAGCTTCTCTGGTCCCTGCTGCTGCTGGAGGAGCTGCTGCTACCACAACATCATCTGCTCAGCAGTGTGGTGGGTAAAGTTCAAGACTCAAGGCACCCAGCTCCAAGAGCTCTGATACAGCCAAGCAATCTCTGCATGTTTGTGGTTGCCAACATAGTGGCACAGAGCATCATTGGGTCCATGCTGGCCGACAGCAACTCGAAATGGAGCTACCTCACCGGGAGAGAGAACCTGGGACGGAGACAGCGGAAACATGGGATTTTAAAAAATTCGAACCCACCTGGTTTCCTCTTTGCATCCCATAATGCACAGTGAGAAAAATCCCACACTGCACACTGCTCGGCAGAAAAGGAAAGAACCATGGGATACCCTCTGAGAATGCCACATGCTTACTACACAACGAGCCGCCTCCATGTGTACATAATGATGCAAACGGAAAGAGGGCAGAGCCATCCTGGTTGAACACTATTAGTCCAGCTTGTGTATTGCACATTAAACATGCATCAAATCAATCCATTTTAAGCCCCCTGTGTAGACAAGCCCTTAGGTACTTATATGGCTCCTATTACCCTAGTATCTGAGCACCTCACAATCTTTAATATATTTATCTTCACACCAACCCTGTGAAGTAGGGAACTGAGGCATGGAGAAGTGAAGTGATTTACCCAAGGTCACTGGGCAAGCCTGTAGCAGAGCAAGAATTGAACCCAGGTCTTTCAAGCCCAAATCTAGTGTCCTCACCACTGGGCCATCATACCTCTTTTACCAGGGAGGAGGATATCTCCACATAGTTATAGCTGAAAGCAATTTACATTATAAATCCTTATTTTTTTTTAGTTCCCTCCATAATTTAGCCTTGGAAAATTATTGGGTTGGCCTGAAAATTGCCACACTTGCTGTTCAGGCTAAAGAGAATGTTTCTTCAAAGTTTGAAGGAAAAAACATTTAACTGTGTTTTGAGTTATATGCAATCAAACAACTAGCCTGATTTGAAATACTGACTTTTCTCTCACAGTTTTGTTTCCCCAATAATTCCAAAAAATGGCTTGTTACCTACCACCCCTTCAAACTTTCCATGGGAGTAAATCCCCTTGTGAACTCAGGCTCTGGCTGTATTTGAAGAATATCAGTTGCACTGAAGCAAAGTTATGAATGACTTTTTGTGGCTAGTTTTGAGTCCAATCTTGTTCCCATTGATTTCAATGGCAGGTCTGAGCTCAGTCTTATATGATTGTTGATGTCAATGGGGGTTATTTGTTTGTTTGTTTTGCCAATGAATTCAGAGGGAGCAGGACTGGCATTGTGTCTGTGAGCACATTGCCATCTATTGGCAGGTTGCAGCTTACATAGAACCTAGGCCAAAACATTCAAATCCAGAGGCCCAAAGTTAGGCTTTGAAATCTTCATATATGCCAGGAATCGGCAACCTTTGGCCCGCAGCCCGCCAGGGTAAGCCGTGGCCAGCACATCCCTTGGCCCATGCCACTTCCTGCAGCCCCCATTGGCCTGGAGTGGCAAAACGCGGTCAGTGGAAGCCGCGATCGGCCGAACTTGTGGACGTGGCAGGTAAACAAACCAGCCCGGCCCACCAGGGTGCTTACTCTGGCGGGCCACGTGCCAAAGATTGCCTATCCCTGATATATGCCATACTTTACACTCGTTAAGCACTCTGGAGGGAATCCTCCTCTTTGCTACAGTGACGGGGAGAACTCACCAGGTGCAGGCACTGCACTGGACAGCCATAGGCTGCCCTGCACATGTCTTATCACAACCCCTGGCAATGAGAGCATTTTGGAGGCAGGGCCGGATTAACACAGGGGCTTTAGGCTGCGGCCCAGAGCCCCGGGCTAAGGGGGGGGGGGTCTGGCACTGCCAGGCTTAGGCAGGCTGCCTGCATGCTGTGGTCCCACGCCACTCCCAGAACCAGCCAATGGGAGCTGTGGGGGCGGTGCTTGCAGCCCTGGCCAGCGCATGGAGACACACTATCCCCCTCCCCCCAGGGGCACGCAGAGACGTGCCAGCAGCCAACTGCTTCCGGGAGTGGCGGGGGCCATGGCATGCAGGCAGGCAGCCTGCCTGAGCCCTGCTACGCCACTGGCTGGGAGCTGCCTGTGGTAAGTGCCTCCCGACTGGAGCCTGCCCCTCACACCCCCTCCTGCACCCCAACCCCCTGCCCCAGGTCAGAATCCCCTCCTGCACCAAACTTCCTCCCAGAGCCCATACCCCTCACCAGTAGCGTAGCTAGCAGGGTTCAGGGGAAGCGGCCACTTCTCCCGTCTGCTCCAAAACAGACCCAGGGTCTGAATTACTTGCCCCAAAGCTGCAGGTTTACCTGAAAGCAGCTAACAGAAGTGTTCCTGTCTTTAACACTCAGATGCCCAGCTCCCAATGGGGTCTAATCCCAAATAAATCCGTTTTACCCTGTATAAAGCTTATGCAGGGTAAACTCATAAATTGTTCGCCCTCTATAACACTGATAGAGAGATATGCACGGCTGTTTGCTCCCCCAGGTATTAATACATACTCTGGGTCAATTAATAAGTAAAAAGTGATTTTATTCAATAGAGAAAATAGGATTTAAGTGGTTCCAAGTAGTAAGAGACAGAACAAAGTAAGTCACCAAGCAAAATAAAATAAAATGTGCAAATCTATGTCTAATCAAACTGAATACAGATAATCTCACCCTCAGAGATGCATCAGTAAGTTTTTTCCTCAGTCTGGACACCTTCCAGGCCTGGGCACAATTCTTTCCCCTGGTACAGCTCTTGTTCCAACTCAGGTAGTTGGGGGATTCTTCATGATGGCTCTCCCCTCTGTTCTGTTCCACCCATTTATATATCTTTTGCATAAGGCGAGAATCCTTTGTCCCTCTGAGTTTCCACCCCCCCCTCACTGGAAAAGCACCAGGTTAAAGATGGATTCCAGTTCATGTGACATGATCACATGTCACTGTAAGACCCCAAGCCTTCATTCCTCCCAACTTGACTCACAGGAAGGCTTGCCTGCAAACAGAGCCATCCAGTCAATTGTCCTGGTTGATGGGAGCCAATAAGATTCCAAACCACCATTAACGGCCTACACTTTGCATAATTACAATAGGCCCTCAAAGTTATATTTCATATTTCTAGTTTCAGATACAAGAGTGATACCTTTATACAAATAGGATGACCACACTCAGTAGACAATAAGCTTTGTAATGATACCTTACAAGAGACCTTTTGCATGAAGCATATTCCAGTTACATTATATTCACTCATTATCAAATTTTTATAAAATCATATAGACTGCAGCGTCACACCCACCTTAATTATTCATTGCCTTGCATCCAAGTGCTCGTGCTTTGTAACTGGTGTGATGGTAACTGCTTTTTGTCACCTGTAACTTGAGATGAGGTAAGGTTTTTTAAATTAATTGTTTTGGTTTTGAGAAAAATATTGGGGATAGGCCTGAACTGCCAAATTTAGATCCATGCTACCCCAGAGTTTTCAGGGTGTTTTGGTTTCTAATATGCAGACATAATTCACTGGCATTAGAGGAGGCAGCTGACAGAACAGACCCTGGCACTGTCAGAGAGGATATTCTCAGGAACTTCCTGTTCATGTTAAAGAAGTTTCATGGATAACGCTCTGTGCAAGAAGAATAGGAATAAAGCACCACCACCTCAGCACCTCTCAAGCTTGAAATGTTTGGGAAGTTTGTTTTTATTCAAGCCCAGTCAGAAAGAGAGAATCCCATTAAAACACATTGGATTGCTTTTAGTATTTCTGTGCCATACAATTACACACATTTATGCTCTCTGTCTGAGAATCCAGAAATGTAAATAATCCACCTTTTCTTGCACTGTATTTGCAAATCCACTAGCTTGATCTTTTTGACGATAAATAGACTAACTTATAAGGCAATGCATGATTAATCCCAACCTTACATTTTATAATTGGTGTCAGGCCAGATTCTTGGGCATGGCATGAAAAATTTACTTTTTATATCTGAACACTCAACCTGTGTATGTTTAGCAAGTGTAGCCAAGGCCCAAGGCACCGCACCCACAGTAATGTGAATATGCATTGGGGTCAACTCAATGATTCTGCAGATCCCAAGCCCTATTGTTTCTGGGAGACTTTGGATGTAACATTCTCATAAGTGTCACATTAGTGGGGTCAATCACTCTCTCCTTAAAGCCTGAATCTACTGAGGATTTAAGTTCCTCTGATAACTAATGCAGGAGATAAAAGTGATGCAGCCTTGAATGGTACAAGAGCTGAATACCCTTCAAATGGGATTGAAATTGCTGCTCTGAGGTTATTTTCAGCAGGCAGGGGGGTGCTAATACACAGTTCAACAGATTTGGATCTTCCACGTTGATATTTCTTGAGGTTATAAACATTTGGGAAAAAATACAAAAGAAGTGTATGATCAGTAAGAGTGCAACAAGCTATTTGCCAGAAATTCAATTGCAGGTAAAGAAGCCATTGTAAAGGTTCTTTAAAAACTAGAGCTGGTAGCTCTTTTCACACAACAGGCTCATAACTGACTGTAATTTAATGCTGTGTGTCAGAGGTCTGCCGAAGGGCTCAAGGTCTTGAGCTCTGGAACGTCTGTAAGCCTACTAAGTGAAGTGACTACATAGTGCTCAGAAACCCTCCATTCTCTACTCCTCTCATTCTGGAGTCTGTGAAAGGATGAGAGACCAGAACAGGGAGGAAGAAGTGGAATGGACTCCCATTAACCTAAAGAGGTGTTGTATCAGTCCCTGAATGAGTTTGCCTTTGTTTATGTTCTAAATAATGGATGTTGTCACTACTACATTTTTAAAGGCTTTAAAAATCACTTTTTGAATGCTTAAATACTAACAGATTGATTTGGGCATAAGCTTTTGTGGGGAAAGCTTATGCCCAAATCAATCTGTTAGTCTTTAAGGTGCCACCGGACTCCTCCTCATTGTTTTTGTGGATACAGACTACCACGGCTACCCCTCTGATTTTTGAATTCTAAAAGTATTGATTTTTTTGTCCTTGGTATACCAGAAACACCCCTGAGGAGGACATCTCTCTCTCACACACACACACACACACATACACAGTTTAGTGTGTTTGACATTTGCCTTCCATTAATGCTCACACATGAGTTTGCAATCTGCTTTCTGTAACTATTCCTCTGAGTTAAACTCTGTTACTCAAATGTTCACAGAAAGTTGCAATCAAAGGGACATGACCAGCCCCACCAGCTGGCTGGGCTCTGACAGTCAAGATGGGTTCTTCATATCTCATGCATTAAAACCAACAGTAGAGGTTTTGTCAGACTAACTAGGTTTTTAGCTGTACCAGTGTATCTTTAAATTTATCATCAGTGACCGACTTAAAGACAGTGAGATTACACAGGTGTCACTGAGGGCATCATGTGAAGACACCAGGGTTGCACTGATGTATCTGAGAATCTAATTTGGTCTGCAGACCCTCTGTTGCTTGTGGTGGTGATGTGAGATGGATAGAACCCAGGTGAACACTCAGAAGAGCCCAGTGTAGGTTTGTTGGGCTGGCAGTTAAACATAATATTTGCTAACTTGGAAAATAAGCACATTTGATATAGAATCAGAAAGAACTAAGGAATAAGGAACCCCACAAGGCCATATTCATAAAGTCACTTAATTAACTTGTGTTTGTAATTTGTAAAATTGGAGCTCCTCAGATGGAATGTACTGTAGAATGCAGTGTAGTGTTGTTTGTTGTTATGCCCCTGAAAATCAGCCAGCCGAAAAAACAGAGACTGAGAATTTAAACCAGCTGATAAATTAAAACACAGTATTTCTGTCCGTAAATCACATTGTACTTTGAAAACGTGTGGGAACCCAAGTCACCACAGTGAAGTGATTTGTAAGGGGAGTGAGGGAAAGTTTGATTTCTGTTTGTTCTGAAACTGACCAGTAGAACTGAATATTTTCTAGACTCTGTATTTGTGTCAATGCTGCTCTAATTTCTGATAGGGACATTATATCTCTCTGTTGTTAATTAGAATTGTTTCTATTATAATACAACTAAATGCTTGCTATTAGGCAGGGTTTTTGGCTATCACAGCTCTACTATTAATGCAGACTAAATGTCATATTACACCTGGTCCTTTCCGACAGATGTTTTTAATTCCACTAATTATGCCACAGGTTCACTTGCCAAATTATACTGTCAACTCAACCTTCTGGTCATTACAGACTGTCTCACACCTTTGTCTGTGTCCTTCATGCTGTGTTTTTCTCACATGTCTGCCTACACTTCTTTCTCCCTCATACACACACATGCATGCACGTCTTTAAGACCTGAATAATCCTTTGTCAACAATTGATGAGCCTCAGAGAAAAGGATGATTGCTTGCTATCTTTTAACGCCATTTGAATGTGATCATTCAGAGCTACAAATTGAAAAAGTTGCCAATCCTTAATGCTTTCAATTAAAAATTCCTGTAACAGGCGGGGAGTGACTAATACATGAAGTAATAGAGCCTAGAAATGCCACTGACTTCAGGAGCTTTGCAGAAATCATTTCTGCTGAAAATGGCAAATAAATAAATTAACCATGTCTAATGTACCAAGGGCTAGACTGCACTTTTGCACTCTGCCCTGGGCAGGGCTGATGTGTAGCTGTCTACCAGAGCAGCAGTAAAAGGAGGGAGTCTTGCCTTTTTGAGATAATGAGCACCTTTCTTGCTTGTCACTTGCTGCAGGAAGTAGTCATCTGCTTCTGGCCCTTGGTTCCTATCTCCTCTCCCTTCCCACCCCAGATACAGACTGGTTCAGCACCTCCCTGCCTCTTCCCACCCACAAGTTTGAGGGAGGGAGTAGAGGACATTCAGCGCCTGTGCACTCAGACCATGCAGACGTATCAGAGCTGATGTTACTTTCCTTTATGTCTCCAGTCAGGCATGCAGCTTAAACCACTATCTGGCCCTCCGTGATTTTCAAGCTGTGTGATGGGGCGCACTTGCCCCGCACTGAATGAGAAGAGGTTAACTCTACGTTGTGGGTTGAGGAAGCCACACCCCCTTTCCCTACTGGGCATGCTCCAGGTGTACCACTATAAAAGAGAGCAGCTCAGGTGGGGCTGACCGCTGTGGAGGAGGATGTGCTCCAGCTGAGGCTCAGTGGCAGCCTGGGACCATAGGAGCCGGGGACGTGGCAGCCCAGGCAGATGCCAAGGCAACCCTGGAGGCCTTGCAGGGTTCAGAGGCGCCGGAGAAAGCGAAGACCGGATAACCTAGAGGTAACAGGGACGCCCAGACCACTGCAGCAGGGACGACGGCAGGAAGCAGCTCCGGGGAATCAAACGGCGGACCGGTGAGCCAAAGCCTTGAGTCCGCCTGTTTTGGTTGGAGCCTTCCCTGCTGACTCAGTGGCCTGGGCTATGACCACTAACAGGGCCCTGGGTAGGGGTCTGGTGGAGAGGGAGGGCCCCGACGCCCCTGCTGGGGGTGCAACCTCTCCCCCTGTGCCCGGCAGGGCCTGCTAGACTATACTGCCAAGAGTGAATGTATTGACTCTGGCTGCTAGGCCTTACTGCCCTGTTGACAGGAGTGAAGGTATTGACTTGAGCCACTAGGCCTTACTGCCCTGCAAGAAGGGGTGGATTTCCTGACTCTGGCCATTTCTTTTCCTCTTGACAAGGGTGAATTTATGGACTCCAGCCACTAGGCCATATTGCCCTGCTGATATGGGCGAGTGTATGAACTCGGGCCGGGAGGGACATAGACATAAGATATGTACTCCCCACCGCTATTCCCAAAGAGAGACGGGTGCACTTGCCCTGCACAGGATGAGGTTTCCCCCAGCCCTGTCACAAGCAGTTCTGAATTAAGACCTGGAAAGCCAAGTTTGCTAGCCTGTGTGTTATGTCTGCATGCTGACTGGTCCTGAAATCTGTGATAAAAGCAATTTATTAAACCATCAACACACAGCTGTTCGGCATGGAATGTAAATTTAGGGCCAGATTCCAACATGCTTATTCAACATGAGCAACTCCTTACTCCGTGACTAGCCCCACTGATTTCAGTGTCACATTGTTCAATGACAATAACAGGATCAGAATCTGGGCTATAAGGCAGCTGTAGTCCCTGGTGCTCAATAGGTGTAAGAGCTGTTGTAGACCCCATACATGATTTCCTAGCTTAACCAGAACCAGGGATTGGCCCAGGAATGTTTCCTCCTCTCGTCAAAAGTGGAATTTTCACGCTTCCTCTCCCACCCCCTAAAAATCACACCCACAGAAATAGGTGGACAAACTTCATTGCTGCACTAGTGACAACAAATGCATCAGGCCTGACTCCGCGCTCACAACAGATTAAATCAGGAGGAGCGCCACAAAACCAATCCAAAGGCCAGGCTCTGCCACTCTTATTTACCTTACTGTGTGAGTGACCCCATTGGAATCCTAGACAGTGTGAATAAGGGGGAGAAAACTGGGCCCTTACATTGTAGGAGCCTTGAGGCAGTGTACAACACTGACTGTACAGTCTCAGGCACCCTGTAGGCACTGAACACATAAATAATAGTAACAATGGGACTGATTCTCTTCTCACTGAAACCCGATCCTAAGGGAGTTTCAATGAGATTTTCAGTGAGATTTAGACATTTAAATTCCTTAGGTTCCTTTGAAAAACCTCAGCCTTAATCCAATGCCAGAACAGAATCAGGCTCAATGTATTTGGGTAGTTTGTGTATTTCATTCATCTTGAACAGTGAGGTCAGACTGGTCCCTTTCACTTTCTGTCTGGGCCTGCACTAGCACACTGCTGCTGCTTGGATTTCTGCCATGGCAGGAGGGTGTTTAAATAGAGGCCTAGGTTGATTGACACTTAGAATATGCATAGAATATAAGTTTTTAAAGCACTTTTTTCAAAATAAACCGAACAAGTCTGGTCCAAACCCTTCCTAGAAAGCATCCTTGTAAAATAAAAAATGTGTAGCTGTGGCTTTTTTTAAAAAATCCCTTTAAAATCTGTCACAAATATTAGAAAGCCATCTCTAATTACTATGGTTTATCAAATCAAATTACTGTCAAGATGGAAATGATTACTGTTGACAGAAGTCCTTTAAATTACTCAGCAAACATTAATGATATGAGCAGCACAGGGACACTGACAATAATACAGTCAGTCTTCTGGGAAAGGGCACATTTATGGTGGGTGGTGCTGGAGCTCTGCCTTCTCTGTCATCTTTACACACAGCTATACATAGTATTTTTCAATCCCTCTCTGTCATTCATTATAAACCGGCAGGCACCCGATACCAACAATAGAGACTTTGGATCCATTGGGGGGGGGGGGGGGAAAAAAAAAAAAGGTCATTACTGGTATGTTACAAAGTGAAAAAACAAGATCTGCTTTATTAAAGAATAAAATATGCAAACAAAGATGGAGACTCAAACAACAAAAAAAGCAGCAATTCTAAATTCTCCCCTTCTCCTCCACCAGCTGGAGGAACTGCTACTCAAAAGAGACAGGTAAAACATGTGGATGATAAAGTGTGTGTAATAAGCCATACTGCCATCTAGTGATGAAACTGTAACACTGTATTTTAACAAGTTAACACAAAGCTTTCAGAGATATCACACGTTCCCAAATGTCGCTTGTGTTAATTATGTCTGTCTTAACCTGTGTTGCCTAGTTTCAGTGACAGAATCTAGGCAACGTCCTCTGTATTGTTATGAGATTCATTTATTTGTACTTTATTGAGATTTTTCCTGGCAATATGTGGCTGACAGTAAGTAATTATCTCTTATCACAGTGTTTTCAGTCCTAAGAATTTTTTCAACCCCAGTGAATACACACTTACTGCAGTACAATGGAGGGGGGAAAAATACAGAGTTCAACTCATTTGTCAGCTGAGGTAAGTGGGGGAATGGGATACTGGGAGGAAGCACGAGCAGGAGAGCCCAAGAGGGGAGGACTCCTGTCTCACACTGAGAAAGCCAGATGATCAGTGAGTTACCTTAAGTGCCTATACACAAATGCAAGAAGCCTGGGAAACAAGCAGGGAGAACTGGAAGTCCTGGCACAGTCAAGGAACTATGATGTGATTGGAATAAAAGAGACTTGGTGGGATAACTCACATGACTAGAGTACTGTCATGGTTGGATATAAACTGTTCAGGAAATACAGGCAGGGCAGAAAAGGTGGGGGAGTTGCATTGTATGTAAGAGAACAGTATGACTGCTCAGAGCTCTGGTATGAAACTGCAGAAAAACCGGAGAGTCTCTGAATTAAGTTTAGAAGTGTGAGCAACAAGGGTGATGTCGTGGTGGGATCTGCTATAGATCACCAGACCGGGGGGATGAGGTGGACGAAGCTTTCTTCCGGCAACTAACAGAAGTTACTAGATCACAGGCCATGGTTCTCATGGGAGACTTCAATCACCTTGATATCTGCTGGGAGAGCAATACAGCGATGCCCAGACAATTCAGGAACTTTTTGGAAAGTGTAGGGGACAATTTCCTTGTGCAAGTGCTGGAGGAATCAACTAGGGGCAGAGCTCTTCTTGACCTGCTGCCCACAAACTGGGACGAATTAGTAGGGGAAGCAAAAGTGGATGGGAACCTGGGAGGCAGTGACCATGAGATGGTTGAGGTCAGGATCCTGACACAAGGAAGAAAGGAGAGCAGCAGAATACAGACCCTGGACTTCAGAAAAGCAGACTTTGACTCCCTCAGGGAACTGATGGGCAGGATCCCCTGGGAGAATAACATGAGGGGGAAAGGAGTCCAGGAGACCTGGCTGTATTTTAAAGAATCCTTATTGAGGAGGTTGCAGGAACAAACCATCCTGATGTGTAGAAAGAATAGTAAATATGGGAGGCGACCAGCTTGACTTAACAGTGAAATCCTTGCTGATCTTAAACACAAAAAAGAAGCTTACAAGAAGTGGAAGATTGGACAAATGACCAGGGAGGAGTATAAAAATATTGCTCAGGCAGGCAGGAGTGAAATCAGGAAGGCCAAATAACACTTGGAGTTGTAGCTAGCAAGGGATGTTAAGAGTAACAAGAAGGGTTTCTTTAGGTATGTTAACAAGCAGAAAGTCAAGGAAAGTGTGGGCCCCTTACTGAATGAGGGAGGCAACTTAGTGACCGAGGATGTGCAAAAAGCTAATGTACTCAATGCTTTTTTTGCCTCACTGACAAGGTCAGCTCCCAGGCTACTGCACTGGGCAGCACAACATGGGGAGGAGGTGACCAGCCTTCTGTGGAGAAAGAAGTGGTTTGGGACTATTTAGAAAAGCTGGACGAGCACAAGTCCATGGGGCCGGATGCACTGCATCCGAGGATGCTAAAGGAGTTGGCGGATGTGATTGCAGAGCCATTGGCCATTATCTTTGAAAACTCATGGCGATCCGGGGAGGTCCTGGATGACTGGAAAAAGGCTAATGTGGTGCCCATCTTTAAAAAAAGAGAAGGAGGAGGATCCGGGGAACTACAGACTAGTCAGCCTCACCTCAGTCCCTGGAAAAATCATGGAGCAGGTCCTCAAGGAATCAATTCTGAAGCACTTAAAGGAGAGGAAAGTGATCAGGAATAGTCAGCATGGATTCACCAAGGGCAAGTCATGCCTGACTAACCTAATTGCCTTCTATGACAAGATAACTCCATCTGTGGATGAGGGGAAGCAGTGGATGTGTTATTCCTTGACTTTAGCAAAGCTTTTGATACGGTCTCCCACGGTATTCTTGCCGGCAAGTTAAAGAAGTATGGGCTGGATGAATGGACTATAAGGTGGATAGAAAGCTGGCTAGATTGTCTAGCTTAATGGGTAGTGATCAATGGTTCCATGTCTAGTTGACAGCCGGTATCAAGTGGAGTGCGCCAATGGTTGGTCCTGAGGCTGGTTTTGTTCAATATCTTCATCAGTGATCTGGAGGATGGCGTGGACTGCACCCTCAGCAAGTTTGCAGATGACACTAAACTGGGAGGAGTGGTAGATATGCTGGAGGGTGGGGATAGGAAACAGAGGGAACTAGACAAATTAGAGGACTGGGCCAAAAGAAATCGGAGGTTCAACAAGGACAAGTGCAGAGTCCTGCACTTAGGATGGAAGAATCCCATGCACTGCTACCGACTAGGGACCAAATGGGTAGGCAGCAGTTCTGCAGAAAAGGATCTAGGGGTTACAGTAGATGAGAAGCTGGATAGGAGTCAACAGTGTGCCCTTGTTGCCAAGAAGGCTAACGGCATTTTGGGCTGTATAAGTAGGGGCATTGTCAGCAGATCGCGGGACGTGATCATTCCCCTCTATTTGGCATTGGTGAGGCCTCATCTAGAGTACTGTGTCCAGTTTTGGGCCCTACACTACAAGAAGGATGTGGAAAAATTAGAAAGAGTCCAGCAGAGGGCAACAAAAATGATCAGGGGGCTGGAACACATGACTTATGAGGAGAGGCTGAGGGAACTGGGATTGTTTAGTCTGCAGAAGAGAAGAATGAGGGGGGATTTGATAGCTCCTTTCAACTACCTGAAAGGGGGTTCCAAAGAGGATGGATCTAGACTGTTCTCAGTGGTAGCAGATGACAGAACAAGGAGTAATGGTCTCAAGTTGCAGTGGGGGAGGTTTAGGTTGGATATTAGGAAAAATTTTCACTAGGAGGGTGGTAAAGCACTGGAATGGGTTACCTAGGGAGGTGGTGGAATCTCCTTTCTTAGAGGCTTTTAAGGTCAGGCTTGACAAAGCCCTGGTTGGGATGATTTAGTTGGGGATTGGTCCTGCTTTGAGCAGGGGGTTGGACTAGATGACCTCCTCAGATCCCTTCCAATCCTGATATTCTATGATTCTAACTGTAGCTAAGACTCAGTGAATTGGTGGAGGTTTGCGTGAGCCCAAATGCAGCCTGTCAGCCAAAATGATGTGATTATATTATCTGCAGTGTTGTTGTTGTTGCCATGTTGGTTTCAGGATAGGAGAGAGACAAGGTGGGTGATATTACCAAGGAGGTAATATCTTTTATTGGATCAAGTTCTGTTGGTGGAAGAGACAAGCTCTTGAGCCTCACAGAACTTTGTCAGATCTTGAAAAGGTAACCCAAGTGTCACCGCTAAATACAAGGTGGGACAGATTGCTAACCAAAAGGGTTCAGCATGTATTGCAAGAAGAATAGCTCTCTGAAGCTCAGAAGTTTGCCTCTTCCACCAACAGAAGGTGATTATAGTATGTGATTTAAAAATTAAACTACAGTTACAATAGTCATGTGATTCCTTCCCCCCGTCTCTTCCCCCCCCCCCCCCGGGAGTCCATAATATGTACATTTCTTGGCTTTTCAGCATATCAGTGCTTTGCATTTCTGATCCTGAGGCATAAACACTTCAGAGGTTAAAAATCAGATAAATAGCTCTGTCTAGTGGCAATTTCAATAATTGCATCAGAAATGAAAGGCGCTATTCCTAACTGAATTCAAACCCATATGTGTTGAATCTCGAATTTAGAAATAGCTGGCCAGCTTTTGCATGTGCTGTATGTTTTTAAGTGATTTTCTTGGAGGTATATAGACTTAACCCCTACAGCCATATTCTGCCATCTTTTAGTCTTCTCATACTTTGAGAGAGGGCTGTTCTATTCAGCTCTGTCATTTATTTTGCAGCAAATCCCCCTGACATTTTGCCATTCATTACATTTTGCATCTTACATAGAGATGGGCAAACACCAAAAACATTTGAGGTTTCAATTTGGTTTGACTAAGCATCCAGAAGTTCAGATGCTTATCGGAACTGTAATCATCTCTCCAGCTTGTGATTCTGGCCTGGAAATTTCATAGAAGCAAACTGCTGTTCCTCTTCCTCTCCTCCCCCTTCTTCTCGTTTTTAAGATTTCTGGCCCTTCTCCATCTGACCCCAGCCAAAAGAATATGTGATAATTCTTGGCTGGAAACCAGACGTGACCATAATCATCTACCTCAAGTGTTGGAATCTCCAAGAAGTCTGGTTCAAATCTTTTGAGAAAATGGGTTCAGGAGACCCTTATTTCTCTGGACTAGTTTTCCCTTCCCTAGACTCTGGGGGACAGATTATGTCTGTAAAGTAAGGGGCGTAGAGAAGGCAAGAGTTTTGGTGTGGCACCATGCACCAAAGGAGCACTAGGAGGCTGGTGCACGGTAACCTCACACACTGTGCTGGTCGACCCTGGGCTACTGCAGTGTGAGAGTAGGGATACTTGGTCACATCTTCCCTGCCCTTCAGGGTGATTTGTGCCCTTGAAGGGTAGGGAGGAGGAACTGCAATTCTGCATGATCCTGCCTAGCCCCTGAGCAGATTCTGGTTGTGCTTGGGCCTATAGAGCTTCTATAGCAAGCCAGCCAGTCCAGTACATGTATTCAGAGAAATAAATGAGCATATGCATTAACTAGAGTTCCCTAGGCATCTTTAACTTGTATACTAATCCTTTGAAGGTTAGTCTGGACTGCGTTCAAGGGATAAACTTTAAATAACAATTTTTCCTTTCAATGATAATGAATTATATTTAATGACAAACTAAATTAATATTTTGCATAAACTGTGAGATGGTTCATTATAACCCAGAACACAAAATGGAAAATGTAATCTTAAAACGTACATGTATGTGATGCCTACAAAATGCAGCCTGCTGATCTGGATAGACAGGTGACAAGCTATGACTGTTCTTCTTCCTTCTCCCTTCCTCCCCATTTCTAACCCAAATTTTAAAAAACAACCTACGATGCATGTAACTAACCAAGCTGTGCCAGTTCTTCAGACTTTTTGCAGAGGTGGTCAAAACTCGGAATTTCTGTTCCATGTAAAAATTCTTGTTAAATTCCCTCACCGCAGAACAGCTACACTATGGAACATATACTGTAGCCCTCACTCAGCTCTGCATGAGCAAGGACTGGAGGATTTGAACAGATAAGCAGCAATAAGTGATAACTAAACCTGCAGTTCGCAAATTGCCCTGCATGGAAACAATTCAGGACCTTCAAGCTACTTCTCCATATCTGGACTTGCACCTTCTCTGAGTTCACTGTAAATGATTTCCATTGTACATTCATCGCACCGCTCCAGGAGGTTCTCTCTAGGGAGTCAGATTGGATCTGGTATATTGGGTTTTCAAGCTACACTTATCTTACAGCTTTAAAAATGTAAGTCTTGGATCCTGCCTCCCTTTTCTCAATCCAACCCCTTGTGCTGGGTTTTCTTAATTACATCCCCTTTTATAAGCTCTGACTCATTTCACTCTTTGTGTTCTCTTTTGGCATCTCACATAGTGACTGACTGCCAATTCCTTGCAATCCTCACATCGTTTTCTGCATTCAGTATGTTTGTTGGCTGCCTGTCAATTCTCAGTCTTTAACCTTTAGTGTTTCCTGTCTCTAGTCCTCTTTAATATTACTAATCACTTTACTCCTTCTTTTGCCCCATATAGGACTTTCCCTTTATCAACAAGAAAATGAGAATATTCTCTTGTATTTGGATCAGATTGAATTCAGAAGGCGTTGTAAAGGGATTCATTTGCACATGCTTCCCAGGACTTTCACCAAAGTTTTTTATTTTTTAACTATGTGTTCATTTACAAAGTTTTAACTGGTTTACAAATAATAGCCTTGTAAATATCGGAGACAATGCAGTAACCATGACAACAATGGGCTGTTGCTTAGAGAAACATACAGTAGTAATATAATTATTGGCACCCACTATTTAGCATAGTGTCACTATGTTTACAGTGAGCATCTCTTCACTGCTCATGACATGTTTCTAGCAATTTTATTAAATTAATGCATCCTCTGATTACATACATTTAACACACCAGGCATGCCTATCAAATGTGTATATTTTTTAAAAATGGGCAGGTGTGCTGGGGTTTTTTGTTTGTTTTTTGCTGGTGAATGTACTTTGAGTATTGAGTAATGGGTAACCAAATTTGTCTCCTCCCCCCCTCCCCCGTCGGGTACATAATTTTTCCATAACTACTGCTTTTTTTTTTTTTTTTTTTTGAACCATTCTTCAAGAGATGCAGCTGGCTCTTATTAGCAACACTCAAAAAGATGAAATGCTCAGATACTGCAGTGATAGGTGTGTGCTTAAAATCCTACAGTAGATTGTAGGCAGAACATCGGGAAGGCAAGGAATATATGGCTGCCTATAAAAGATTTGTTCCAACTTCTGATCATTTTATTTTCCTCTCTCCATTTGCTGGGCAGAGGGTTTCCTATAAAGAACCATATGAAATGGAGTCAGAGGTACTAGCAAAATTAATTTACCGAGGGAACAAATTCTATGTTATTTTTCTGGCTGCAACACTTTCTTTGACATTTCCTGCAAAGCTGCAAGTATTATGTGGATTAGGATTTATATATATTTGTTCCATTTTATTGACTGCCCTCCTCTCTGTTAAATGTATTTAGACACTGAGTCAGCATACCAGACAATCTAAAATATGTATTCCCTGAGCTCACTCTATCTTGACATCCTGCTGCATTTCTTGTATTTCCATTTTGCATCAAGCAACTAATTTTGGAAATTTGACCTAAACTACTACTATTTTTTATTATTTATTAACACCAGTTATTTTTAATTTGTATTTTGCTAGCACCTAAAGGCTGCCAACTGAGGACCCACTGTGCTAGGAACTGCACTCGCACGCACACACAGATACACATAAAACAGTCCTTCCCAGAAAGAGTCTGCAGGCTTTAATTTGTCTAAATAAATTAAACAGAAAATGGGTAGGAGAGAGGATGTATTATCTCCATTTTACAGATGGGGAACTGAGGCCTAGAGAGATTAAAGTCCCAGTCTTCACTGCAAGCACCAGTAAGCGCTTGCAGTTAAGAAGTCAACATTAACTGGGACTACAGACACGTTTAAACTTAACCATGTGCATAAAGGTTTGCAGGACTGGAGCCTAAGGATACAGCTACACTGCAAAAAAAACCCACCGTATAGCCATGGCTGGCCCGGATCAGCTGACCCAGACTTGTGGGACTCAGGCGGGGCTAGAAATTGATGTGTAAAAGGATGGGGCTCAGGCTCTCAAATCCCATGAGAGGAGTGGGGCTCAGCCTGGGCTCCAGCTGAGCTTGAACAGCTACACTGCAATGTTGAGTCACTCAGCCACAGTCCTGCATAGACATACTCTACATTTACACACGTAGTTTGTCTCAGAGTTGGTAGCAGAACCCAGATCGCGCTGGGTGAATTTTTTGTTTGTTTGTTGGTGAAGAGTAAAATCTCATTAGCCAAGAAAAACAAAACAAAAAATCCATTTCAGTGTGAAACAAAATGATTTTTTTCCCCCTTCAAACTTTTTTTATTTGGCCACCAAAATCTAAAGTGATTTATCTGCGCAGCTCTACCCAGATCTCTTTATTCCCAGTTAAATGTTAACCAAAAAGCCATCCTACAATATTAAGGAGGCAATTCCTCAGTTTATGCCACTAGTTATTATGTTGTAACATAACTCTAAAAATGGAAAAAAATTCTTTATCTGACTCTTTGAACAGATACACAAATATCCGTACACAGGTTATTTTTCAAATATCTGTCTGATTTAGCTGTAATACTTTGGTTGTTGTGTTACACTTTTAGTTTAATGTCTATAAAAGATATTGATTAAACAGTCTAAGGATTTACATTAATCTGTGACTGTTGCTAGTCAAATAATTCACTGTAAATTATTGAAAATGTAGACCTATTTTCCTGATCGTGAGCCAATCCTAAATCCTGGAAATACATTCATTTTTGCCAAACAGTTTGAGCCAGATTCAAAACTTGTTGAATTCAATAGGAATCTTTCCACTGAGTCGAATGGATTTAAGATCATGCCTATTTGAACAAATATCTACTATGGATTGTTTACAGACTGTTCCTTTTGACTATTCTCTGTTGATTAGTGTGATTAGTCACCCAAGTAACATGGTATTGTTTCTACTCCATGAATTAATTACAAAAACTTTAGTAATTATGTCCTGACCAAATATATTTTGGGTTATTTTGTTTGTTTTTAAAGACCTCTTTATTGACATACATATTGTTGCTGTGTCAGGCAGAACACCTGTCTGATTCATTGACGCTGCTGCCAGAAATGCTATTTCTGGAATAGCAGTGGTTAGTTATCCCACACTTGGTCCCTCCTATAGCTAATGCACACCGTATTTTGTGTAACTCTTTCAATCGTCACAGCTGGAACACAAACCTTTCACGCAACAAACAGTCACTTGTCTTTCCTGAAGCAAGGCCAAACAAATAGCTTGAGTTCATGTTGGGCAAATGGTGGGCTATTAAGCTTTAATCACAATGCAATTCTCACAGGATTTGTGGGCAGTTTCACACTTGATTTCCTTTCATCTTCATGTTATATGGTAGATTCTGGGCAGAAGTGTGATTTGCTCCCCCCGTTTCCCCACACACACACACACACAATAGGTCATGGTGTATGTTCAA
This sequence comes from Chrysemys picta bellii, assembly GCF_011386835.1. Taxonomy (NCBI): domain Eukaryota; kingdom Metazoa; phylum Chordata; order Testudines; family Emydidae; genus Chrysemys; species Chrysemys picta. The sequence goes on along the minus strand of NC_088799.1, from coordinate 25,571,852 downwards.
CAACTGTGCAAAGATGGCTGATTGGCAATTTATTAGGTCTTATCTAGACTAGGTTTATTTGTCCTGGCGTGACTACACTAGGCACTAGTAAATATTTCACTTATTTGGTCACGTGACTAAGTTATTAGTGCTTTTTATAAATAATACTTTTCTGCTCACTGTAAAAGGTTGTCATTGACAGCAGTGGGATTCCAATGAAGTTATATATTCTATCCCATATTACTGCCAAAAGTGTTCACCACAGCTCAAGGTATTACAATGAATAGCAAGGGAATTAATTATGACCTGTCACCTGTAGTGAAGTGTTGCCAACGTCTGAAATGTAATCCTTGGACTAATGTTAGGTATGTACTCCAGAGATTCATGGAAACTACTTGTCGTTTGTTTGCTTTTTAGGTTGTTGTATTGAAGAAATTCTAATCTTTAAGTGCAACACACCTAGAAAATGTTCATGTTTTAAAGTACTCTACAAAGGATCACTTCTCTTAGAAACAATCACACTGAATGGAGCAAATGGGCGCCTGATAAGTGAAAACATCCTTGAATTTCACTGAAACAGAAACCTGAAGGGGAGTGGCAGTAGCTGCTGTATTAGATGGACTCTGTCTCCGTGAAAAAGAATTTTTCAAGAGAGGTTAAAAGCAGGCCACCAAAGCAAACTGAAAATGGTGTGATTACTGCTGTGGTACATGAAGTGAATGCTGGAAAAAAGAACAAGTGTTCCTAGTTGCTGGAATTAAATTATTAGAGAAGTTAGAGGCAGGATTGCAGGATGGAGGGATATAATAGGTGAAGGCAGAAGTAGGGGAGCTCACAAAGGTGATGTTGCTATGAATAGCAGTGTTTGGAGCTGGCTGAACTATTTGTTATGAATAATATTTATTACATTTTTTGGTTAGCAAATCACTTGTGCACCAAACCTTATTTCTGCAAATGCATTAGTTAGTCATAAGCTTTCTCCAAACAGCTTCCATTATTATTTTATTCTTTTTAAATAGGTCACCTCAAAGATTCAGTATTAATTTTTGGGTTTGTGATATTGGTCTGCTAAATCACACAGTAATGTTTCTGTTGTCTGATTGGACACATGAAACTTTTTAGAAGAATAAGGCATAACAAATGAACGTCTAGTACAGTATTAATTTTCAGAATTTATGCCTTCAGGCTCAGTTCTGTACTTCATACACAGAAAAATGGAATTGGGAAGTTAGTGGTAACTTTGCCTTATTAAGGAGACTGGGACTGGGTCCTTCGATTCAGTCTTGAACTAATGTTCTTTTGAAGAAAAAACATTTAGTCAATGAGTTTGACTGGTTTGTAATGGGAAACAGAATTTAGCTTTGTTTTCTTTAAACAGCTGAACTTGGGGAGGGGGGAATACAGATGTATCCAAGTTTCTGATTATGTTAATTATTGATCACATTAATATAACTGCTGTGTGTGTGACAAGTTGAAATTTATAGTGGGATTAAATGGTATTCAAACATCTGAATCCAAGTAAACAGACCTGTAACACTGAATTTTTAGGGAGAGGTTTCCAGAAGTGCTCAATGTTGGCCCAGCTCGACTCCCATAGAAAATAATAGGAGTTTTGCCTGTGATTTCAACAAGAGCACACTTGGGCCAATGCAGAGTGCTTTTGAAAATCCAATCCCTAGTCCATTCTTTTACCTAACACAGAAAGGTAAAGATCATATTTTTCCTTCATGAAAGCAATGTTTGGATGAGGAGCTGTCACCTTGCATATAGTGGGGCTGCATCATGCTTTGGCACTTCATTTACACTGTCAAATGGCATCAGATGCAGACTCAACTGGCTGCCCTTTTGATGCCTTTTATCTATTTACTGTTTGACTTGGAGTTTCAGAACATCTCATCAAGGAAATCCAGATGACAATATCATATGTCCAGTATCCAGTCTATGCTTTGCCAAAGATAGTCTGTCATAAAAGTGTCAGAAGACAGCTGCTTACCTTACCTTGACTCAGGTCCTATTGTGACAGATATGGGAACTTCCTGCTATATCCTTGAATTAAGTGTAAGCATCTTTTGGGGTCCATTGGTTTATATAGGATTGTGTTCTCTCTCTTCATAGAGAAAGCCAAGCACAGGGTGTGTCCTTTTAGGCAGCCTGGCTTGCTGGGGATATCTCAGAGCAAGGCAGGGAACTGTGAAGCCTTAAAACCCTTGGTCAGGAGAGAGTGAGATGCTGGTCTCTACCCCCGGGAGTTGATAGATGGGAGCTGGAAACCTTTCAGTGGATACCCTTGAGGGATCACAGAGGGGGAATACATGTGCAGTTAGCCTGAAACTGAGGCCTGGTCTACACTAACAGCCCAATTTGAACTAAGGTACGCAACTTCAGCTACGTGAATAACGTAGCTGAAGTCGATGTACCTTAGTTCGAACTTACCGCGGTCCAGACATGGCAGGCAGGCTCCCCCATCGACTTTGCGCCAAGCAGGATTACTGGAGTCGACGGGGGGCACTTCTGGGTTCGATTTATCGCGTCCAGACAAGACGCGATAAATCGAACCCAGAAGTTCGATTGCCTGCCGCCGAACCAGCGTGTAAGTATAGACAAGCCCTCATGAGACATCTATATTAAACAATCTCTTTAGAATTACCTCACTTACCATCTTAATGCTTGGAACCTATATATAATTAGGATAATGGTTATGCTTCTTTAACAAATTGTCAAGGAAAGGGAATAGGTTTCTCTCTGACTTTCCTTGTACCCTTTATTTTTTATTAAAGTGTCTGTCTCCAGGTGAGATCAGTCTGTGGTGAAAAAACCTCAATTAAACACAGGCAATTTTTGGAAGCAGATGGAAAAATGCTCACAGCAATAATATTCAGATTTCAAGGGAGGCTTGGAAAAAAGGTCCAGGGATTGCATTGAGTAGCAAAGACTTTAAACAAGGTAATTGACAAATATTTTAACAAAATAACACTTTTTATTCTCAATTACTGCTTTTCCAAAGGATGAAAATTAGCACTGCTTTCCCCGTCTGTGCTTTTTTTACATCAGGGAGACTGCCTTTTGGGTGAAAAAAGTGCACAGAAAAAATCTAGTCTTACATTCAGATTACTTATATCCTATTCACATTTTACTCCTAGCAACAGTGGTACTTGAGTGAGTTATACATATACAGGAGTAATGATGAAATAACCTGGGGCATTTTGCAGTAATTACAGTGGGTCTGATTTGCCTGACACACCATGTAATGCTACTGAATCCACCTCATTCTCTGTCCCCTCTGGTCCGTATTTTGGTCTGAGCTTGCAATGTACTGACCACCCGAATGTGGTGGCGAGTACTCTCCGCTTCCAGTGCCACCGAACACTTTGATTACATGCTTTCTGGGTCAGGGACAAACTGTGCCTTCCTTTAAGATTGTACAATGCCTAGAACATTGTGAGTGTTACTGGAAACAAAATTTGAAAAATATAAATGTAAAGCATCTACATTTTTTGGGTGCTCTGTTTATTAATAATTAAAAATAGAATCACTCCTAATTTTCACTGGTGTGAAAGGAAAGTCAAGCCAGCCACTTCTTTGGGAAATAGTATTAATAGCAATCATTAAGGCTGGGCATAGTTCAAGAGAAGTTTGGGTGATTATTTGTGGCTCATCCAAACTTTGTGAACCCCTGAATTCTGCAAAGCTGAGTTGGAACTTTCTTAGGCTAGACTTTCCCACTCTGCTTCCAACAGCTATGCTTATGGTCCCAGATTGGAACTTTAAATAAAAACCCCTTTCTGAAAATTTCAATAAAACTCACAATACAGTTGGATTTGAGTTTGGTTCCAAAAACATCTGGGGAGATTTTCATTTTATCAAAACTAGTAATCTCTAGTAACTATATGAGCACTTACATTATTTCCCTGATGACACACTTAGTGTCATTAGAAATGATAGCATGTCATGAGTAATCTTCAAAACAGAATTCAATGCTGGTATAAGTAGATGCAGCTCCTGTTGGGATTTTTATGCCAGGGCTAAAGTTGGTCCTTATTTTGTGTGTGTATATATAAGACACACTAGGACATTTAGGGCTAAATTTTCAAAGCTCTGTATGCTGTAAAATGGTATGTAAACTTGAGGAAAAGACCCATGTACAAATGATTTTTTTTTAAATGGTGCAAATATAACAGCATGTCAGTTGCTATTTCCCTTCTAGTAGGTAAAGCTATAATTATTGTCAAACATTTGTACTAGCTGTTGCACTGCTCCAAGTTTAATAATGGTTTAGTTTTACTATATTTTTTGATCAATAACTTAGCTCCACCCAAATGTCCCCAGACAACTTCTTCTAGGACTACTAATACAAGGCACTGCCTTTTTTTGAGAACTCTTTATAGGCTCTTAGGTTGTGTGCAGGAAATCTTATGAGGTGCATTGCACTAGGGCACAAAGTAACCCATAAACTGATTGGCTGCTGATTTGTACAATCAAATATAACCCCCTAAGTCCTTTTGTGCCCTAAATGCCCATTAACATCAGCTGGTATTACATACATGTAAGCAGTGCAGGACTGGGTCCTGAAGAGGGAAATTATGTACTGCTGGACACTAGGAAGATGTGTGCGTTCCAGGAGCAAAGAGGCAGAGTCTTTCCCTCTTCCCCTCTATGGCAGAATAGTTATGGAGCCCTTCACAGAAGCTACTCCAGCCCTCCACAGACTCTTACACAGCCCTCACCTCTCCATGGGGGTGAAGGAAAAATCTATGCAGCAACAGATCCTGTAGCCCCACCACTCACCCAGCCCTGGACCCACCCATGACTGATCTTCTGCACCCCATCACACAGAGTACTGCTCTCTACTATGCAGGGGTAGCATAGTACTACTGTGAACAACTTCCCACCACCCCCATCAAACCCTCCACCCTTGCACAATTGAACTGCATCAGTTCTGAGGCTAGGAAGGAGAGAGCTGGATTTACCTTTTAGTAAACCATAGAGTATTGTGACGTTGTGCAGTCTATATGGTTTTATAAAAACTTGATAATAAGTCAATATAATGTAACTGAGCTGATTTTAGAGAAAATACGGTAATAAGTGAATGTAACGTAACTGGGATATGCTTCATGCAAAAGGTCTCTTGTAAGGTATCATTACAAAGCTTATAATCTACTGAGTATGATCATCTGATTTGTATAAATGTACCACTCTTGTATCTAAAACTAGAAATATAAAATGTAACTCTGAGGGCCTATTGTAATTGTGTAAAGTGTGGGCCATTAATGATGGTTTGGAATCTTGATGACTCCCATTGTCTGCAGATGGCTGTATTTACCTGTGAGTCTTCCTGTATATGTGTGTGCTGGCAAGTGAGTAATGAAGTCTTGCAGTGACATGTGATCATGTCACCTGAACTGGAATCCATCTTTAACCTGGTGCTTTTCCAGTGAGGGGGGGTGGAAACCCAGAGAGACAAAGAGTTCCCGCCTTATGCAAAAGATATATAAAGGGGGAAGAGAACGGAGAGAAGGAGAAGCCATCATGAAGAATCCCCTAGCTATCACCTGAGCTGCAACAAGAGCTGCACCAGGGGAAAGAATTGTGCCCAGGCCTGGAAGGTGTCCAGTCTGAGAAAAACTTACTGAAGCATCTCTGAGGGTGAGATTATCTGTATTCAGTTTGATTAGGCATAGATTTGTGCATTTTATTTTATTTTGCTTGTGACTTACTTTGTTCTGTCTGTTACTACTTTGAACCACTTAAATCCTACTGTCTGTATTTAATAAAATCACTTTTTATTTAGTAATTTACTCAGAGTATGTATTAATACCTGGGGGAGCAAACAACTGTGCATATCTCTCTATCAGTGTTATAGAGGGCGAACAATTTATGAGTTTGCCCTGCATAAGCTTTATGCAGGGTAAAACGGATTTATTTGGGTTTAGACTCCATTGGGAGTTGGGCATCTGAGTGCTAAAGACAAGCGCACTTCTGTGAGCTGTTTTTAGGTAACCTGCAGCTTTGGGACAGGAGATTCAGACCCTGGATCTGTGGGAGTGTCTGGCTCAGCAAGACAGGGTGCTGGAGGCCTGAGCTGGCAGGGAAAGCAGAAGCAGGGGTAGTCTTTGCACATCGGATGGCAGCTCCCAAGGGGGTTTCTGTGATCCAACCCGTCACAAGTATGCAGTGCTTAGCTACACCAACCCACTTTGAGTGTAGAGCCATGGTCCTCTTCTACCCATGGAAAGCAGATAAATGAGGGAATCCTTGTTACTCAAGAGGCACTGGCTTTCTGGGTTAGGCACTGGATGGGATTCAGAAAGTCTGATTTGAGTTCCTGACTGCCATAGACTTCATGTGTCACCTTTGGGCAAGTTATATAATCTTTCTGGGCTACAATGGGCATGTGCAAAATAGGGATAATACTCGCTTACCTCACAGGAGCACTGTGAAGAAAAATTGGTTAATATAGTGAGGCCCACAGGATCGAAAAAAATACAAGTGATCATGGGACAGCAGATTGCAGAGCAACTCCGATTGCTTATAACTGACTTCTGGGTGAAAAGGCTAGTGGGAGTGCCCTGGGGTTGATGCACCTATTACCCTTGTGGGGAGTGGGGTGCATTACAGCTGTAGGGCTGTCCCCGGTCTTGGGGCTGTGTGGCCCTGTGGCCTTTGTCCGATGACCCTTGTGATCAGGGCAGCACAGCCTGATGGTCAGAGTCAATAGCGGCCTCTGCTGTCAGGGCAGTGCAGCCTAGCAGCTAGAGTCAATAATAGGGAGTTGGGCCACCGCCCCAGCGTGGGCAGTGGCCAGGATAGGGGAACCCAGGCCCACTCTCTCCACCAGGTCCCAACCCAGGGCCCAGTCAGTGTCAGGGTTGCCCACCACTTGCTTGGCAGGGATCCTACTAAAACACACCAAGCCTGCCTCTGGTTTTACAACTACTTCCCTGCCAAGTTTCCCTGGGTCACTACCTACCTGACTCTCAGCAGTTCACCATCTCCAGTCTCTCCCCTCTCTGTGGTGTCTCAAACCTGTGTTCAGGGGTCTGTCTCTGGCTGTCTGACCTCTATGTCCTGGAATGCAGGTGGTCCTCACACAGGAGTCAGTAGCATGCCTCCTTCACCATGGTTAGCTCAGACTGAGCCCCTCTGCTGCCTTTTATATTCTATCTGCAGTTGGAGCATGCCCAATGGAGCCGAGAGGGTATGGCCTCCTCAGTCAAGAGAGAAGGGTTAACCCCTGTTGCACCAGTGCAGGTTTGATACACCCTGTCACAGTGAGACAAAAGCCAAATTGTGGAATAAAGGATAAAGTGGTAGAGGCTCACAGATAAATATGTGCAAGCAACAGCTTTGCAAGACCTATTATTGTGGTGGAGGTTCAGACAGCACTAAAGATGATGAAATGGGGGAAGGCAGTGGGACTGCATGGTGTACCAACTGAGGCATTTAAAGTGTTAGGCCATGAGGGAATGGTGGTGGTGATGGTGATAATTTTTCAACTTAATTCTCTCTACTGGAAAATTGCCCAGCAAGTGGCAGAAGAGCACATTGGTTCCTACCTTCAACACTAAAGGAGATGTGCAAAAATGTAGCAATTATTGACCCATCCTGTTAATAAGTCACACAATGAAATAGATGGAAAGAATTGTCAAGAAAAGATTTCGCAAGAACATAGAGCATCAAATAAGTGACCTTCCTGGCATAAACCCAAATTGGTTGTCAACAACTTAAATAGCTCAGTTCAGAGTTGAGCCATGATGGGCATGTGGCTGTTAGGAGCTGCATGAAGAGCACTTGGAATAAATGGAGGGAGTTGATTGGAATTCTTGTTAATCAGCTAAGCAGATCACTACTACAACACAAACCTTCTAGCAAGGCAATAGCATGGGGAGCTTGTATTTACCTTTAAGCTCCCCCACTACAGATTTGCCCCCCTCTTCCCATATCTATCACCGGGGATAATAATGACCCTCAAAATACTAGGAGGCGAATGTAAATGTACAAACAGAACAAGATTTATTGAACAAAGGACCCCACAACCAATAACAGTGAATAAACAGTAAAGCGCTCAGCTGTTAACAGACATATAGGCCTGAAGCCAAGTACCCCAAACAATACAGGTGGTGGGGAGGTATACAATAAATCAAGAAAACTAATAATCACCATGTCACTGACTACCAAGGAACAGGACAGGATCATGCAAGGACTTAGGAACACGACACAGGAACCAGGAACACATAGGAACAGCGCAGGAAATCAGAAACGATCAGGAACAACAGATAAATAGATCTTCCGGGCTTGTCTTGACTTCACATCTCAGCTTGGATCACATACTAGGGTACTGGACTGCCACTGAGGCAGACAGCACCGAGTGCTGTGCTCTCAGTCCTTCTATAAATTCCAGTCTCTAGGCAGATTACACTTGTTACATGATCAGCTCCCGCCTTAGCTTAAAAAAGGGCGCCAACTTAACAAACAAGGAGGGGTACCAACATGGAGGCCAAACAGCAACCCTGGTAAAATAAAATGGCAATTTAGGAATTGGCCCTACAGTCTCGGCCGTGGTCTACAGGTGTTAATGCTGCCAAATGAGGAAAAGAGAATAGCTACTTCACACTGAAATGAGAATGTCCAGGTGGATGCTGATTAAGACAAAAGCTTACAAACTACGCATTGAAATGGTAATAGCAATGATGAAATAGCACCCATCATGGAAAAGCTGAGGGAGGATCAGCTGAGATGGCTGGGTCATTGGAGATGTGCGATATGTTGGCCAGAGAGTACAATAACTAGTAGTCATGAGACAAAGACCATGAGGAAGATCTAGGGAAAAGGTGGTGGTTTTAGAGCAGGGGTGGGCAAAATTTTTGGCTTACGGGCCGCATCTGGGTATAAAAATTGTATGGCGGGTCATGAATGCTCAAGAAATTGGGGGGTTGGGGTGCAGGGGAGGGAGGAAGGCCTCTGGCTGAGGGTCCAGGCTCTGGGGTGGGGCCAGAAATGGCAAATTCAGGGTGTGGGAGGGGGCTCCGGGCAGGTGTTGGGGGAGTCCAGGGGGGCGATGAGGGCTCTGGGGTAGGGCTGGGGATGAGGGGTTGGGGGTGCAGGAGGGTGCTCCAGGCTGGGACCGAGGGGTTTGGAGGGTGGGAAGGGGGATCAGGGTGGGGGTGGGGGTGGGGGCCTCCAGCTGGGGGTGTAGTCTCTGGGGTAGGGCTGGGGATGAGGGGTTTGTGGTGCAGGAGGGTGCTCTGGGCTGGGACAAAAGATTTCGGAGGGTGGATCAGGGCTGGGGCAGGGGTTGGGGTATGGATGTGGGGCGGGGGCTCAGGAGTGCAGGTTCCAGGTAGCACTTACCTCAAGCAGCTCCCAGAAGCAGTGGCATGTCTCTCCTCCAGCTCCTGCGCAGAGGCGAGGCTAGGCAGCTTTGTGCGCTGCCCCATCTGCAGGTGCCACCCCCGCAGTTCCCAGAAGCAGCGACATGGCCCCCTAGGGCTCCTACACGGAGGCGCAGCGCCAGCCATATGGTTCTGCGCTCTTCACTGTCCGCAGGTGCTGCCCCTGCAGCTCCAATTGGCCTGGAACCATGGGCAATGGGAGCTGTGGGGGGCGGTGCTTGTGGTGGGGGCAGCGTGCAGCGAGCCCCCTGGCTGCCCGTACACATTGGAGCTGGAGTGGGGACATGCCATTGCTTCCAGGAGCTGAGCAGCAAGCTCCCGACCCAGCTCCCAAGCTGGAGCGCCAGATCCGGGCAAGCTCCTGACCCCACTCCCCGGTGGGAGCTCGAGGGCTGAATTAAAAGGCCTGATGGGCTGGGTGCAGCCCGCAGGCCGTAGTTTGCCCACCCCTGTTTTAGAGGCTGATGGGAGACGACAGAAGGTTGATGTCAACTTGGAAGATGCACTTGAAAAGAACGTTTGGATATGAAGAACAAGTGCCGCAACCCCAATTGATGAGACAAGGAGAAGAAGATTGAGGCCCACAGATAGTGTGATGAATGATGTGTGCCATATATGTACCTAGAGAGAAAGAGATGCTGCTAGAATGTAGGCCCAGATCCTTACAGATATGCAGGCTTCTAACGTCCATTGAAATGCCTTTTAAGGAATGGGCCATAGCTCTGGAATGCTGTTAAGACACTCCTGCCTCTGGATAAGCCACAGTGGAAGTCAAGTCCAAGAAGCCTGATAGAGACCTTTCTCTCAAACCCTGGAAATCAGACCCTGACATTTATTTATTAAAATGATTAAGCAACTTGTTCATTTTCAGTGAATGTATTTTTAGCTTGTGGAAAACAGATTCTGGAACTGTCTGTTCTTCAGTCACGTTTATAAATGCCTGACACATTATTCTAGTCATGTTTTGTCCCTCCTACATTATTTCCTCCTAAGAACACAGTATTTTCCAAAGAACTGCCACTAAGACATGATACTTGTGCTTGTCATCTGAACCTTCAGATGTCCTGATATCTATTAATAAAATGCTTCCTAAACCTATAGGAAATCTTATCAACTCTCTCTACACCATACATTTTAGTTTCCTGTTTTTTTTAACATGGGTTCCTTTATTGCTTTCACTGTTCAATGTATTTGGGTTTTTTAAATAATATTTATTGTAAATGCTGCTTTTCCCTGTATTCCATTCCAGTTTGTTCTTTAAGGAGATCTTTATTTAATTTTCATCCTCTGAATTAAAAAAAGAATGGACAGAATGTGCAACATGCATAAGTAAAATGACAGTACACAGTCCAGTAGAGGAAATGCAGCATTAAACGAGAGATTTAGGGCCTTTTTATTTATTCAAAAGACAACAGTTGTTTGTTTAACTACCTCAGCTGCTTCTATTTAGCATTCAGAAGAGCTTTTCATATTGTATTTTTAAAATACAGCATTAAAATCATGCTGAGTTTTTCTTTTGCTCGAAGAAGGTCTTTTATATATGTGCAGTGGCTGCCACCCAGTTGCTAGCTTATTCTTTAGCCATGAGAAAAGTCCTGTATCTTTTGGAATACAAAGCCTTACCATCTTGGCATCATCTTCAGCCTCCAGGTGGAAGGACTTGTATACTTTTAGAGAGGGCAACTCATTTCTTTTAGCCCATTACGTGCCTAATATCCTTTCTTTAAATAAACAAAATATCCATTTTCTTTCGGGGGAAAGAGAACAACAGCATCCGTCTCAATAAAGAGGCTATATTTATGTGGATTCAGTTATGAATATTAAATTGCAAATCTCCACATATATGCATAGCTGTGGTAAATATTTTTTAACAAGTTTCAGCTGTTTATATCCAGTAGGTTTGAAAGTACGAAAGGCATGCAGAATACTCCTCTTGCAGTTCTGACACTGCTGGGTCAGGAGACATACTTTGCTTTATGACAAGGTATTTTCCCTGGCAACTGTTGTTGTTTAAGATTTGCATTTGGATCCATTCATTAAATGTACCAGGAGTTATGCAAACATATCAAGGGAACAGATGATATCAGGAGACAATGTATAAAACGTACCACATATCAGAGCTGACATTTAGTTTAGTGCACTTACTGCTAGCTCAGTAAAGAGGCCAGGGGCTGAAGGGGCACAAAGTCTGAAGTCTTCTCTTATCTCAGTAGGCCCTTATGGAAGAAACTTATAAAATCTGACAGAAAATCTTTCTATAGGTGGTCAACTCTATAGAGTGTAATAAATTTATATTACTGTTATAGTATTTTATATGAGGGCTAAAGATCTTCTAAAAAGGCTACCATTCCCTCCAAAAATTTATAGGACTTGTCAATCAGGGATTTTTCTTCCAGCTCAGTATAGAGGCAGACTGGTGAACCAGTGTTGGAGAGCATGCAATATCACTTCCCATACTCTGTCCATTCTTTGGCGAGGTGCAGTACAAGATTTGATGCCAGGGGGCAGATTCTCACCTGGCATAAATTGTCATCACTCCAAGGGAAACCTGTGCACACGATTGAGAGGAGAGAATGGACAGGGCAGGGGCAGGGAGTTGTGGATGCACATGGTAGTGCGGGGAGAAGGGTGGGGCAGCAGCAGCTCTCTGGAGAACTGAAAAAATTAATATAGCCAAACTATTTAATTGACAGGAGTCTATATAGTAAAGATCATCAGCTTCTCTCCAACATCTCAGAAATGTATCCCTGCTTCTCCATCGCTGTGACTAAGAATCACTGATCGATAGCATCCCTGAGAACAAAAAGTGGCATTGAAAGAATAGATGCTGCATGTTTACCAGGTTGCTTATCTCATTTTGGCTTTCATTCAGCATGCCAAGGACCACCAGAAGCTTCTAATTACATTGAACTGAAATCATGATGGATATATTACCACATGGATAAAGTTCTCTTTGCAGGATTACAGTCTAAGGTTACAGTTTTTCAAAATGGGTGAATCATATGTTTTATTGTATTTTTTTGGCCAGAAAAAAAGGGAGTTAGGATGCAATTCACTTGATGCAAACAGGCGAGTGGAATATTTGGACCAAATAAGTAGAGAGTAAAAGAAAGGTTCGTCTTCAGACTGATCTATTTAAATGGATGATGTCATGTACTTTAGGACCAAAATAAGATTTATTTATTTATTCCAAGTGGAGGGGATACAAGACAGCTGCAAACAATTGCCCTGACCCTACAAAGACTTATGTATGTGATTCATTTACTCCTTATGTGTAGTCCTATTATCTTCAATGGGACTATATTACAGGGCATGAAGTTAATTACATGTATAAGTCATTGCAGGATTGGAGCCTAAGACTTGAACAGAAATATTTCCATCATCGTTATTATTATTTCATTTTCTGTATTAAATATATGAAAATGGCTTATATGAAATGTTTAAACATTTTCCTGTAGTATTTGAACTTCAGATGCACATACATAGAGTTGGGGAAGGAGAACCAGGAAATTTAACTGATCTGGCTAGTTTCACTTTCCAAGAAGAGTTCAGTGCAAAATGTAAACAGCATAAGTGGCGCAAAATATATCAGGATTTTTAAATCCTTGCAAGTGAAATAATATGAGATGGTGGTGTTACTAACACAGGTGAGGAATTTTTTTTTAAAGATGCGACTCTCATTTTGAGACCATAACCTTGAATTAAATCAGCCGAATATTTAAGAACCAGAGTAGGATTACACAACCAGAGGAAAAGGACAGATTACTAGTTATATTGTAAATCAATCCGCCATTCAGGGTGGGATTCTGCCTTGACAGTTGAACAGGGCCACCCAGAGGATTCAGGGAGCCTGGGGCAAAGCAATTTCAGGGGCCCCTTCCATAAAAAAAAAGTTGCAATACTATAGTAACATGTATTTGGAAATGTAAAAAATAACCAGTGAAATACATTCAAAAATTATTTTTTTAATGTAATTTGAAAATACATGAAATACATTATTTAAAAACATTAAATGCTTTAAGGGTATGTATACATTTGCAATTACATAATGGGCTGTCACTGGGTGATGGTGATAGTTGATGCCAATGGGCTGTCGCTGCCTGGGGGTGGCGCTACTGTTGCCCAGGGCTGGGTGGGGAGCTGGGCTCTGTGTCGGGGGGTGCCCGGCTCAGAGGGGCTGGGCTCGGAGCTGGGGGTCAGGGCTGGGGTGGGGGATGGGGTTGGGGAGTGTCCAGTTCAGAGGGGCTGGGCTCAGAGCTGGGGGTCAGGACTGGGGGGGGGGGATGGGGTCAGGGGGTGCCCGGCTCAGAGGGGCTGGGCTCGGAGCTGGGGGTCAGGGCTGCGGGGGTGCCCGGCTCAGAGGGGCTGGGCTCGGAGCTGGGGGTCAGGGCTGCGGGGGTGCCCGGCTCAGAGGGGCTGGGCTCGGAGCTGGGGGTCAGGGCTGGGGGCGTGCCCGGCTCAGAGGGGCTGGGCTCGGAGCTGGGGGTCAGAACTGGGGGTGGGGGAGGATGGGGTCGGGGGGTGCCCGGCTCAGAGGGGCTGGGCTCGGAGCTGGGGGTCAGAACTGGAGGTGGGGGAGGATGGGGTCGGGGGGGGGTGCCTGGCTCAGAGGGGCTGGGCTTGGAGCTGGGGGTCAGGGATGGGGGGGAATGAGGTCAGGGGGTGCCTGGCTCAGAAGGGCTGGGCTTGGGGCTGGGGGGGGGTGCCCAGCTCAGAGGGGCTTACTATGCCACTTACCCTCTCTCCCAGAGCCTCAGCGAGCCGTGTCCAGGAGCTCCTGCCGCTCGGCCTGCTGGAGCTCGCAGCCCCACCCCCTTACCACGCGGCTCCAAGCGGGAGGAGCTCAGGACACGTGACTGTAGCGCTATCCAATGCCGCTCCTGGACACAAAGCGCTGAGGCGCTGGAGGATGGGGGAAGGCGAAGGCGGAGGTGGGGGGGAGCCTCCGACATTCTCGTGGGGGCCCCTGTGAGGCCTGGGGCAAATTGCCCCACTTGCCCACCCACCCCCCACCCCCCCCGGCGGCCCTGGCGTTGAAAGGTAAGAGGACACCACTATTTTTAGACTAAATTTTAGAGCAAGGCCTCTCTTAAAGTAACACAGTATGCTTTTAATGACCTCTCCCCCCACGCTCCAGAGTCAGGGGCTTTCTGCAAAATTTTAGGTTCACAGGAGCTTGCGCTGCAGGCAGGTTATGCCTCTCATAGCTCTAATTAGAAACACTTCATTTTTTTCCAGCTTGAGTGTTGACTGGCTAGTTGCAGTTTCATTTTGCATTTGATCTATGCCAGGGTGTTAACCATGTATTTTTATCATGTTGATTAGATTTTTATTGTAATATAATGACAGCTAATGGTTTACTTTAAGCAAAAAATAGGTGTTTGGTGTGGAGTTTTCCAGCTAGTCATAACTATCTGGAGTATTTCAAGCATCTTCCAGGTTTCCTCCCTGCAAACACATGAACATCTGTATCCAGCTGTCTTTTAAAGTCTCCTACTCCTGACCTAAATATTTCCCTCTGAACATTTGGGATGCTTTGGAATTGGTTGTTAAACTTTTATATAATCAGTTAAATGACTGATACCTAGCAGGCTACTCTTAAATTATAAATTATCAGAGATATCCCATCTCCTAGAGCTGGAAGGGACCTTGAAAGGTCATCAAGTCCAGCCCCCTGCCTTCACTAGCAGGACCCAGTACTGATTTTGCCCCAGATCCCTAAGTGGCCCCCTCAAGGACTGAGCTCACAACCCTGGGTTTAGCAGGCCAATGCTCAAACCACTGAGCTATCCCTCCCCTCTTACTGATACTGTGCAATAAAAGCCTGTTCCAATGACTTTTGAAATCAATGGCGAGACTCCTATTGATAAATTGGAATCTAAATGAGGTGCAAATTTAAAGTTACCAGCCTGGTGGATGGAGGGAAAGCATTTTAATTCAGGCTTCTTTGGAAGATTGTCCCTGGCTCCAATTGAAAAATACTGGTGTGGTCAAAGTGTAATGGGTCATTCAGATTCCTCCTGCATGCATTTTTTATTAGTATTGCTAGAGCTGTTGTGAATAATAAGCCTAGTGCTTGTCATGATTCTATCATGGACGGACACAGGGATTTGGCATGCACTGAGAGCTGAATATATGATGATGGTGATCAGTAGTTCTCAACCAGGGTTCCAGGGTCTCATAGTGGGCCTTAAGCAGGTTTTAGGGAGCGGGGAGTCTCCAAGGGTATGTCTGCACTACAAGAGTAGTTCGATTTTACTTAAATCGAATTTGTGGAACCGATATTACAAAGTCGAACATGTGTATCCACACTAAGGACAGTAATTCGACTTTGTGAGTCCACACTAACGGGGCAAGCGTCGACATTGGAAGCGGTGCACTGTGGGCAGCTATCCCACAGTTCCCGCAGTCCCCGCTGCCCATTGGAATTCTGGGTCGAGCTCCCAATGCCTGCTGGGGAAAAAAATGTGTCGAGGGTGGTTTTGGGTAACTGTCGTCATTCAACCGTCACTCCCGCCCTCCCTCCCTGAAAGCGCCGGCGGGAAATCACTTCGCACACTTTTCTGGTGAGTGACAGCGTGGACGCCACAGCACTGGGAGCATGGAGCCCGCTGCGACCATCGCTGCAGTTATGGCCGTTGTCAACACCTCGCACCTTATCATCCACCTTTTTCAGAGTCAGATGCTGAGAAATCGGGCGAGGAGGCTACAGCAGCGCGGTGAGGACATTAAGTCTGAGAGGGGCACAGACCTCTCACAAAGCACGGGACCCCGCGCCGTGAACATCATGGTGGCAATGGGTCATGTTGATGCTGTGGAACGGCGATTCTGGGCCCGGGAAACAAGCACGGACTGGTGGGACCGCATTGTGCTGCAGGTCTGGAATGAATCACAGTGGCTGCGAAACTTTAGGATGCGTAAGGGAACTTTCCTGGAACTTTGTGAGTTGCTGTCCCCTGCCCTGAAGCGCAAGGACACCCAGATGCAAGCAGCCCTGACTGTCCAGAAGCGAGTGGCCATAGCCCTCTGGAAGCTTGCAACGCCAGACAGCTACAGGTCAGTCGCGAACCACTTTGGCATGGGCAAATCTACCGTGGGGGTTGCTGTGATGCAAGTAGCCAACGCAATCATTGAGCTACTGCTGTCAAAGGTAGTGACCCTGGGAAACGTGCAGGTCATCATAGATGGCTTCGCCGCGATGGGATTCCCAAACTGCGGTGGAGCTATAGATGGAACTCACATCCCTATCCTGGGACCGGACCACCAGGCTAGACAGTACATTAACCGAAAGGGCTACTTTTCAATGGTGCTGCAAGCACTAGTGGACCATAGGGGACGTTTTACAAACATCAACGTCGGATGGCCGGGCAAGGTTTATGACGCTTGTGTTTTCAGGAACTCTGGTCTGTTTAGACGGCTGCAGGAAGGTATTTACTTCCCGGACCACAAAATAACTGTTGGGGATGTGGAGATGCCTATAGTGATCCTCGGAGACCCAGCCCACCCGCTAATGCCCTGGCTCATGAAGCCCTATACAGGCACCCTGGACACTGAAAAAGAACTCTTCAACTACTGTCTGAGCAAGTGCAGAATGGTGGTGGAGTGTGCTTTTGGACGTCTCAAGGGGAGATGGAGAAGTTTACTGACTCGCTCTGATCTCAGCGAAACCAATATCCCCATTGTTATTGCAGCTTGCTGTGTGCTCCACAATCTCTGTGAGAGCAAGGGGGAGACCTTTATGGCAGGATGGGAGGTTGAGGCAAATAGCCTGGCTGCCGATTACGCCCAGCCAGACAGCCGTGTGATTAGAAGAGCCCAGCAGGATGCGCTGTGCATCCGAGAGGCTTTGAAAGCTAGGTTCCTCAGTGAGCAGGGTAACCTGTGACTATTAAGTTTGTTTAAAGAGAAGCTGAACCTGCCCCCGTTTCTTTACCCACTTAATGTTGACTATCCTCTGCAGTTACATACCCCGTTCCCCCCGTTCCTCCCCTTGCAACATACGTTCAAAAATAAAATAAATGGAACTTTGTTAATTAACACCGTTTTCTTTGTTACGGATTTCGCGGTAAAGTGTTGAAACTGGGACGCAGACTGTGGTGGGAAGCGGGCGTAGTGACGGAAAGGATGCTTCTAAACTCGAGGAATGACAGGCTCCTGCTCCTAGAGCGGTCCGCAGTGGTGGACTGGTTGTTTCAACGGAGCCTGCCACCCCTCCTTTTTGGGACTCTGTGTGTGGGGGCTATGTGACTTTGTGGCGGGGGAGGACGGTTACAGATCCCCTGCTGCGTGCCTCTGTGATCCAGGCTAAGGACCACTGCATAAGATCTCTAACTGCCCCCCCACACACAGAACATGAAAACCACCTCCCAGACTGACCAGGGTGCCTAGTGACTGCAATGTGTGTGTGACCTTTTGCTGAACCTGCCCCTATGTCTGTACCCTGGTAAAGGTGACTGTCCTCTCCAATTACCAACCCCCTTACCCCCGTGTAGTGGGGCGGCCTGGCTCCCAGGCGCCCCTGGAAGCGACGAGCCAGAACAGCCGCCAGAGTGGGCGGAGCCACCGCGGCCTGTCCCCGCCCCCCGGAAGTCAAGGGGCGGGACAGGAAGTATAAAGGCCAGGCCACAGCGCTCCGTAGCTGGCCGGCAGCGGGAGAGGACAGACGCTGGTGCCCGAGCTCCCGCGGGCCTGAGCCGGCCGAGAGCCCGGTATCCTGAGGAGGACTGGCCGAGCCTGCCAAGAGCCCGGTATCCTGAGGAGGACTGGCCGAGCCTGCCGAGAGCCCGGTATCCTGAGGAGGACTGGCCGAGCCTGCCGAGAGCCCGGTATCCTGAGGAGCGATCTGAGCTTCCCCCCGCCGAGGGCCCAGAAGGAGCGACAAACCTACCGGCTGCTTGGGGCCCGGAGGAGCCCATGATCTGCGACCCAGCAGACAAAACTCAGGAGGAACAGGTACCCATGGAGGAGGAGATGGGAAGTGGCCCGGGGATAGCAGACCCCGAACCCATGTCAGTGTGTTGCGGTCAGGATCCCCACTGACTGCGCGGCAGACGGACTGCTGCGGATAGGGCCCCGGGCTGGAACACAGTGGAGTGGGTGGGCCTGTGTTCCCCCCTGCCACCCCGCGCCGGGTGGCAGTCTCTCCTCCTCCTTGTCCAAGGGGCCTGGGCCTCTGACAGACTATTTGTTGGCTGCCCCGCCCTGACCTAGGGCCTGGGCTAACCCAAATTGACTCAGCCCCTGCTACAAGGCCTGGGCCGCTGACTGACTATTGGTTTGCTGCCCCGCCCCGACCCAGGGCCGGGGCTGCTAATTGTGTGCTCAGCCCTTGCATAAGGGCCTGAGCTCTAAACTACTAATTGTGTGCTCAGCCCCTGCATAAGGGCCTGAGCCCTGAACTATCAATTGTGAGCTAAACCCCTGCCCAAAGGTCTGGGCCCTAACTGCTATTAGCTTTGTAGCGGGGCGGCCTGGCTCCCAGGCGCCCCTGGAAGGGACAAGCCCCACCCCGGAACTACTACACCCCCTTCAAACACACTCTCCTCTAAAAGAACATGACGGAAACAGTAATTGACAGAAACGTATTTTTTATTAGCAACTACACAGTTAGGGGATGAAACTGGGACGGGGGCTTGGGTGAGGCGGGAAGGAAAGGACTTTTCAAATTTTTGGGAATGAGAGCCTTCTGGTACTTGAGTGGTCTGCAGGGGTTGAGTGACAGTTTTCACGGCCCCTGCCGCCCCTCCTTCTTGGGACTTTGGGTGAGGGGGGTATGAGACTTTGTGGCGGGGTGGGCGGTTAGAGATAGACTGCAGCGGGGCTCTGTTCTCCTGCCTCCGGTCCTGCAGAACATCCACAAGGCACCGGAGCATGTCCGTTTGCTCCCTCATTAGTGCAAGCAGCATTTGAGTCGCCTGCTGGTCTTCCTGCCGCCACCTCTCCTCCCGTTCGCTGTGTGATCGCTAGTATTGCGACATGTTCTCCCTCCACTGGGTCTGCTGGGCCGCCTCGGCTTGGGAGCAGCCCATAAGTTCTGAGAATATGTCATCCCGTGTCCTTTTCTTTCTCCACCTAATCTGCGCCAGCCTCTGGGAGGGGGATGCCGGGGTAGGTCGGGAGACATTCGCAGCTGTGGGATGGGAAAAAGGGAGTGAATTCCTCACAAAGATACATTTTTGTGAACAATGAACATAGTCTTTCTCTGTGAAGAAGACCATGCACAGCACCTATCACATGCGCACTCAGGACAAGGTCGAATTTTCGGCCTTGGCATTCATTGCCTGGGGTCTTGCAGTAGAGATCAGACAAGCGGGGCAGGACAGCGGAATTCGGGTAGCAGGCTGACATGGTAAGCTGTAGACTTTTGGCTGCTTAAAACTTAATTTATAGCAGTGCCCTCCTTTCACGTTCAAAGCAATGCTCCTAGCGTTGGCCAGTTCCTGCTGCCTGCAATCCGGCAAGCATGAACTCTGCCCCTGTCCTACCCCCTCACGGCTGTCCCCGGGAAAGATCCCTGTATGCTGCCCCTCTCCCACCTCCACCGCGTGGCTGTAAACCGCCGGTTATAGTTATGTAAAGGAACAGGCAAGCAGTCCCAATACTAACATTCCCCTAATTCAAAGCAGGTGACCATGAGCGACATCACTCTGATGAGGATTTCGGAGATAGAGAAAGAGCACATGCTGCATGAAAGCCAGCAAAAACCAGGGCCGTATGCCACCATGCTCTGCGAGGCAATGAACCCAGAGTACTTGATGATAGCCTGGCGCGGAAAAGTTTCCTACCACGGAGGACGCAATAAGGCCACTCTCCCCAGGAACCTCATGCAAAGGCTTTCCAATTACCTCCAGGAGAGCTTCGTGGAGATATCCCATGAGGATTTCAGCTCTATCCCTGGACATATAGACCTTATTTTCCAGTAGCTGCACTGGCAGGGACTAAAAAGTAGAGCGCCTAGGGCAAACGAATCATGAAAAACCCATTGTTAATATTCCTGTTCTGTTCAAAATAAATGTTTACATGTTTAAAACACTTACTGACTGATCCTTCCCCTGATTCAGGGTCCGGGTTAACGCCTGGGGAGGGTTGGTAGGGGATCTCCGTGAGGGTGATAAAGAGATCCTGGCTGTCGGGGAAATCAGTGTTGTAAGCGCTGTCAACTGCCTTGTCCTCCTCATCTCCTTCCTCATCTTCCCCGTCCGCTAACATCTCCAAGGAAGCGGCCGTCGACAATATTCCATCCTCAGAGTCCACGGTCAGTGGTGGGGTAGTGGTGGCGGCCGCACCTAGAATGGAATGCAGTGCCTCGTAGAAACGGCATGTCTGGGGCTGGGATCCGGAGCGTCCGTTTGACTCTTTGGTCTTCTGGTACCCTTGTCTCAGCTCCTTGATTTTCACGCGGCACTGCGTTGCATCCCAGCTGTATCCTCTCTCCGTCATGGCTTTGGAGATCTTCTTGTAGATCTTCGCATTCCGTTTTTTCGATCTCAGCTCCGAAAGCACAGACTCATCGCCCCACACAGCGATCAGATCCAAGACTTCCCGATCAGCCCATGCTGGGTTCCTCTTTCTATTCTGCAATTGCATGATCACCTCTGCTGGAGAGCTCTGCATCGTTGCCAGTGCTGCTGAGCTCGCCACAATGTCCAAACAGGAAATGAGATTCAAACTGGCCAGACAGGAAAAGGAATTCAAATTTTCCCGGGGCTTTTCCTGTGTGGCTGGTCAGAGCATCCGAGCTCAGACTGCTGTGCAGAGCGTCAACAGAGTGGTGCACTGTGGGATGGCTTCCGGAGCTATTAGCATCGAATTCCATCCACACCTACCCTAATTCGACATGGCCATGTCGAATTTAGTGCTACTCCCCTCATCGGGGAGGAGTACAGAAATCGAATTAAAGAGACCTCTAAGTCGAACTAAATAGCTTCGTTGTGTGGACGGGTGCAGAGTTAATTCGATTTAACGCTGCTAAATGTGACATAACCTCCTAGTGTAGACCAGGCCCAAGCGGGGCCAGCATTAGACTCACTGGGGCCCAGGGCAGAAAGCCAAAGCCCCACCACATGGGGCCGAAGCCCAGGTTCCTTAGCCCCGCCACCTGACGCTGAAGCCTGAGCAATGTAACTTTGTGGGGGCCTCTCTGGCATGGGGCCCCAGGCAATTGCCCTGCTTGCTATCCCTTAACACTGGCTCTGGTTTTTATATGCAGAAAACCAATTATTACAGCACAGGTGGGCTGTGGAGTTTTTATAGTATGTTGGGGGGAGGGGGCTCTCAGAAAGAAAAAGGTTGAGAACCTCTGATGTAGATGCTGTTTGGCACTTCTGGTCCTGGCCAGCTAATAGCGATCCACCAACCGCTCCTGGACGCAACGTGCTGAGGCGCCGGAGGATGGGGGAAGAACAAAGAAGTGGGGAAGTGGCTGTTCTATCAACGTGGATATGTTCCCTCCTTGTCATGGGAGTTGGTCTGAATATTTTAGATACTCAGGTCACCAGTGTTGGGCTATGTGAATATATCAGTGCAGAAGCTAGTTGTTCTACACCTATATCACTGATAGAGCGCATGTGTTTCCTCACAGCTTCAGAGTCCCCGCTATGAATCCAATGATCTTTTCATTGGACCTAATGAACATCTGAGCTACTCTACTGGCCAATAACAAAAAGGAGACAGAGCAGAAAGTTGACCAAGGGGTATGTGATAGGGTGTACCTACCCTGCACTGGTTCAGCAGAGGTTAATCACACTCTGTGGGCCGAGGAGGCCACATCTCCTCATCCCTGCTGGACAGGAGCCAGGATATAAAAGGGAGCAGCTCAGCTCAGGCTGGGCTGACCGCTGAAGGGAGCAGAGGTGCATTGCAGGCTTCTGCGGAGAGACGGCCGGCACTCCAGGATGCAGAGGCTAGGCAGGCTGTGGCTCCAACCAAACCCTAGCCACCTAATGCCACAGATGGAGGAGAGACCGTGGCACCCCCGAGACTACCAGCTGCAGAAGAACGGGTAATAAGTAGCCCAGGGGGACTAAGCATTGAGCCAGTTGAAGAACCAGGGTTTGACCCAGCTTGTTTCAGAAGGATCCCTGCTGAGTTGGTGGCGGATACCTCTGCTGCAGGCAGGGTCCTGGGCTGAGACCCAGTGGAGGACAGAGGATTAGAGATCCCCCTAATCCAGCCACCACCCACCTCTGGGGGTGGCAGCTTACCTCCCCCCTGGCGACACTGCACTGCCCAGAAGGGCAGTTCTACTGACTCTGGCCACTGGGCCGCACTGACCTGCCACAAGGTGTAGTTCTATTGAAACTGGCCGCTGGGCCGCACTGCCCTGCAGCAAAGGAGTAGTCCTATTGACTCAGGCCGCACTGCCTGACACCCAAGTGCTGCTGCACGGATTGCTACCAATAGGCCACGCTGCCCTAGGAGCTAGGTCTGCTGTGGCGACCTGGGAGACTAGGCTGCCCAAGCTCTACCTTAATTCCCCCACAACCTGACACCCCCTGACGGGTGGACCTACCCCATGACAGGGTACAATAAGATCACATCATGACTTGGTTAAAGCATATACACATCTTTATGGTTCTATAGAAATGTTTATCCATTTATTTTTTGTATACAGTATTCTCAATATATAAATTTCTACAATGACTTATCGTATGCTCTGGTAACACTAAGAGAAATTGAGGTTAAATTTGCGGTATATGACTTAATGGTTACTTTGGCTAGAGAACATGCGCTCATGGCCTTAACTCCTGCAAGGGAATTTATATCTCTCAGGAATTGTCTACATCCAAAATTTGCACCAATTTAACTAAAACGTACTAAATCTATTTTAATTAAGCCAGTGCGAACTCCTGTGTGGACTCTCTGAAATTGCTTTAAACCTGGCTTAGATTGATTCAGTGTAAGGCTTATACTAAATCAATAAATCCATTTAAAGAGTGTTCACTCGGGAGTTTGCATTGGTTTAGGTGAGTCGATTACAAAACACACCTTTAGTTAAACTGGTGCAATTTTGAGTGTAGACTGGGTCTCCATTCCAGTCTGAGCTGTGGTACAAAGACCTTTCCTGTGAACTTTGTTGTATGGGTTGTTGTGTTGCTATTTTTCACATCATAAGAGTACAGTGATGCATGAGAATTTGTATATAGATACAGATTAATACAGTTTAATCTATACAAAATACTTTAAAAAGAGACAACATCTTGCTTGACAAAGGAGATCATTCTCCCAGTAAGTACATGGGGAGTTACCCTCTATATCATTGTTTATACTTAACATTTAGCGTTCTTGATCTAGGTACTAAAAACTGAACTACTCTATGAAAGGAGCCTCTACAATAAAAAATACGAATGTTAAAAAGTAAATTTATTTTGTTACCTCAGGAAACAATTAAATGTGATTTAGAGCAAACAGATATCAGATAAGCAGTAAACTGAGGTGTAACATGTTTTCTTTCATTTCTTCTTAGAAAACATGTTTTTCTCTTTGTATTTCATGTCAGTTTCTGACTTTCATTGCTCAAAGGGCAAACAGGAACATAAACTCATCACAGCATTATCTAGCCAATGTTGTCTATTTCTTCAGTAACTTGTTGTTCAGCCAGTATCACTGCTGGCACAACAGTAGACTAGTTCAGGATTCGGATTGCTGCCCCAAACAACACTACCTTAATTCCAAAGGACAAAATGGAGCAATAGGAAGCAGAGGGCACTATTAATTTCATACCTCTTTTTCCAGGAATCCATTAAAAAAAAAGAACATTTGGAAACAAGAACAGGAAACAGTTTCCAGAATTAGAAAGACAAATTGCTGTGTTTTCGGTTTTTCTTTTACTTTTACAAACGATGACACACATTCAAATGTAAGCCGTATTTCTTGTTGTGCTCTTAACTTTATTATGCTCGTTCATTTTTTAAGTTTAGCTTTTCACTCATCTTTCTCTGGGTAAGCTTATTTTTAATTAGATTTTTATTAAACTATTTTGGCACCGTACATGAACCCAGAGAACTCAAGCAGCACTGTATAGAATGCAATAGCGGTCAAGTAATGGGCTAAGTCTTGTCCTGACCTGCAGAGCCAAGATGAGCATAATAACTGGTCAGTAAGTCTTCCTCCAGAGAAAATCAGCCAGCAAGAATAGAAACCTTAGGGAGTTGCACATTGCAGCCCTTCTGATGAGGAGCCATGAGCAATCATGTTGCCTATTGCCACAAATGTTACAGCCAGCTTGTGAGCTGGACACTCCCACTTATCCAGTGCCTGTGCCCTCTTTTGGAGACACAATGTGGGCCAGTATTAGCTTGCCCTTTGTCCTACTAGTGTCCGAAGTGCTGTAGAGAAATCCTGCCCTACTGCCTGGTTTGTGTGTGGGAAAAAGAGAAGAAGCTCCCTGCGCCCTCTTCCCACTTTTCTTGTGCCCAAGTACAGCACACAATAGTATGTTGCCCCAAATCGGTCATTTCAACATAAACATAATTGAAAAACCAACCACCAGGGAAGAGGATCATGTGCAGATAGGAGCAGTGGATCATGTGTATAGCTGAGGAAGAAGCAATCTGTAAAGCATCCCCTGTAATCACTCAGAAGGCCATCTCATAGTAGGACAGGCAAGTCCTTGTATCCCATGTTGTAAAGACTCTTAAGAAGTACAAAACCATGGGTAAACTCAATGGGTTTCTTCAGCCTGAAGACACATTAAAGAAGGACAGCCATAGTGACTTATAACCACTCATCTTAGAAGATCTTGCTAAAGCAATAATTACTCCAGAACATTATATATGGGTTGTGGGTTGTATAGCTAGAAAATTAAGCTCAAATTCAGTTCTGGTGTAAGCAGGCACAGCTTCACTGAAGTCAATGGAGCTTTGCTTACTTACACAAGAGTTGAATTTGGTCATTGTTCTTTTAGAAGGGTTCTAATCCTCAAACAAAACCTCCTGCAGGACAGGCAGCTCTATATTTAGTTCTATTTCTGTGGGCAATACCCAGCTGACCTACAATTCTATTTCAACCCACAAGTTTCTTACCTTAAGGTTTCTCTGAGTAGCTTCAAAAACGTTTGGACTACTGCTCATTCTCCACAGCAGCACCACACGGAAGATTTCCTCTTTAGCTTGGGCCCAGTTCTGCCTTGTGCTGATCACTTCCAGTTCCACTGAATTACAACAGGGACATGACCGGCCCATGATTTGTTTTGGGAACTTATTATGAAGCAATGCAATCATCTTTATCAATCAAAACAGTTTACTTGTTTTATAAACAAAATGAATAAACTCAGATGGTCTGTCTTACTGCTCAGACAGAACTCACTGTTCAATCTCTCTTATTAATGGCCTTTATGTTTTATATTTCTCTTCCCTTCTTGATTGCAGAACTCCCTTTTTGTTGGTATTGTGCACTTAAGGCCACCATCTCTCTTTTTTTGGCTCTAAGCCTCTCTTCATCCCATCCTTTCTCTTTCTCCCTTACTCTGTCAAAAAGATTTTCCTCTCTGTTCTCCCAAGCTTCTCTTTCTTTCTACCTCAAACTTTCTCCTGCTGTGACTTTAAGGCCTTTCCTTCTCTTCCTGCAGCCACTCTCTTCTGCAGGCCTTTTCCCTTTCCTTCTGCTTCCAGGTCATGGCTGTCAAATCTAGAATGTCCCTTGTCATTTACAAAAACAATGATGATGACACTTAACGCTTAGTACGTATGCAACACTGTACATTCTGAGAGTCCTGTGCAAACACAAATCTTCCTAATCCTAACACTGGTGCTCACTCACACTACACTCCTGCATAAGGAAATACTTCCTGAAGCCTGTTACAATGGGGGAAGTTGCATGAGTTCTTTTCTATTTAAAAATAGACCCAGATCCTCAGCCTCTCTTCTGGCCGCTTTGCAGTGCAGGAAAGCAGCTGGAAAGCTGGACGTTCTCCTGGTGTAGGGATGTTGTCACATTGCATAAAGCTTGTGTTGCCAGCTCTAGGCTTGGTGTGTGACAAGTGCGAGGAGGTGTGATGGGAGTAAGGGCTGGTGTGCAAGTATTATCTGGCTAATCCTTTTTAATGTATGGCCTATTGCAAGGCAACATAAATTAGAGCAACCTCTGAAAAACTTAATTTAACACTTGTGTGTTGAAGTGTTTTGAAGATGATCCATAGCACTTACAAAAATCCCTAAAGCAAAACATAAAAACATACATATATATGTATAAATAATCAGTGATGTAGTTGAAACGGCATGGTAGGGCTGTGCGGATTGTCCTATGTTGTGTGTGGCTAGCTCAGGTCACTGAAAATAGTCCCCTACATTCTGTGACGCCAAATTCTTCTAAAGGGAGGTAGGGAGAGAAAAATTAAAATGGTTTTAAAAGGCCTTGTATGCAGTGTTGTTGTTGTAGCTGTATTGGTCCCTGGATATTAGAGAGACAAGGTGGGTTAAGTAATATCTTTTATTGGACCAACTTCTGTTGGTGAGAGAGACAAGCTGTCAAGCTACACAGAGGTCTTCTTCATGTCTGGGAAAGGTAATCTGAACATCACAGCTAAATGCAAGGTGGGACAGATTATTTAGCCTAGCTAGTTAGCACACATTTTAAGGAACCATTCAAGGTGGAGTGGCCCATTTTACAGATTGCTGTAATAAACCAACTTAATCTGGAATGAGGAGTTTTTAGTTCTTAAGGACCTTTTGAGAAGCAGTTGAACACTTAGATGTCAATGAACTTTGAAATTCCAGTTGTGTGGTACTTTAGGAAAGGAGTCACAGCTAAGGGGAAGGATGAAAGAGGGAGTAATAAAATATGATACAAAAACATTTCTAAGTGAGAAAAGCACCAGAGCCTGCTAGAAAATAGGAGCCCAAGTGTGTCTGGAACAGTTAAACACTAGTAACCATTAAAAAATTAAGACTGTACTTTAAGGAATTGTGGTGGAATTTGACCCACACTATGGACTAAATTTTGATCATTTAAAATGCATCTGAGTGAACCAGATGGTTCAAAATTAAATCATGAGCATGTCTAATAAATTGATGATGGTCAGAGAAACCTCAAATTTCAAAAATGGATGCAAAAGGAGCTACCTTCTAAATATATTAATATTAATTGAAAAGAAGATGGATTTCCAAAAATAAGTGAGCTGTTTGGACAAAGATTAATGGAATGGATCTGGGATTAATGAGAACTGAGACCTGAAAGCGAGTAAGACATTTTGTAAATAGTATGTCCCTATCTAGAAGAACTGGTACAATGAGGGGAATGGCTCATCACTAGGGCCCTACCAAATTCACAGCCATGAAAAACATGTCATGGACTCTGAAATCTGGTCTCTCCCATGAAATCTGGTCTTTTGTGTGCTTTTACCCTATACTATACAGATTTCATGGGGAGACCAGTGTTTCTCAAATTGGGGGTCCTGACCCAAACGGGAGTTGCAGGGGTCGCAAGATTATTTTAGGGGCTTCATGGTATTGCCACCCTTATTTCTGCACTGCCTTCAGAGCTGGGCAACTGGAGAGTGGTGGCTGTTGGCCAGGCACCCAGCTTTGAAGGCAGCGCCCTGCTAGAAGTATTGAAGTAAGGGTGGCAACACCATACCATGCCACCCTTACTTCTGTGCTGCTGCCTTCAGAGCCTGGCGGCCAGAGAGTGGCAGCTGTTGACTGAGGGCCCAGCTCTGCAGGCAGCAGCGAAGAACTAAAGGTGGCAATACCATACCATCCTTACGTCTGCGCTGTTGCTGGCAGCGGCTCTGCCTTCAGAGCTGGGATCCTGGCCAACAGCCACTGCTCTCCAGATGCCCAGCTCTGAAGGCAGCGCTGCCACCAGTAGCAGCACAGAAGTAAGGGTAGCAGTACCACAACTCCCCTGTGACGGGTCCACTCACCATTCTGGCACCTCCTGCTGGTTCTCTTGGGAATTATCTCTGCATGGTAGTGCGCCTTCTTCAGGTGGTGCCTCGTCACTCCTGCTCTAGGACCCATGTCTCTCCAAGGACTGTGCCCTCCTCTTCAGTGACACAGCCCTCTGGCCATGCCACACACTGTGTTCCCCCCTACTGTGGAACCTGCAGTCTGCTGTTCAGCCACTTCCCTTAGTGGCTACTGCAGCAAATTGTCTGGCCACTTCCTCATGGCCCCACCATCCTCTTTGCCCTTGCTCAGGGCCTCAGCCTGCAAACCTGCTCCATTGGCCCCTGCTAGCAGCACTGCTCTGTCCAGGATGCTGGCAGTTTTCTCAGCCCTCCAGAGACAGTCCTTCCTCCCTGGGCTCCCACCAGAGAACTGCCCTGCAGCTCCCTTTTTATATGGGCCTGCTCGACCCTGAGTGGCTGCTCCCTTCAATCCTTCTTTGATTGGCTGCCTTCTGTGCCTCCCTAGGGCTCTATTAACCGCTTAGAGCCCAGTGTGGGGCAGGTGCCCCATCCCCCTTACAAAAACCTTGTGATCCCCCTCTCCCCCAACTCCTTTTTGGGTTAGAATCACTACAATTACAACACCATGACATTTCAGATTGAAATAGCTGAAATAATGAAATTTATGCTTTTTTAAATCCTATGACTGTGAAATTGACCAAAATGGACCGTGAATTTGGCAGGGCCCTACTCATCACTGAAGTGTTTGACGGTGTACCTACACTGCAGTCGCAGGATACAACTGCAGCTCCTGTAGCCATTCCTGAGTAGACCAGGCACTTAATTTATATCATATTGATTGAATGGAAGGTGCTACAGAAATAGCTCATTTACCCAGTGGGAGCCCATTTTCGTCAATGGAGTTACTCTGGTGTAATATTGGTATAACAGTTGTGAATCAGGCCCATACTTTGTGATTTATTATTAAAGAAACTAATCTAAAGCATAATAGCTTTCTAGAATATTTATTTTAACTTGCATAGAAATTTTTTTTAAAGAAATGTTTGTTCTAAATCTCCCTTTTTTATCTTGAAAACTTTAAAAAGATAACAACAAGCTCCTTATAGATATTCCCACAATAACAATCCCCTCTGTCCCCTGTCATTTCTACAGGCAGTTTGTGTGCACCATGCATACAAAGAGAAAATAAAGAAAGGACAGACCAAGAAAATAGCATCCTTCAGTGACAAAGACAATGTTGAAGTTCAGAAATTGGTTTGCTGGCTTCCAGGCTTTCTTCAGTTTCCAATAGCAACCACAAAATGTATCGAACTATGTCAGACAGTGTTTCAATTGAGTTTCCTGCTGCTATATGCAAAGTTTAAAATGCTAAGCCGTTTAAATGACAATATTTTATGAATAACAATAATTAGTAGAAAAGGTTTATAGCTAAAATTTTTAGGGACTCCGCCACTAAACATTCTCCCTCCTGTCAGATGCAGGATTAATGGGATCTGAAACACTGGGACTGTATCTGCGGGCATGTTTATGGCACTGTAGCTGTGCCGCTGTAGTGTAGACACTTCTTACATCAATGGAAGGGGGCTTTCTGTCTGTTTAGTTAATCCATGTGTCTGAGAGGTGGGAGCTACACTGGGGATCAGGGCACCTACACTGGGGATTAGGGCACCTGCTCAGGGAACAAAATTTTTCACAGCCCTGAATAACGTAGTTAGGTCTTTCTAATTTTTAAGTATAGACCAGTCTAACAGTAAACAAAGTGAAGTACATGTGAATAAGTGGTGCAAGGGTTGCAGACAATAAATAGACTTTGAATTTTTTTCCCCATTCTAAATCAGGACAAAAAGTCAGAATCTCAAAAATTATTGCAAATTGATAATCCAAGAAAAAAAATTAAGTCAATTGAAACATTTCCTTTTGATGATTTTGAAATATTTTGTTTTGTTTATGGTCTTTCAAAAAATTAAACCTTTTTTTTTTATAAATTAACAAAAATTTTGAAACAAAACTTCAAAACAAAAAACTTTCAACTTTGTTTTTTGTTTTGAAAATGTAACAATTTTTGAAGATTTGTCAAAACCAACCCTTTCCACTGAACAGTTTTGATTCTGATTAATCAGCATTCTCCAATAATAAATGTTTAATCTGAAAATTCCTGACCAGCTCTACAAACAATGTAAGGCAAACTAAGCTAATACTGTAGGAGACTGATCTCTGGACACTTTGTCTGTTGTATATTCCTGTGACTCCTAATACAGTAGATAAATAGATTTGTTGTCAATAAAGGTCAATGTTCATATCTCTGGGAATCAACTTAATATGTGTAAATGTTTAACTATGTTTTGTGTTCACCGAGACAAATAACTCCCAATCATTTTTGCATGTACCAAAGAGGTATTGGTACTTCAAGTGTTTGTCATACTTCGCTGGCTGATTCTCCACTTTCTCCCCCACTTTAGCTGCTTTCCAATCCCTGCCTTAATGATGAACTTAGGGTCTAGTGTGTGGTTTGAGGTGGTTTGTGTGGTGTGTGGTGTATCAGCAGTAACTGCCTCCCATTAAGGTGTCCCCATATTGCATACATTGGGATTTGGAGTGGCTCACAGTCTATTACTTTTAGAGAATGACAGGCCCAGCACAATTGCAGGAAGACACCATTAGGTTGGAGATGGGAAGAGGTCACTTGCTGCTAGGGAAGAGAGCCTAAGTTGTTGGCTACAGATGAAAGGGGGAAAGGAGGTTGCTATTGGAATTTCAGACTGATAAATCAATTCAGCTTTTCTACAAGGATAGCAATCACTTACCCAGGAGTATAATTTTTGCTTATCCGCAAACTTTTCTACCCACAACAAATATCAAGAGACCATTTTACCCTCTCATTCTGTAAAAATACAATATATTCACATAAATGTTGAGGGACAGCATTTGTTTTTTGTAATATACTGATTACAATGAGTGTTAGAAATCATAAGAGTAAATAAAAGAATGTATTTATAGATCTGGATGCAAATGTATATAGAATTAGCCATACCAGAGCCAGATCTACAAAATGGAGTTAACTGAATTTTAAAGGTATTTATTTGCATATTTTGGGGAAGACATCGGGGAAAATACATCTTTTAGAAAGGATATCAGTAAGAATCACTGTACTAACCTAAAGTTAAGATAATAAGATACATAATAAAGTAACTCTTCTTTGGGGAAAAAAATCTTCAAAAGACTTGGACTGATCAAGGGACACAATGGAGTGCTTCCTATTTTAAGTATGCTCCTAGAACTAATGCACGCTAGCTTTTAATTACACTGAGATCCATTATAAAATGTTAAGCTCCTTTTTATAGCGTACCCTGTCTACAGCATGCCTTCTTTGTCCTCCACAACAAATGTTCATGCAGCGCCTAGAATATTGTAGGCACTATTAGAAACATTTATAATTAATAATAATGCAATACTCTCTTCCTCATAGGGGTGTGTAAATATCCAACTGGCATTTTCTGTACCCAATCATATCTGGTTAATAAAAGGTTTCTTCTAAGAAAAATAAAATCTTTGGCAAATTATCTTTTATTCTTTTGAGTAGAAGGACATCTGTCACGTCCATCTGCATCAAAATCCAGATTTATGGTTATTTACAAAAAAAATTGGATAAATACTAAATTTGCATACAAGTGTGCTGGTCTGATTGCAGTCTTCATCGCAGATGAGTGAATGGAAGAAAAATTGAGTAGAATGAATTAATAATCTCATTTTGTTCAGCATCAAGTATGAAATTCATAATGGTACAGAGACCCTTGCATGGGCCTGTGTCACTAAATCCCACCCTATGGCTTAAGTGGAATTAATGTGGCATGTAGAGTATTGCATGGGCCTTCTCCCCCCAAGTGAATACATGTATCACTTTCTATTTTAGGAGCCTGATTCTTAAACCAAAGCCCCTTTAAACTGCCAGAGTAGTATAAAGAGGACCTTACTGTAAATGAGAATCAGGCCCTGAAACTGGAAATACTATATTCACTGCAAATATCTTTTCACTATGCTGAGTGAAAAATCAGCAAAAAAAGAATAATTTATAATTACTATTTCTAGCAACTGTCAAGTGGCAGCCCTCCATAGCAGAGGCTGGCTAGAAGCCTGGCAATTAATATTGTGTGACTATGTAGCTAGCCATATGTGTGTTAAAATAAAAATTTCTGTGGAATTATGTACCAATGGAAATGATTGAGCTTTGAAAGCATGAGGTTTGGCATGTGAAATTACATGTCTCCATATACCCCCTTTCCAATATTTAGGGCATGATTTTTAAATGAGCAGGTGCCCACTACCACAAGCTAAATTTTTGTACACAACTTCTTGCCTAATTTGTGTGTGTAATGAAAATGGTTGCTCATTGAAATTTGAATACCTCATCATTTGTGTGTGCAAAGATCCAATTTATTGCTGCAGTCATTTTTGAAAATGAAATGTAGGTGCTTGTATCACATGGACACTTTAGAAAACTTTACCCTAATTCTTTAACACCTATCACCTAGAGAGAGAGAAAAAAGTGTTTCTTTCTTTCACATTTTGTCATCTCGGCCATAGCTGCTCTCTGCATTGTACTGTTCTTCAATGAGTCCACAATTAACCCTGCTCTGCTTATCCTCTTCTCCAGCTATTGGAGTGATATGTTCCTCTGAAACAAATGAAACGTAAGGATTTAGCTTTATATGATTGCAGGCATGTGTATGTTGTATCTGACATATCTGGTACATTTAGTAGTCAATAAATTGTATCATTCCTTAATCCCTAAAATTAGAAAATCACTGGCTCTAAAGTCACATGTGGTGTGAACAGAACACAAGTATGTTTAAAAATAAATCAATATATTGTATTTATATTTGTAACTGATTATCATGCCTAAATGATTTGGAACTGTTTCACATTGCCAATTTTTTAAATTCCACTCTGAGCGTTTATGTATGGAGGGGAGGTAAATGTATATTCCTGTAGTGGTAGGAGATGAACTTGCTTTCTTTTCATGATTTATAATGGCTGTATTACTCACAAGTTGACTCATCTTAAACTCAAGTTGATCAACTCTTCCAACTCTGCTACATGAGTTTGGATTATTTTGTCAGTTTGGAATACAAAGCAGCTATGATGAGTGGAGTCTTTTGTCACTGCACTGGTCAGGGATTTACATGTGAAACTCCCCATGTAACAAGATGAAAATACACCTCTTTATATGGACACAGAAAGGAATGCAAATTTTTAAAAGTATGAAAAAAATTGTGTTCTCTACTGAACAAGAATAATAATTCTGAGTCTGATTCTACAAGGTTCTAAGTGCCTCTTGTGAGGTGTTAACATTTTCATTAATGAGAATTGTGGATATTTAGAACCTTAGAGGATTTAATTGTAAGATCTATAGAGCAGAGACCTTGTGAACCTATGTATTTATGCAATGTGTGACTGAATGGGCGCACTGGGCCTTTGGACACTTTCACAATACAAAAAATACCAGGTCCCATGATGATTTTAAATATAGTTCCTTTCATTCAGATGAAAACTAAAGTTCTTACATCCAAAAAGCTATGTTTAAAGAACATGAAGGCTGCAAAGTCAAGCACTCAACAGTTAGGAAATACCAGAATTATGGTTGCAACCTTAAATCGGACCAGGTGCATATGTATTATAATACAGCCTTTAATTACATGATCACATAAGATTTTTTTCACAGGACCCCTGCATCAGTCAGTGCACAGGATGGGCGTACTGTGAGAATCAATCAGAATTGTGTTGCATGGACAACCTTAATTCTGGCACTTCCTAACTTTTGAATGCTTCACTCTGCAACCTTAACATTCTTTTAACATCTTTTTTGTGTGTTTCCCCATTTGCTTCTTTTAAAAACATAGAAAATCTTGGATTCCATTCCAGGTTCTGGAAAGTAGTGTGCTGTAGTGGTCCCAGTCCAGTCTCCCTAACACCACCTCCTAGTTCCTCATCCCAGTCTCCATTTTCTCAGGGCTTCATTCCAGTCCTGGTCTCTCCCTCTGGGCTCCCTGTCCAAGTCCCAGTCCCAATCTCCCTCTCCAGGGTCCTCATTTGTCTCCCTCCACAAGAGTTCTTGTCCTAACAACTCACCCAGCCAGTCCCAGTCTTCCACCCCTGCCCCTTGCCAAGGGTCTTCATCTCATCTCAGTCTCTTCCCTGCCTTGCTTCCGGTCCTATTCTGTCCCCCAGACGCCTTGTCCCAGTCTCTTCCCCCTGGCTCCTCATTCAATCTGTCTTCCCCTGCCATTGGATTCCACGTCCAGTCTGCCCAATCAGTCGGTCACCTTCCCATCCCCCACTCCCAGTCTCTCCCTCACCAGGCTCCACTCACAATCTACTCCCTCTCCCCCTGCCAGATCCATCCCTTGTTCTATCTGCATTTGCGTCAGGCTGCTTCCTTCTTTGTGCTGCCTAGGATCATTGAGAGTACCAGAGAGAGAGTTTCCCTGCTCTGAGTTCCTGTGCCTGGTCCTACAGCAGCCCTTGGCTGCCAGGAGAAGAAATTGCCAGGTAAGTCTTGTTCAGTCCCTGCAACCCTGAGCTGTAGCATATTCAATCACTCCAATCAGCATGTAAGAGCTGTGAGGTAATGAAGCGTGATCAGTACAGACAGAATTGTCAAAGAATTTAGGTGCATACTCTAGTAAGTCTCTACTATGTGTGATATGTGTGAACAGTGATTTTTCAGAGGCTTATAACCTGCCTAAATTTGGGGAAATATTTACAGGAATGGCAAACAGCCTGACACAAGAGCAACCCCCTTGTCAAATTTCAAGGCCCTGCTTCATAGAATATCAGGGTTGGAAGGGACCTCAGGAAGTCATCTAGTTCAACCCCCTGCTCAAAGCAGGGCCAATCCCCAGGCAGATTTTTGCCCCACATGCCTAAATGGCCTTTTCAAGGATTGAACTCACAACTGTGGGTTTAGCAGGCTAATACTCAAACCACTGAGCTATCCCTTTCCCCCAAAGCAAGGAGGCTATAAAGGTTCTTAATTAAAAGTTTGTAAGAATTTTTTTAACATGAGCAAAAAAAGTATTTTCCCCAATTCCATTCTCAGAAATGGCTGAAGCATTATTGCTAAAGCTTTCCAAATTAAAGTCCACCTGAGGCAGATAACCAGAATGGAAAATTTCAGCTTGAATGGTTAAAGCATGGCAAAGTTATAAACCATTGAAAACAAGGTCTTATAGTGGGAAGCATAAGAGCAACCTTTACTATAGGTGGCATCACCAACTCTGCCTGTAATTGAGAAACCACTTCACTGATCACTGACATTCAACCAACTTTGGGGCAGAATAAGGCAGGTGCTTAACCAACATCATGCAATTGTTTAGGACAGAAAGTGGAAAAAATACCCATTTGAACATGCAGGGAGATTTTTGGGCTGCAGAGCTGTACGTACCCAAATCAGAATTTAGCAAGGGCAGTGAAGTTAACAACTCTAGTCTTAAGAAAAGTGGTGTGGGATATTTAGTTACTGCAAGTGCACAGAACCTTGTTTTTACATCTCCACAGTAAGATGTCACTTCCAAAATCTTTGACCTGAAATATCATACTTGCTGATAAGAGTAGCAACTACTGAGGCACCAGCAGCATTTTCTGCAGAACTCTGGGTTTTCTTTTGAGGTCTCCCATCCAAGTACTGACCAGGCCCTATGCTGCCAAGTTTTGAATCCTGGCAAGTTCACTGATGGAATGGTATGGCTGCAATAAAATGAATTTTTATTTGAGAACAAAAAATGTGTTGGGGAGCTGAAATCACAAACCAAGTGTAGCAAATTATTGTTTACAAACTCATCTGAAAAGATCAAAATACAAATTCTCACAGTTTCTTCATTATTTCAGTATGGTACAGTCATTCTAAAATAACCTTAAGTTAGTGTTACACAGCCTGTTTATTTCTCTTGATCAGTTTTAAACCAGCTGAAAGAACAGTATGTAAGAGAAAAGTTTAAAGAAATGTATCTTTTGATGTACCTGGCTTAAAGGTAATATTTGAGCTGACTAGCCTTCAAAGAAGATATCTCGTAACCTGTTTTCACATAGAAACTAAAAAATTGAGGCTCAGGAGGTCCCTCCTCTTCTGCTCAGTATGTTTATAAATTCCCTGAGCTTGTCTTGGGACACCTGTGCTATTGAATTTGACAAGAGTATCTTTCAGTAAAAGTCTGCTCTTGACATTGGCAAGAAATGGAGTTCCCTACAGAGTGAAGAAAGCACTATCAAATGTATTTTACCAGTGGCCTGGATGCCTCACTTTGTAATGACCTCTGTCACCTCTGTTCCCTTGGTGGGTTTTTTGTGAGACACTAGGAATCTTATTCATTCACTCATGCTAATTACATAATAGCATATTGCATTAAACTTGAACTGAGGTAAGTCAACAGCCTGCCTCTGTCATAAAAAAAGAAGGCTTTTTCTTAAAGAATAATGTATGAATAATGTAAATACAAGTTATGGATTCCAATTATTAACATTATAATATATTAACTGGTTGCATTTGGGCATTTCCACTTAGGGCAATTTTGTCCCCACCTGTGAGGGCCTGTGGGTCTCAAAGCCAAGTCTGTGTGGGTGGTCATTCTCCAATCCTCACCCAGCAGCTCACAGGCAGCAGCTGGGACCAGAGTCCACGAAGCCGAACTGGGGCTCACACCATGGAATACCCCATTCCTCTGAATGTCCAGAGCATTTCCCTGCAGATCTCAGGACATTTGCAGGGTTGAAGAGCCACGTTCCAGTCCACTCCATGGGGAGGCTATAGCCCCCAACTTCATGACTCCTTGAAAACTCTGGAATTGGAATCTCAAAGAGTTTTCAAAGTATGTTTTACTCTCCCATAGATATTTTGCCAGAAAGCATGGTCCTGTCTCTTGCTTTTTAATTATCTTCTTATAAGTAACTACATGTAAATTTGTATTTGATTTAGATAAAGATGTTTATTGAAGCTAAGGTATTATCACAAAAATGTGGTCCTATCTTTAGTTCAGAATTCTTACTATTGCCCCATTCTTCTGAGATGTTATCCATCATCCATTTGCATTTAAATAACAACGAAGAAGACACATGAAAATGTGCTTCACTTATATTCACTTGGATAGAAGAATTGGTAGCCCTAAAATGTGTTTTATTATTATTATTTATTATTACTATGGGCAAGGTAGTGAATATTGTGCATCCAACTAAAGATCAAACAGAATATATATAAATAACACAGAATGCAAAAGCTGCAGAAACTCAAGACATGCAAAATTAAAACGATCACATCAGAAACTCTCCGTCACATTCCCCATAGAAAAAAAATGTGGATAATTAAATTATCAATTCATGTCAACATCCATATGCTGTTTAAGTTAGGCATCAAGTACATACAGAATTGATCTGGCAGAGCATATTTTGTTTAGGAGCATCTGGTAGATGTGGATAATACACAATAGGATTTACCAAATAAATTACATGCAATAATAATCACTTACATCTGATGCCAGCCAGTTATTCTGCCAATTTTAATGTATATCTTTCTTTGTATCCAAATAGGTTCCCAAAGTATTCTAAATACTCTTAAGGGGCCACATTCATCAAAGATTCTGGAATTTATAACTACCTAAATATATTTCGTTTTTGGGCGTCACCTGATTTTAAAGTGGTTAGTAAAGTAATTTTAAAAATCAAATTTGTTCAGAATTTAACAGTTCTGTGAGATCAACCTCCATTTGAAAATCAAGCTGAATCTTTTTTGCTTCATACATTATCACCCGCAATAAAAACTTGAATCAAAATGCAGGGCCAAATTTTGCCCATAAATGTGCTTTCACAACTACTACATATGACTAATAATGTGGAAAACAGAACACAGATAATATTATTGACTAGGTATATAGGTCATATTCTCAACTGGCGTAAATTAATGTAGCTCTACTGACTTCAACTGAGCTACATCAATTTGAACCAGCTGAGAATCTGATCCTGTGGATATATTAGAAATGGATAGATGGATGGGTTAGGTAAACACAGCTTGTTCTTCCAAAGCTAAGCAAGCTCTGAAGACCTGAGTGTGTGGTTTTGGGGACTATGACTTTTAAGGTTTGAGGATCCCAGGCAGAGCACCTGAAGCACTGAAGGTATGACTACATCACAAATGAAGGTGTGGCGTAACTGTAGTGTGGGTAGGCATACCCAGGTTAGTTCTAATCTAGTGCAGGTAACCATAGCAATGAAGACATAGTGGCACAGGCTTCAAGGTGGGTTAGCTGCCCCCAGTACAAGGCCACTGGGGACCCTGATTATATATTCAGATTGCTAGCTTGCACCACAGTCTGTGCTACCTTGACTTCACTGCTATCATTACCCATACTAGCTAGATTTAAGCTATCACAGTTATGCTTACCCACACTACAATTGCACCTTTATTTGCAGTATACATGTACCCTAAGTGATCACTGAAGATCACAAAGAGTAGTAGAAATTGCTTTGAATAGTAAAGTAGGCATATGCTTATGGTATGACTCAGAAGGCACATGAGCAGCCGATAAGACAAGTAACAAGGTGGCAATTTTAAGCACTCACTTTTCTGGCCACTACCACAGTTTGAGATCGGTCTAATATGGTGGTGAGCACCCTCAGCTCCTATTGCCTTCTAACCTGACATCAGTGCCCATGGCTGGAAGACATAGCTGTCCCTGGCTCCACTTCTCCCAGCATGTTAATCTTTTTGAAGCTTCCCTTGACAATATTATTTTATTTAATTTTTGACTCTCAAGATGGTGCCAAAGAACAATACCATATGGTAGTTTTGATTCCTTAAAGTGACTCCATTATTAACATTAGATCCAAAGTATTTCTCAGTCTCCTTTGGATAAGTCAATGCAGTGTTTTAAACTGTCTGATTTTTTTCAGCTAGGTTTTCCATTTACAAATAATCAAATGGCTTTTCAGTTAATACAGGATCATCCAATCATAATTGTTACAAAGCTCACTGACAATATCAAATAATATTTCAATGTATTTGAATCCCTGATGCTATGCTGTCTGTAAATCATACTATCGAGATCAGGAATTTGTATGGTTACTTCTTCGGTGATGATCTCACAAAAAGTAAATGTATGCCCCTGTGACCATGTATTTCAGCTATTTTAACTCCCTCTTGTAGGGCTCTCAGTGGGGCTGCTCCATCACTTTCAGCGTGTTCAGAGTGCAGTGGCACAACAGCTCACTGGTTTGAGTTATCACAGTCCCACTGGGCTGATCCTGCAAGGTGCTGAAGCACTATGGCCTCAATCCAGCAAAGCACTTAAACATACATTTAACTTTAAGCACATGAGTAGATTCATGGATCACAGATTTCCAGGCCAGATGGGACTATTGGCTCATCCAGTCTGATCTCATGTCTGTCACAGGCCATAGAATTTTGCTCAGTTACCCCAGCATTGAGCTCAAACACTTGAGTTTGACTAAAGAATATCTTGCAGAAAGGCATCCAGTCTTGATCTGAAGACATCAAGAGATGGAGAATCCACTGCTTCCCTTGGTAGTTTGTTCCAACACTTAACCTCCTGCACTGTTAAAAATGTGTGCCTTATTTCTAATTTGAATTTGTCTGGCTTTAACTTCCAACCATTGGTTCTTTTTATGGGTAGTCTCATTGAAATCAGTGAGGACTACTCATATGCTAAAAATTAAAAAGTGCTTTGCTGAATCAGGGCCCAACTGCTCAGTATCTTGCAGGATCAAGCCCATTGCCACTCCTACTCTTTTACATTGGCCAGAAAAGGTGGATGGAACTTTAAATTGGCACTTGTGCTTTTTAAAGCCCTTAACAGAGTTGGCCTTGGTTCCCTTTGAGACCATCTCGCCGAGCATTTTACTGATGGGTATCTGAGTTCACACATCACAAGCTATATCAGGTTTCCATCTTCACATCTGAACTTGTCAGGCAATTGCACTTTTGCTGTGATGGGCCCTATGGTGTCAGGATCAGATTTCCAATTAGGCACAGTTGGCATATGCCTAGGGGTGCCTAAAAGTTAAAAGTTTCATTTTTTACGGAAAACATGAAGGTCAGCTGTAGGGGGAGGGGAGGATGCTGAAGATGCCATGCCTAGGGGGTGTATAAGATGTAAATCCAGCCCTGTATGGTGTGTAACTCACTCTCCCTTGAACTTTATTTCATTTCATTCTTTGTCGCTTTTAGAAAAACACCTTAAAGCTTTTCCCCTTTTAAGTTGTTTTATAACAGCCTTTATTTGCACTATATCTATTTCTTTCCTCATTAAACATTTGAAGACCACATTTATTTTTGTGTTTATATTCTTAATATGTTTTTGTATAATTTTGTATTCTGTTGTACAGTGTCTAAAATGCAGTATGTGGGGGAAAGAGGGTTGCTATAGAAACACAATTATTAGTTACAACATAATGAAAGAACTATGTAATCAGACAATCTTGTAAAAGTGGTACTGCAATTATTAATTATGGTAGATTTAGGAATGCTGATTATTTCAGTAATGTGCCTGGAGCAATACCAAACCTCTTAATGATGTTGTATGATGAGTTAGATTTGATGGTGAAACAGATGAAAAGTATACAAAAGAAACTTTCTAAAGATCATTCAAAAAGAAATCCTGGCTACATAATATTAACATACATTCAAGTGCTATGAAACAATAACTGACAATTGAACTGTTCCTTTTTTAAATTTTGGGATGTGTTTGCCCCCTTGTATTCTGCAGTTAGTAGAGATAGAAATCTCTGGTTGAAGTTAATATATTATGTTTTCCCTCACTTATGGCTGTGGCATTCCCCCCCGCTTGTTTCTGAGAGAGAAGCATGTGTTTTTCTCATATGACTGTGTGGAGTTCTGTCTCATTGTTGAGACATATACATTTTTTATTCATTTGAAATTTTTCCTGGTTTGTTTCATTTTATTTTTAGTCAGATTTTATGTTCCCTGCATTGTTTGTGGATAGGGTGACCAGATGTCCCGATTTTATAGGGACAGTCCCGATTTTTGTTTTTTTTCTTATATAGGCTCCTATTACCTCCCACCCCCATCCCAATTTTTCACATTTGCTGTCTGGTCACTCTATTTGTGGAGTACATGTTTAATTTGTTTAGGCTTTATCTGTCTTTGTACATGTGCTTGGTTCTTCCCCATATGTTGCTTTGTTTTTCCCCAATATTTTTCTGTTTTGTTTTTTTAATTAATGATTTTATTTACATTCTGTTTCAGAGACCTAGACCCACCCTTTAAGAAGGCTTAGGACAAATCTTATTTACCTTTTTAATATTAGAGAACTTTTAATATGTTCTTTTTGATTTTTTTTTCTTCAGTTGAATAACATAACTTCAAGTAAATGTAAGGCAATTAACTTACGGTCATCTGTATCATATCTATTTGTAATACGCTCTGTGGTCAGAAATATGGCATTGAGTAGAAATTTGGCTCTTGTCTGGGAAGTTGCAGTTTTGCTTGATAACCCGTGAAGAAAGGAAACCTGCGTGATTTCTAGCAATAATCTGAGGTTTTTTTGTGAAGAGAGTTTTGCTAGATTTCAGATTATTCTGCCACTTCTGATGTATTTCCTAAGTACCTGTTCAGCCAGCTGGTTAAGCAGGTGCCTATCTTTAAGCACATGAATCATCCCATTGACTTCAGTGAGTTGACTCACATGATTAAAGTTAGGCACGTGCTTAATCAGGGCCTGTTTGAGGAAACACTCATGTGGTTACATGCAGGTTTTCGTCCTACTGATTCCATAATCCTGTGAATATTTGTGGGGAGTCCAGAGGTTTTTGTAATCCACTTTGCCATAAAATCTGTCCTTATCTTAGTTGTTCTCACTCTTAAAGTAATCAAATCTCCTATAATAATTTTGCATCAAGTAAATCCCCATCTCAGAACAAATATGACCATCATCACAGAAATGTCATCTGCAGAGTCCAAAGCCGCTATGAAACAGGATCCTTCCTTTTTTAATGTAAACACATTTTTCCCCAAATTGAACTTCCCTTATCCCTGTCAACAGCAGAGTCTGACTTAAACAGGTCTCTTAATCTGCATGTTTTTTCCCTGAGAACGAAGTCCTGATCACTCATTCAACAATTGTCTGTGTCACAGATGCAGAGAGTAGTCTTGCAACCCTCCCTCTAACTTCCCAAGCTTTCTTCTTTAAAGTCTGTGTAGTGGGTCTCAGGCTACTGAAGAAAACACTTCCAAATGGTTGCTAGGTGGCAGATCTCCACTTTGCAAAGCATTTCCTCTATTGTATTACTATTGCATATTGTAGAATAGATTGGCTGTAGGCTCAAGTTCAAAGCTTTTTTGTATTATTGTTTTTAAGTTAAAATCTGGGGCAAAATCAAGTTCACATCTTGCAGGTACTGAAAGCACAGTGCCCTCTCAGCCAGGTGCAAGGAAATCTGGGTTAAGTATAACAAAGCACTTGTTGGCTTTAGCTACTTCAGCTGTTTCCTTAAACTCTGTTTCAGACAGAAATGACCTCAATATTTCAAAAACTAATTTGGGTGGCAGTAGGGTTACCATACGTCCGATTTTTCCCGGACATGTCCGGCTTTTCGGCAATCAAACCCCCGTCCAGGGGGAATTGCCAAAAAGCCGAACATGTCCGGGAAAAATACCGGCCGGGCACTTCCTCTCCCGCGGCTGCTCTGCTCCTCCCCTGACTCAGACTTTGGCTCTGTTTAAGAGCCAAGCTGCCCGAGCCAGCGCTACCGGCTTAGGGCAGCCCCCGTGCCTCCGGACCCCAAGCCGCCGGCCGGGCACTTCCCTTCCCGGGCTCCAGCTGCTCTGCTCCGGCGGCTGGGGTCCGGAGGCACGGGGGCTGCCTGAAGCCGGTAGCGCTGGCTCGGGCAGCTTGGCTCTTAAACAGAGCCAAAGTCTGAGTCAGGGGAGGAGCAGAGCAGCCGCGGGAGAGGAAGTGCCCGGCCGGTATTTTTCCCGGACATGTTCGGCTTTTTGGCAATTCCCCCCCGGACGGAAGAGAAGTGCCCGGCCAGCGGCTCGGGGTCCGGAGGCACGGGGGCTGCCCGAAGCCAGTAGCGCTGGCTCGGGCAGCTTGGCTCTTAAACAGAGCCGAAGAGTCAGGGGAGGATCAGAGCAGCTGGAGCCCGGGAGGGGAAGTGTCCGGCCGGGGGCGCAGGGTCTGGAGGCTGCCCGGCAAACCATGAAGCCGGTAGCGCTCAGGCTTCGGGCAGCCCCTATGCCTCCAGACCCTGCGCCCCCGGCCGGGCACTTCCCCTCCCGGGCTCCAGCTGCTCTGCTCCTCCCCTGACTCAGACTTCCACTCTGTTTAAGAGCCAAGCTGCCCGAGCCAGCGCTACCGGCTTCAGGCAGCCCCCGTGCCTCCGGACCCCAGCCGCCGGAGCAGAGCAGCTGGAGCCCGGGAAGGGAAGTGCCCAGCCGGCGGCTTGGGGTCCGGAGGCACGGGGGCTGCCCTAAGCCGGTAGCGCTGGCTCGGGCAGCTTGGCTCTTAAACAGAGCCGAAGAGTCAGGGGAGGAGCAGAGCAGCTGGAGCCCGGGAGGGAAAGTGCCCGGCCGGGGGCACAGGGTCCGGAGGCATAGGGGCTGCCCGAAGCCCGAGCGCTACCGGCTTCACAGGTTTGCCGGGCAGCCTCCAGACCCTGCGCCCCCGGCTGGGCGCTTCCCCTCCCGGGCTCCAGCTGTGCTGGGGAAGCGCCGGCCGGGGGCGCAGGGTCTGGGGGCTGCCCGGCAAACCATGAAGCCAGTAGCACTTGGGCAGCCCTTTTCGCGTGGCTGGGAGGGAGGAGGGGGAATTAGGGTGGGGACTTTGGGGAATGAGCGGGGAATGGGCGGAGTTGGGGTGGGGGTGGGAAAAGGGCGGGGCCAGGGCCCCATGGAGTGTCCTCTTTTTTTATTTTTTAAATATGGTAACCCTAGGTGGCAGAAGACTTGATGGTCCAGGCCAAGATTAACAGCAATAGATAGTAGGCATGCACCACACATTCCCAGTTGTGGTGGGTTTTCTGTTTTTGTAAATGAAGCTCCAGTCCGGAGAGGGTCCTGAGCCAAAC
This sequence comes from Chrysemys picta bellii, assembly GCF_011386835.1. Lineage (NCBI taxonomy): Eukaryota > Metazoa > Chordata > Testudines > Emydidae > Chrysemys > Chrysemys picta. The sequence goes on along the minus strand of NC_088799.1, from coordinate 25,527,545 downwards.
AGTGAAGATCTGAATTCAAACTTCCTCACAATTCAAGAGATTTATGCTCCTGTGTTCCTGTTCAGGTCCATTATACTGAGGTAGAAGTTGAGCTATGAAGTTCAGATCTGATTTGGTATCTCCTCAGACTTATGGAAGTGAAGGAGTCTGAGGAGTCTGAGGAGATACCAAATCAGTGTTCCTGTTTGGGGTTTCTGTACCCTAAATATATTCTGATGGCCTTTTAGCATATGTCCCCTGATGTGAACAATTAATACTGAACCTAAAAAAATTAGTTACTTATTCTGAAACTTGCTTATGTTAAGTATTCTGAAATGTCACTTTTCTCTTGTTTTTTCATTAATTTTAAATTTCAGTTAAAATGAAACAGATTTTAATTGTTTTGAGTCTAGAAGGAAAAGGTGGATTTAGAGTACCTAAATACTACCAGGACTATTACAATATGAATATGTAAGACAGAGAGAAGTCCTCTGCTATACATAACTTTCTAATAGCATGAACATCTTAATAGTCAGCTTTACTAATTTGTTTTCTGTACAGTATATTTTGAATTTCTGTCATGTTATTCATGCTTTGTTTTTTCTAGCTAGTGATAAATGCTAATTTATAACTCCTTGACCAAATCTTATTGAACAGTCTATCGTCCCAGTGCATCTGATTGAAACACACTGCTCAGTTGTGAACTCCGTTACTTGTCTGCACAGGGGAGAAAATTGGGTATAAGGCACCTCTCTACTCAGCTGTGAAGGCTACCTGTGTATCATGACCAGTGGAACTGGAGTCAGAGGGCCCATGCTCCCTGGTGGGATTGTTATAGACAGGGAAACGGAACGCTGCCACTGGGGAGTCAGGCTGGAACCAACTCAGCCACATGGACAGAGCAGTCCAAAGAACTTAATAAATTTCCACTTGTTCAACTTAACCTAAATTCAGCATCACTCTTTGCAAACAAAAGTATTGGTGCTGTGAGTTCTCTGAAGTGTAGCAGCTGACAGCATGAACCTTGGATCTCAGTCTAACTCCTCCCACAGAGCCCTGGATTTTGTAGATACAAACCTTGCCCAGTGATAGACACAGTGGAAGATGGAGTTTGAGCTCTCCAGAGACCTAGCCATGCAGGAGGCCAACAACAACGGGTAAGTAAAATTATTATTTTACTCTACATAAAAACAGCCATACTGGGTCAGACCAATGGTCCATATAGCCTGTCTTCTAGCAGTGGCCAATGCCAGGTGCATCAGAGGGGATGAAAAGAAGAGGCAGTCATCAAGTGATCCATCCTTCATGGTCCACTCCCAGTTTCTGGCAATCAGTGGCTAGGGACACTTAGAATACGGGATTGCATTCCTTATGATCCTGGCTAATAGCCATTGATGGACCTATCCTCCAGGAATTGATATAGTTCTTTTTTGAACTCTTATAGTTTTGGTCTTCAAAGTATCTCCTGGCAATGACTGTGTTGTGTAAAGAAGTACTTCCTTTTGTTAGCCTGCTGCCTATTAATTTAATTGGGTGATTGCTGGCTCTTGTATTATGTGAAGGGGTAAATAACACTTCCTTATTCGCTTTTTCCACACCAGTCACAATTTTATAGAGCTCTATCATACCTTCTCTTAGTTGTCTCTTTTCCAAGCTGAAAAGTCCCAGTCTTTTTAATCTTTCCTCTACAGATTGCTTCCATACCCTTTATCACTTTTGTTGCCCTTCTCTGTACTTTTTCCAATTCTAATATATCTTTTTTGAGATGGGATGACCAGAATTGTATGCAGTATTCAAAGAGTGCGCATACCATGGATTTATAAAGTGGCATTATGATATTTTCTGTTTTATTGTCTGTTCCTTTCCTAATGGTTCCTAACATTGTTAACTTTTTGACTGCTGCTGCACAGTGAATGGATGTTTTCAGAAAACTATCCTCAATGACTCCAAGATCTCTTTCTTGAGTTATAACAGCTAATTTTGACCCCATCATTTTGTATGTATAGTTGGGATTATGTCTTCCAATGTGCATTACTTTGCATTTATCAATGCTGAATTTAATCTGCCATTTTGTTGCCCAGTCACCCAGTGTTGTGAGATCCCTTTGTAAGTCTTCTATCTTGAGTAAACTTGTTTGCCACCTCACTGCTTACTCTTTCTCCAGATCATTTATGAATATGTTGAACAGTACTTGTCCCAGTACAGATCCCAGAGTGATAACACTATTTACCTCTCTCAATGCTGAAAACTGACCATATATTCCTGCTCTTTGTTTTGTGTCTGTTAACCAGTTACAGATCCATCAGAGAACCTTTCCTCATATCCCATGATTGCTTATTTTGCCTAAGAGCCTTTGGTGAGGGACCTTGTCAAAAGCTTTCTGAAAGTCCAAGTACACTGGATCACCTTTGTCCACATGTTTTGTTGACCCCCTCAAAGAATTCTAATAGATTGGTGGGGCATGATTTCCCTTTACAAAAGTCATGTTGACTCTTTCCCAACAAATCGTGTTCATCTATGTGTCTGATTGTTCTGTTCTTTACTATAGTTTCAACCAATTTACCTGATACTGAAGTTAGGCTTACTGGCCTATAATTGCGAAGATCACCTCTGGAGCCTTTTTTAAAAAATTGGTGTCACATTTGCTATCCTCCAGTCATCTGGTACAGAAGCTGATTTAAATAAGTTAGATTGGACAGTTGGTAGTTCTGCAATTTCATATTTGAGTGCCTTCAGAACTCTTGGGTGAATACCATCTGGTCCTGGTGACTTCTTATTATTTAATTTATCAGTTTGTTCCAAAACCACCTCTATTGACACCTTAATCTGAGACCATTCCTCAGATTTGTCACCTAAAAAGAATGGCTCAGGTATGGGAACCTGCCTTACATCCTCTGCAGTGAAGACTGATACAAAGAATTCATTTAGCTTCTCTGCAATGGCCTTATCTTCCTTGAGTGCTTCTTTAGCACCTTAGCTGTTGAGTGGCCCCACTGATTGTTTGACAGGCTTCCTGCTTCTGATGTACTGAAAACATGTTTTGCTGTTAGTTTTTGAGTGTTTGGCTCTTTGCTCTTCAAATTCTTTTTTGGCCTGTCTAATTATACTTTTACACTTGACTTGCCAGACTTTATGGTCCTGTGAAGCGACACAGGTTTTTCTCTAGAGATGACTCCAAAGGGGAGGGGATAGACCACTATGTTACTGCCTTACAAACAGTGGCTGCTATATGCAATTTTGGGGAGTTGGGGTTTGGGGTTTGACAGACTCCCTAATTTAGGATGGGATAGTCTGTAGCACTTGGGATCACCATTTACAGGAGTGGCTACTCCAGAAAGGCAATCTTACATTAGACCAGGGGTGGGCAAACTTTTTGGCTGAGGGCCACATCTGGGTATGGAAATTGTATGGCGGGCCATGCATGCTCACAAAATTGGGGGTTGGGGTGCAGGAGGGCATGAGGGCTCCGGCTGGTGGTGCGGAATCTGTGGTGGGGCTGGGGGATGAAGAGTTGGGGGTGCAGGAGGGTGCTCCGGGCTGGGACCGAGGGGTTCAGAGGGCGGGAGGGGGATTAGGGCTGGGGCAGAAGTTGGGGCACAGGAGGGGGTTGGGGGTCAGGCTCCGGGCGGCGTTTACCTCAAGCAGCTCCCAGAAACAGCAGCATGTCCCCCCTCTGGCTCCTATGCGGAGGCGTGTCTCTGAGCGCTGCCCTGTGCGCAGGCGCCGCCCCTGCAGCTCCCATTGGCAGGAACCGCAGCCAATGGGAGCTGTGGGGGTGGTGCTTGGGGTGGGGGCAGCGTGCGGAGCCCTCTGGCTGTCCCTACGTGTAGGAGCCAGAGTGGGGATGTGTCGCTGCTTCCGGGAGCCATGTGGAGTGGGGCAAGACCCCAACCCCGCTCCCCCGCTGGAGCACCGGAGCGAGGCAAGCCCCAGACCCCACTTCCTGGTGAGAGCTCGAGGGCCGGATTAAAACATCTGGAGGGCCAGATCCGGCCCCTGGGCCGTAGTTTGCCCACCGCTGCATTAGACATGGGGTGTGCAGTGGAAGCCTTGAGAGAGGATGTAAGCCCGAGGAGGCACCACACTCCCAGAAGTACATGCAGTGAGACAACTGCAAAGGAGAGCAAGTGGTCAGGGTTCCATACCCATAGTGAGATGCATTTCCTGTGGGAGACAGCACAAAGAGGTAAAGGAGAAGTGCCCCACACTAGGATAGCATTGCATGGAATGTGGCAAGTTCAAATATTTTAGCAGTGTATGCAAGAGCAGAGGATGGTCTCTGAAAGATTCATTCAGACTTGTACAAGAGGGGGATGGCACATCAGATGGTGGTGATAACTTCATGACTCTCTCCATGAGTCCATAGATAATGGAGACAATTTTCAAAGCATATGGGGATGTGTAGCAGGGTGGACACCTGCTCCTGCCTGGAAGGGCCTGAGATAGCCCAGGGAGCAGGCAGTGTGAAGGCTGAGCTGACTGGGTGAAGTGGCTGCAGCTGGGGCCACGCCCCAAACAGTGGAGCAGGGCTGGGGAAAGGCTGGGGAGCTCCAGCCTGGAAAGCCCCAGGCTGCGGCCTAGCATAAGGCCAACAGGTACTGGGGGTTGCAGAGGGAAGCCCAGGGCTAGGCCAAGGCAGCAGGTCCAAACCCTCCTTGCCAGTGATGAGTGGTCTATACTGCAGTCTGCCCCAGGGAGCGGGGGCTAGTTGGTGACTGGCAGTGGCCTAGTACTGAGGTGAGGTGGGGTTAGTGGGTGGGGGTTCCCCTAGGAGGGGAGACCCAGCGTATGTGGGTACTGTCAGGGGGTAGCACTCAGAGTAAGGGGCACCGGGGTCCTGGGAGGGACACGGGAGCCAGCAGAGGACAAGGCGGATCACTGGCCTGAAGAGGGTGCTCTGGAGGCTGGATTGAGCTGATTCCCCAGACGACCAGTAGGAGGTGCTGCAGGGGTGAGTCTGACCTCTTACAGGATGTTTTCCAGAGACAATTGGTGACTCAAAGGAAATCTGTGATTTGAAGTAGACCCGACAATGGAAACTGTGTGCTTATCACAAAGGAAAATTCAAGGGGTACTACATAATCAAGTACACTAGGAGCTCAAAAGTCAACAGAGCAGCGATATCATAGCACCTGTAGAGGCCAGTATAACCTTGGTAAGCAACATGGTGGTGACAAAGAAGTCACTAGGCAGATTACACATCTGTATAGAGATAAAGCCACTGAAGTGAGCATTGAAAAGATGCCACTATATCCACTGTACAACTGATGACATCTTACCTGAACTTTCCAAAGCCAAAATCTTCATGGTCTGTGATGTGAGGAATGTGTTTTGGCACATAAGCCTGGATAAAGACTCCAGCATGCTGATAACTTTTGCAATGCTATTTGGTCACAACACATGGCTGCTCATGCTGATGGACATAGGCCCAGCACTAGAGGTGGTCCAGAGGAGATTCACCCAAGCATTGGAAGGACTTCCTGGAGTGAAAATAATTGCAGGTGATATCCTCATTGTAGGTGAAGGGAGTAATGATACAGAAGCTGAACGAGACCATGCCAGAAAACTATAAGCCTTTCTAAAATGACGCAGGGACAAGAACATAAAGCTCAACCCAGCTATCAACTCAGATAGCATGAGGTGACATACTTTGGATATCTGCTCACAACTGAGGGATTGAACAGATTCCAACAAGATCAAGGAGTCCGAGGCATGCCAGCTTCAGTGAATGTGAAATTGTTACCGTGCCTCTTTAGAATGATAAATTTTCTATCCAAGTTCTGTCCACACCTGGCTGTAGTAGCAGAACCCGTATGTTAACTCATAAGGCAGGATGTTGAGTGGGACTGAGCAGGTTCCCAGCAGCAAGCATCTAACACATTGAAACTGATAATGTAAAGTACTAAAGCACTACCAGCCAGGAGAGCCACTGACACTCCAGTGTGCTACATTGGAGACAGGACTGGGTGTAGCTCTTTTGCAGGAGCAGCCGGTTGCTTATGTCCACAGAGCCCTGTCACAGACTGAACAGGGATATGCCCAAATACAAAAAGAGCTTTGGACTGTGGTATTTGGAGTGGAGTGATCCTATCAGTACACCAATGGCCATCCATTAATAGTGTGATCAGACCCCAAACCCCTAGAGCAGTGGTCCCCAAACTTTTTCAATTGTGCCTCCCTCTTGTGTGTCGCACATCTGCCCTGGGAGCTGGGGCAGGCAGTGGCAGGATGAGTGGAGCAGGATGAGATTGGGGGAGCCACATTCTGGGGATGGTGGGGGACAGGGAGCCGTGTGATCCAACAGTGGGGCAGGGTGGGGGAGCCGCCAGTATCCCTTGCCAGAGCTATCACTGAGTGCTGACTGTACACTGACAGGTCCCCTTTCCAACCGGATTTCCTGGTTGAAAACCAGGCACCTGGCAACTTTGGCCAGGGGGTTGCAGCAGGGAGCTGTGGCTGGGAAAGGAGCTGTGGCTGAGGCTGGAGCAGAACTGGGGGCACAGCAGGGCAGGGTGGCAGTCCCTCCCCGCTCTAAGGGGCTGACCCATGCTCACGTGCCCCCCGGATGTTCCTCTGTGCCCCTGGGGAGGCATGCCTCAGAGTTTGGGGACAACTGCCCTAATCATGGCAAAGTCCCTCCTTAGTGCTCCAAAAAGATTGTAACATGTAGAGGTGCCTGCAATGCTACCAGATAGAGATCAGATGTTGTTCAGGGCAATTACTGGTGTTAGAATCCAGGCCATATATATCTAGCATCAGCGAGTTGCAGGAAGGAGATCAGGACACTGACTCCGTTAACATGCTGCTCTCTCTCTCTCTCTCAGTTTCAACAGCAAAGCTGATAGAAATCAAAGAAGTTACAGAAAAAGAACATCCAACTACAGGCAGTCAAGAGAACAATACTAGAAGAGTGGCCAGAAGACAAAAGCCAACTACCAGTAGGAGCAGAACCACATTTTCAAATTAAAGATGAGTTGTGTGTGCAGGACAGAATCATATTTTCAAGACATGGAGCTGTCTTACATCATTATGAAAGGATGTCATCAAAAAAAAAAATACATGCCTCACACATTGACAACTGTGTTTACTACCTGGGAATAAATACACAACTCCACTCCTTGATAGAAGGGTATGGAACCTGCCAGTTGTGATTGTTACCACATGAGCTGCCCACCAGACCAGTGGGAAAAGACTTATTAACTTAAAAGGAAAAGCAGTATTGTCTTACAGTGGAATATGATTCAAAATTGGGAGGCCATTATCCTGCCTGATATAAGAAGCAAGTCAGTGATTGTCAAATTGAAGGCCCACTTTGCAAGATATGGTATTCTGGACACTGTAGTCACCAACAACAGCCCTCAATTTGCCTTGAAAGAATTTAAGGAATATGCACACAAATGGGAGTTTGATCACCACATCTCCTCCCCAGAATACCCACAGAGTAATGGTCATGTGCAATCAGTTGTGAAAACAGCGTTACACAAGGCTGTTTCATCTGGTTCAGACCCCTTGTTAGCATTTTTGGCACACAGGAATACCTTATGTCGGGTGCCAAAACAGTCCCGCACAGGCACTGATAGCAGGAAGGACCAAAACCATGTTACCAATAAGGGGAGATCTGCTGTAGCTAGAGGGATGGGGACACTACCAAGAGGAGATGACCAGCAGTTAGAAAAAGCACACACTAGAGTACGACAGGTCAGCCAACGACCTACCAGCCTTGGAGAGAGGCACTCCTGTGAGGATCCAACCTTTAGAGAGACATCAGATGGAGTGAACTAAAGGAATTGTGAGGGGTTCAGTGGCACCCAGGTCATATGAGGTGACTACACAAGCAAGACAAGCGATCTGAAGGAATAGGAAGCACTTATGAGCCAGGAGATACAACACCCAGAGGGAGCCTACAGAGATAATCACAGAACAGAGAAACAAAGCCATCTTGAGACCAACCCCACAGGGAAGGAGACTCCACAGAGAAATTGTTGCTAGACTCTGAGGCACCAGCCATGGATTTTTAATTGCAGTCTAGACATACTCTGAGATACCACACTCCTGGTGTGGTCACCTGTTGAGGACACTAAACTATCTTAAAAAGAACAAGAGTACTTGTGGCACCTTTAGAGACTAACAAATTTATTAGAGCATAAGCTTTCGTGGGCTACTGCCCACTTCTTCGGATATGCATCCGAAGAAGTGGGCAATAGCCCACGAAAGCTTATGCTCTAATAAATTTTAGTCTCTAAGGTGCCACAAGTACTCCTGTTCTTTTTGCGGATACAGACTAACACGGCTGCTACTCTGTAAATTATCTTAAGGTCTCTGCTATGTGCTAGCAACCTTTTGCCAAAGGACACATGGTAGGGATCTGGGCATCAATTACTTGTTTTTAATGTTTATATTAAAATGTTTGTAAAATAGGGAAGATGTAGTACGATCAGTGGCACTGGAGTTAGAGGGCCCCTGGAGGGACTATGGCTGATGGGACACCAGAGAAACAGAGAAGTCCAGAAAGTTAAGCTGGAAGCAACTCTGCTACATTGACAGAACAGGTTAAAGGGATTAATAAAGTTTCACTTTTCCAACTTAACCTGCTTCCACATTGCTCTTTACACAGGAAACAACCTGCATCTGCTGCCTATGCATAGGGAGGAGAATCACTGCTACTGAGATGCTACTTCCTTTCCTGTACAGGTACATAGGCAGGAGTGAGGGAAAGAGGAGAACCTTGAATCTACCCTCTCCTGCACTGACACAGCACAGCTAACCTCACTGAGTGGAAGTAAACTGCAGCTGGAAAAGGGCTAGAGCAGCTTACTTCCCTCCTTTGAGCATGGTGCTCCACAACTATACGTTGCCCCTTACTCAAATTGGATTGCAAGGTGCCAGTCCAGTCCTAAGAGAGCATCCATCCATGGGGGAATCTGACCCTACTAGCTGGACAAATAGTACAGATCCCAGAGAATAAGAGCACAACTGTCTCTTCTAAAATAAGAGAGCGAGATTTATCACAGGTGCAACTTTCAATGTCCTTGAGTTTAAGCCTGCATTATATGAGTGAGTGTTGAATCATGGTATCATAGTATGGTACATAGGAGAGGAGTGTTTTACAGTCAATGAGGAATATGTGTGAAACAGGAGCTTTGATTTCCCCCCCCCACTACCTAGTCTGTTTTTATTTCCCTTGAAAAGATACATTATGTTCCAAAGCCATATAAAAGTTGCAAAATCATTACAACCACAATTTTTCAAGCTTACATAATTCATAAGAATTCACTGCCAATAGAATTGCTGTGTATTTCCTATTTTCTTACTAAAAAGTTCTACCCTTTTCCCAGATTTGTTCTAAGCTTCATTTGGCATGCGGCAAAAGAATCTGAGCTAGCCAACTCTGATTCCCTCTCTAGAAGAAAGAGCAAGTTTGCTGGAAGAAAGTGTTTGTTTACGCAAACCTTTGGCCAACTTCAGTATTGCCACTGGCCTCCCCCACAAATCGCTAAATATACACAGGAAGACACAACTTGAGATGGTACTGCTGTCCAGCAATTTTGTTACAAAATCCTGGCTTTTGTGATTTGTTTTTTAAATACTACATTAAGTATTTTTAATATGCATAGTGTTAAAATGTATTTGTGGTTCTCTTGGAAAGTGCCAGATTGTCATACCTGAAGACTGCAGTCTCCTGTTTATGTACACATTTGTACTGGAAGGCCGTGGCCCTTAGTTTGTCTCAACCCTGAACAAGGGAGGAATTGCCCTTCAGGGTGAGATGGTATTGCGTTGACAATGTACATTCAATCTATGGCCTCTTGGAATGTTAGGACACTACAGAACTGTAAGCTAGTGCTATGTACAAGGGTGCTGGTCTATGTGATACAGATACTTATCTATTGGGAACCAGGCGTAGGCCTCAAAACTCGACTTATTCAGCTAGTAATAACTTTTTGTGTCTGCCACTTTTGATTGGATTAGTATTACATTTAATAAGAAAATGAAATGTCTGACTGGGGTGTATAGGGCCACTGAAATTTCCAACTCCATTCAAAACATCCCTTTGGTCATACATGTACAACTTTGTGTTCTAAGCTGGATGATCTGAAGTGGGTGGTGGTTCTTCAATGGTATGACTTTCTCTTTCAGATTTAGTCCCTAATTCTGCAAGCACTTATACAAACCCTTAAATATATAGACAGCAGTAGTGAATTCAACATGCATACTTGTGCAGGCACGATGAGAGTACTCATGCATAAGCATGGTCAAGGTCTTGGTTTGCAATCCCTTATTTTTCAGGTTTAAATGAATTCCCCGAAGTCCACCTGAAATTAGTTTTGCTTGGCTTCCGTACCCAACCCACCATTGTGTATACAAAGTTCAGAAACCTTCTGAAAGGTTAGCTGGGTGCTAATGGAGGCCCCTATTCCTGTCTAGATTTAGGGCAGGTCTACACTTAAATGCTGTAGCTGCATTGGTGCTGCTGTAGCACTTCAGGGAAGAGGCTATTCCACCAGTGGCAGAGCTGCTGTGGTTCGTGTAATTAATCCACTTCTGCAAGAGCAGTAGCTATGTTGACTGGACAAGCCTCACTGTTAACTTAGCATTATCTACGTCAGGCACAAGGTCAGTATAACTGTGTTGTTCAGGGGTGTGGATTTTTCACACCTGAGCAATGTAGTTATATTAGTGTAAATTTATAGTGTAGAGCAGATGTGGCCTGATGCAGCAGTGCGGTGTATGCACGAGGAGTACTCCCACAGTCACAGGGCCTAATGTGTTCTTTGCCTGGTGGCCTATGAAACAATTTGGCCATAATGTGTTAACTGCAGCAAAGGCTCTCCACCCCTGCAGTTTACATGTTGTTAGTGGGTTGGACCACACTAGCGTGACCAGACAGCAAGTGTGAAAAATCAGGATGGAGGGGAGGGGGTAATAGGCACCTATATGAAACAAAACTCCAAATTTTGGAACTGTCCCTATAAAATTGGGACATCTGGTCACCCTAGACCATGCTGTTTATGGCCAAGGGCTGCCCGGCTACAAACTCAAAGTTACAACTGCCAACAGCGCTGGCTCGAGACAAAGCCCGCCTGGCTCCAGACTTTTCCAAAAGGCCCGGGGTTGGGGGACTGGGCACAGCCCGGGGCCAGTCGAGAAGTCTTGAACCTTCCCACGACCTCTGGGGACCTGGGCTTCGCAGCTACTCTATCCCCCGAAACAGCGGGGCCGGGGACTCGCTGCCCCAAGCGGAGGAGCGGGGTGGCGCTGGAGCTGTGACTCCCCAGGCGCGGGGAGGGCGGTGCGAGCGCGGCCGGCCGCTGGGTGTCCGCAGGGAGGCGGCCTCTCTCCTGCCTGCTCCGCGGGGCTGCAGGGGAGGTGCTTGGCTCCCGGCGGGCGGGGGCGGCTCAGGTTGAAGGCTGCGTGGGTGGGTGGGGATCCCACTGAAGCAGAGCGCGGCGGGGGCTGGCTCTGCCCGTGCACCCCAGTCCCTGGCAGAGGCGGGCAGCGAGCGGCAGGTGGGGACGGGAGCGGCTGGCTAGCCGCCCCCCCCTCCCCGGGCGAGAGGCGCTTTCCCGCCTGCGGCCGCTCGCGGCGATGCGGTGAGTCCCTAGCAGCCGCTCTGGGGAGAATTGTTCCGCCTGGGTCCGGGCTTGGCGGGGGCAGCTGTGGGGCAGGCGCAGGGGCCCGCGTCGCTCCTCGCAGCTCTGGGGGTGGCTCGTTCGGTGCTGCCTCCCCCCGGCCGTGGGGCTCCCAGCAGGTGGGGCGCGTTGGCGGCGGGGTTGGGGTTACACCAGCCGAGTTCGGCTGTAAAGTTCGGCTCCCTGGCGGGGGGAAGCAGCTGTAGCGCTAGCTGCTGGGGCGGGGGGACTCTCGGGTGTTTCCCCCACCACTCTGAAAACTCTCTCCAACTTCCAACGCCGTGCTGTCGCGGCGGGGCGGGGGTGTAAGTGGCATTACCAGAAACCCCCTTTTGTAAGTACTGTTGGGGCTGTGTGTGAAATGACAAAGTTGTGCTTACTGCTGTTTCTTCGTAGTGCGGGGACTGAGCCTTTGCAGGATTTGTTGCTTCCTTCTTGCACTAGTGGTGACCCTAAGGAATTTGCTATGGATGGGGAAAGTGAAGTGGATTTTTCTAATAACAACATAACGCCACGGTGGTGGAGGAGATCAACCCCTCAGCTACACACCAAGAGCAAACCTAGACCCCAATCTTACCAGAGCCCCAATGGGGTCCTCTTTACAGATTTCCCTGTGGAAGACAGGGCTACATTCACTGTGACTCAGCCTGCTGAAACAATAGTTACTTCTCCAGTCAACAGATTAGTCCAAAGGAGCCCCTCTTTTAAATCCAACATGGGATCTGTGCCAAATGGAAAAATAGGGTCTCCAGAGTATAAAGCTGTATCCCCCCAACTTTCTTCTGACCAGGCATCTCAGGTCCTGAAATTGGTTTCAGATAACTTGATAAGTTTTGGTGGTACAGTAACATCAGCAGATGACACACTGCTTCATCCAGTGTTGATTTCCAGTCAATCAGCACTTATCCCAGAACATGAACAGACTGCTTTTATGCCAACTCCTGGGTCCTTACCTGGAAATATGCCTTCACTGAATAACAACAGAATGGCTGTTTTGCAGTTACAATCCAACCAGCTTTCTAAAAACCCAGAAAAGGCACTTGTGGGACCCTCATTGGTTTCCCAGACGGCTCCCTCACAGCAAAACTTAACTCTCCACAGACTGACATCTAATCAGAACCAGCTCCCAGAAAAACAGTCAATAGTTCTGAGTACAAATAGTCCTGCTGCGCTCAAAGTGGGGAAACAACAGATCATTCCTAGGAGTTTAGCTTCGGAGATAAAAGTGACAAACAAAACCAGCAACCAAAATGTGGAGACAAACAAAAGGGTCCACAAGGTCCGTAGCATGTTGGAGATGCTTAATATGCCTTTGGTAGCTGATGGTGATGAAGAGACAGAAGGTGACCTAGATAGCCCAGGGGCATTGAGAAGAGGATTGAGGTCTACTTCTTATCGAAGAGCAGTAGTGAGTGGCATTGACTCTGACAGTTCTACAAATTTTAAGAAAAAAAATAGAATGTCCCAGCCAATACTCAAAGCTGTTGTGGAGGACAAGGAGAAATTTTCTAGTTTAGGAAGAATAAAGGTGAGTAAACGGGTAGATGAAACTTATGCTTTCTTTTGAATGGTGCTGGCCACTTTAAAGGTAGTGATTAGCAGTCTAAGTATTTTCCATTAATGTGTTTGTTTCTGAGTTCATTATTTACTATTACAAACGTCTCTGTGGTCTTTGACAGGTATCAATGGTCACTTAACATTTCCTTAATTTTACTGTAATGAAAACAGTACTTTTAAAGAACACCATTAATTTGAAATCTAGCCATTTTAAAACATGAGCTAAAGGTAATTTCATATTCTATATTTGTCACTGAATCCCCCTACTGATTTAGTTTGGTTTTTTTTGCATTCATATTTACTTGTATTTAAAAATGTTTATCACACCCCTGTATATGTTTGAATAGGGGCGACAATGAAACTAACTTCACAAAGTGCTGCCTAATGCAGAAAGTAAATACAGTGGCAAAAAAGTAGTCCAACTAACCCCCGGCCCCCCATCTCTTTCAATTATAGTACGCTCATCTGTTACTTGTAAGAGTATGTTTTTAAAAAAAATTCAGGTAGAAGTGAACTTTTTAAATTGACAGAGTCCTTTTAAAGTATCTTGAAACAACCTCAGGTGTATCCTAAAAGCAGAATGTCTTATTTCAGTCCTCCAGATTTAATCCTTTTTGAGTAATAGTTTTATTACATTTTCTCCGGCTAAATTTATTATATTATAATTATGCCACAAAGCCTTGCTAAAAAAATTGTAAAACCCTTTTATAGCTTGAAAAAGTGTTATATCGTTGTCTTTTTTGTTGTATTTTATTTGCATTCTACCCTTCAAACATTGAGTGCTTTTAATAAATTGGTAGATTAAAAAGCTCTGCAGGGTGACTTGAAATTGTGCGGTAAAGCACTCCAGGCAAGGCATAATAGCTGTAACTAGTAGAATAATTATTAAGTGCATGACAGTTCTCAGGCAAACTAAAAATTTAGGGGCTTGGGGTTGGGAGCTTTCACAGAAATTACACAAACAAGCAGCTTCAGTAGATCAGATTGTAGGCCATATCATTCCATTAGATTTTTTTCCTGCAGACCTCCCCCAATGAAAGCACTGAGGAGTTCTGCTTAAAATAGGATGACATTATCTTGCCCTGTCTTTATACAGAGATGACTTTTTGTTGTTGTTGCTAGTGTTTTGTTTCATTTTGGGGTAATTTTTTTTTTTTTTTTTGGACCAGTTAAACTAGTAGTATTGAAGCACATAAAGATCTAAAATGTAGTTCACCAATAAGTTTGTTTTATTTCAGAGGGCTTGTTATGGTCCCAGAAATAGCTTTCATGGTGCTTTATGTCAATTTTTTGTAGCGTGAAGAGAAGGAAAGCTAGTCACTCTAACAAGAACAATGTATACTTGATAGGATATCTGAACCAATGAAATGCGAGTTTATTGAACTCTTGTAATGCTACAGAATGAAATAATTTTTAAGGTCTTTTTATTCAGTTTGTAGGAAAAATGCAATGTGATGAATGAGTAAGCCATTAGAAGAAAGTCCATAGCAACTTTAATGACACATCTGTAGTGAAACAATAGTTGTGTGAATAATTTGCTAATTGTCAAAAGTTTATAAACTAGGCCTTGAGTTTATAAACTCAGTGCCTTAGATAATATTAAATAAAATAGCATAACATTTGTTAAAGTCAGTGGCTTTGTGTTCTTATTTTCATGTTTCTTTTCTTTAAAAAAACATCCTAGAAGAAAGCACTGAAAGTACAAGGGACATTTGATGGGGAAGGTAAGCACTGGATTTTGTTGAAACTGGTTTTTATTATTTGAATGCATGTTCTGATAAAAATCTAAGCTTTCAAATGACCAAATAAATCTCAAGAGAAGCTGACTTCAAGAGAACAATATGTCAAAATACTGTAGATTTTATCAAAGAAAAGCATGTTAATTCAAGATTTTAGATTTCAGTTAACTATCAACTGGAAATACTTTTAATAATAATACAACTTCCATTAAATTCTGTTTGTAGAATTGCTTAAAGAATAGAGAAAGGCAGGTAAACAAATACCTTACACTTGAATATAAAAAGGAACTATTTATATGTATTTGTGTATATTGTTTAAGCTTCAGCTCTTATAAAAACACTGTGGGATTTGCATAAAATAAAGCCAATTCCTGCAAGCTGATTTCAGTGGTCAGATCTCTTACAGAGACTCCAACAGGGTGAATAAAAATCAATGATTTTTATTTAAAAAAAGTTTAAAAAATTGATTTTTTTATTTAAATCAGATTTTTTTGATAAAATGCTTTTTGAGGAAAAAACTATCTAAAGATACATTATAGCTCGAAGATATCTCATCATGGAATAGGGATTATAAATTCTAATTCTATAGTATGAGACAATATATTCATGTAATGTTTAAGAAAAGTTTTGTAAATGAGTTCCAATAGTTCATCAATTAGGGACCCAATCTTATGGGGTTCCACAGGCTTCTGTATAGATTATTTAGGTTAATCTTTCTATCTACCCAGTCAGACTCAGTGCTCCGTCTAGAAGATCCCATCAGAGATGCTTAGTTTTGCAGTTCTCAAAGGGTGGATTTGTGTCTCCAGATTTGCTTGTTAACAGCAAAAATGTTTTTAAATAAACGAATAATATATAGAGGTGAGAAATAACAAACCTCAACTCTGTTGTCCCTCTGCAAATTTGTGTACACAGAGTCAATTCCTTATCTCTCTCTAAAAGTGCAAAGTTTCAAAAAGTTCAATGAATAGAAGATTGTTGGTGGCAGAATAGATCTGGATAAGGAGAAGAAGTTTGGAGATAAATGTGAGAAGCGAGGGACATATGCTTGTTTTGTTAAAATATTATATGTTTACTGTTGAAGAAAAAATCCAGAATACTTAACGTTGTTGTTCTAGTTATATAAAACAATTTAAACGTCTGTCTGGTGATGTTCTCCTCCTAATGCACCATGGCAAGAAAATCCTCCAAATATAAATGATTAACCTGTTGAATTGGAGAGAATTCACCTCCCAGTGATGTCATAAATATCTGCTTCATTTACCTTTTGGAATAACCAAACAATCATTCATTTTCTGATATAGCTGTAAAACTAATATAAAAAGTTTTTAAAATAAATCACTGTTTAAAAATATATAGTGTGTACCTTCTAAAAATGAAACCTACATCTATCTCTGAGTTGTGAAGAATATGTATTAAGGTTATAACAACCAACAAGAATGCACTTTTATGTAGAAAACCATGATTAAATCGAGTCTTCCTGATTTAAATCAATTTAATTGCAGGTGTCAGGATTAACCTATGTGGATCAGGTTGCAGAATCGGGGGCAAGGTGCCATTTTCTGGGGTTTAGGAATAAGCCAGCATTCACCAATGCTTAGGAAAATTATCCCTGCAGTCTAATATAATCCTTTCTTTCTCGCTTTGACCCGTAAGCTTGTAGTCTTGGTCATTTTTGTTTCCACTCTTCTCTGCTCCTTTGACCCTGATTTTTGATAAATTGGCTGTGTTCTCTCCTCTCTATTTTACAACCAAACATTAGTCCATACTCTTGTAATCTCTCCTGACTATGGTAATTGGCACTCTCTCTGCTTGTTCATCTTTGATCTCTCCCCAAGTCCATTCAAAACCTAGTTGCCATGATCATCTTCCTTTCCCACTGCTTTGTCTCCTATTCTTTTCTTACCCCTGGTTACACTTGGGAGGGAGGATCGATCTAAGTTATGGAACTTCAGCTACGTGAATAACGTAGCTAAAGTCGACATACTTAGATCTACTTACCGCAGTGTCTTCACTGAGGTAGGTCGACTGCTGACGCTCCCCTGTCAACTCCACCTGTGCTTCTCGCTCCAGTGGAGTACTGGAGTGGACGAGAGAGCGCTCGGCCGTCGATTTATCGTGTCTTCACTAGACGCGATAAATCAACCCCCGCTGGATCGATCGCTCCGGAGGTAAGTGTAGACATGCCCTTAGTTTCTCAGGTCTCATGCACTGTTTAAGCAACTCTTTGCTTTTGAAGCAGTCCACAAATATGCCCTGCCTTCATTTTCTATGATACCTCCTTACTCTCTCCTGATTCTATGTCAAGGGTTTTCTTCTGACTGCTCCCTTTGTCTCTGTTGATCACTCCTTACTCCCTATAATGGCATTCAAGGTTCAGTTATTGTAAGCCAAGCTTCTATCCTCGAAAAGTTTATAAAAATCTCACATATTCTTTGGAGCATGCTGGCTATAATGATTTTGGCCCACGCTATATCCTTACTATAATTCTTTGGATTGTAAACTCTTTGGGCAAGGTCTTGTTTGTTTTTTTGGCAGAGTTCCCCTGTTACACAGCACCATATACAGTTATACTATGTGTTTATGATTATATGATGTATGTACACACCTTATAAACTCTAACCCTTATGTACAACCCTTCAGCAGAAGCGCTAATGGACACAGCAGCTAAAGCAAATCTGACCAAACAGTTTGACAAAAGAATTTAGCGGATTCTTAAAGACTCACTCAATCTCTTTCACTTTCCTCCCTACAAATAATAGGTTGTCCAAAACACCTGCCCCATTTTTAAAGTATTGTCAGCCTTTCTCCTATAAAACATTTCTTCTCTTTGTAGCTTAGTTCCTGTATTTTGAGTTCCCTCTTTCCCCATGTGCTTGTGCTTACTATATATATATGGCAAAAGAGTGTGAGCACTAGAAGAAGGTGGTCTCCATGTTTGTCCTCCTTCCCATGTGGTTTTGTTGCATTAATACTGGTAGCATTGAAGCACATAGAAGAGGAATCGGAATGCACATGGAAGTGTGCAGGCCCCACATTTAGCACGTCTCGGAAGATGATGTTTGGGTGTGCCCCACAGGCTCTGTCTTGGTCAGTCCTGATTTTAAAGTTCTGAAGTCAAAATTTGGGATGATTTTTCCTCCTTCCACAGTGAAATATGGAGATAATTTTTTAAGGCTAACAGTGTAAAAATTGCCATTGGTAATAGGTTCAATACCTTTTAAAATGTGCATGAGATAATCAGACACCTGGATTATTGACCTTACTGTTCTGATATGTTTTTTTGTTTTTTGTTTTTTAAATCTTTAGCTAGTTATGACACATTGCACAACAAATTGGGGGGAAATAAAGCTGTTTTCCTCAACAAAGGACACATCTGTTCTTTAATGTAGTCAGAAGGCATCTTTTTAATAGTGGCACAGTGATCCATTGTTACTGTGACACTGTCCATCTTAAATAAGACACTAACTTTGTCTTTGTTCATGCAATCTACAATTTGCTTTATTTCATTGTTTAAATGCTACTTATAACTCTTTTGAAAACAAATGGCATAACTTTCTGGCAATTAATGCCCCTTTCTTATGTATTTTAGAAACTGCAGTTTTGTATCAGAACTACAAAGAAAAAGCTCTGGACATAGATTCTGATGAAGATTCTGAGTCCAAAGAACAAAAATCAGAGGAAAGGATAGTTATTCAATATAAGCCTCTGAGATCAACATGGAGTCAGCTATCAGTGGTGAGTATTCAATGGTTACATAGCCAAAAATATATTATGCAAGAATGTATATAAGCAAGGATTTTATCTGCCAGTGGCATTTTCTGCTTGAAGTTTGACTTTCAGCCCCTTCTCAAATGTAAAGTGTTTGTGGACATTTTATTAATACTTGGAGTTGTAATTGCCCCAAGTGTTACAGATATGGGGCCAAATCCTGAAGTCCTAACTCTGCTTTACTCAGATCTTACCTGCACAAATCCCTCTACTCTTCAAGATGATTTAGTAAGGCCTATTGGAAATGTCTGTCTGCTGAAAAAGACAAAAGCCAGTATCTGTGAAGTGTTAAGATAAATTAAGTATCTATACAACAAAAACATAAGGAAAAATTAAATAAAGTGGATGACATGAAAAGAATCATTCGGTACCAGTGGAAATGATTGCTCTGGATTAACCTTGACTGGACATTGTTTGGTATTTATTGTCAATCAAAATAAACAGAGAGGCAAGGTGGGTGGGGTAATATCTTTTATTGGACCAACTTCTGTTGGTGAAAAAGAATAGCGCAGTGTAGGCTCGAAAGCTTGTTTTTTTCCATCAACAGAAGTTGGTTGGATAAAAGAGATTACCTCACCTCTCCGATATTCTTGGACCAACCTGGCTACACCAACACTACAGTCAAAATCAAGGATTTTTAAAAATGTATGTGTGTAAAACAAAGGATAGTGTATTGAAATTCAGCTTTACATTCTTACACATGACTTGCAAACTTACATAATTTAAAAAAATGCAAATTAAAGGATGTGCTGAATGCTCACAATCCAGATAACAATTGCACATTTGCCATCTTAAGGGCCTGATCTTGCAATCACTTCCTATAGGACACAATGATTACTCCTCAGGCCTTGTCTATACCAGGATTTTAGCACTGGTGTAGCCACACCATGGTAGCCCACTAGAATAGCTAGAATTTACATTGGTGCAGTTTACCCTAGTTTGAAGCATCATGTTCAAAATACCCAGACTTGCTGGAAAAACTGGTTCCGATTCTAGTGGGGTGGACATGGAGTGGGGTGGACATGGCCCTATCTTTAGATTAAACTGAGTTCTGTGTGTTTGCACTTTTATTCTGTGCATGGGAGGGCTATGGACAATCTTTAGATCAGGACCATACACTGTGACTGAACTCTTTTTTTTTTCTTTTTTTTTCCTTTTCCTTTCTTTCACACAACCCTTGCATTTTACAAGAAGACCATGGAGGACTGGAGATTTACTCCCCTTGACACTCACTGTCCTAGAAAGTGGGTTGAGAAGCTCACTTTAACCTGAGAACTCTTGTCCTTTGCATGGACAGATAGCTCCTGACTTTCAAATTTGGAAAGGCCATGTGTTTAATAGTTCACAAATGCACACAGTTCCAGATACAACTGGACAGTTAGGAATTTAACCAGATGTCCTCACATGCAAATACTTGCATATACAATCTAGGTGCATACCATTGTGGTAACTGCACATGCAAATTGGGTGCTCAGTTACACATGGTTTTTTGCATGTGACCCTAGGCTTTTCTGGTGACCGCAATAAAGCTCTTTAGTTCCTGTGAGACTTTTCATAAGTCTAGAGGTTTGCCTGGATGCCTTTAGTCAACATTAGGGTTATCATACATCCGTATTTTTCCGGACATGTCCAGCTTTTTGGTTCTTAAATCGCCATCCGGGAGGAATTTTTAAATATCTAAAAACGTCTGGGATTTTGCCATTATTATTTTTCCCCAAAGAAGAGTTGATCATTCAAGAAAGAGAGTGAATGTTGATAACTCGAGAGAATGCCCACTTTTTCCCCCTAGCTCCCAGCGCTTGTGCTGCAAAACAGCTGTTTCGCGTGGCTGGGGGGGCAGAGGGGGAACGTGGTGCACTCAGGGGAGGAGGTGGGGCCAGGGCCAGGATTTGGGAAGGGTCCAATGGGGCAGGGAGAGGGCAGAGTTGGGGCGGGGACTTTAGGGAAGGGGTTGGAATGGGGGCGGGGAAGGGGAGGAGGTGGGGCAGGGCCGGGGGCACGCGAGCACCCACCGAGGCCGGGGAAAGTTGGCGCCTAGCCCTATGGTTCCAGACTGGTATGATCATTTTTCCATAGTGGCGATAGTGCAATGTCGACAATTTCAGTGTCTTTTCTGAGTTCGTACCATGCACAGTAGTCTTTCCTCAAGAGCTCCTTATTTGATATTTTATTTTACTACCCCCAAACACAATGCCAAAACGAAAGTGTAAATTCACTGGAGAACTAAAGACAAAATTACCGTGTTTTCGAAGTGTTAGAGAAGAATGGGAAGCTGAGTGCTTGGTATGTAGACCTGGTATTTACGTTCTCTGTGAAAAATAAAGGCACTAATGATTTACAAACTCACGTGGCCTCAGACAAGCACAAAAAAGCAGTTCGAGAAGAGAGCTCATCAACAAAATTGACAGATTATTTTGTAAAATCAGGCAGCAAATCAGAGGATGCTGTTACTGCTAGAACCAAGACAGAAGCAATTGTTATCTCTGTGCCCGCACCGCATTCTGTTGATGATGATCTGAAAACGTTTGAAGAAAATGACATAGTTTACTGTGGAGTTGCTACAGATGGAAGCAATCACGGTTAAGTGAAAATATTTCCAGTAATTATTCAGTATTTCGACTGGAAGAATGGCAGATTGAGGTCCAGAACATACCTAATGAGACTGCCGACACGATTGCTCATTACATAAAAGGAACACTTGAAAAAAAATGGTTTGTTCGAGAAGTGTATTGCATTTACAGGTGACAACTGCAATACAATGTTTGGAGGACTCCGGTGTGATGAAGATGGAAAGAATGTGTTTGCAAACTTAAAGAAGCTGTTGCAGAAGAGAACATTAATTGGTGTGGGTTGCCCAGCACACATTTTGAACAACTGTGTTCACCATGCAGCAGAAAAAATGAACGTTGACATTGAGAACATTATTTTTAAAATTTACCAGTACTTTCATATGTACACTGCCCAAACTGAGCGGCTGAAGGAGTAATGTGAGTTTGTTGATCTTGAATACAGAACGTGTCTTGCTATGAGAAAGCAGCTATGGCTGTCAATATTTCCAGGCATTACAAGGCTGATACAGATGTTTTTGGCATTGAAGTCATTCTTTCTGTCACAGGACAAACCACCCACAATGCTTAAGAATTAAGTGAGATTTACCTCTGGCACATGCATTCACTCATGAGTGTATTTCAAACTTGCATCCAAGAAATCGAAAGGGAAAGCAATTCTGTCATGGAAGTGCTGAAAAGTTTGAACTCGGTTCACACTATTCTTCTTGAACGCAAGACTCACAACTTTATGTCCCTGAAAGTTAAGGGACTAGTGGCACAAAAGTGCATGGAAGGAATTGAAGAAGTGTGTGACAAATTCTGTGCTGAAGTAGGTAATATGTACAGTAGATGCTTAGAATATTTGGAGAAGTGGCTTAGACCCCTGGAAGACGTCTCTTGTTTCAGGTGGATTACCCTGAGTGAGACCCCGAATTGGAGTGATGTGGAACCTTGTATCAAGTACCTGATCGATAAGGGAGTGCAAATTGATGATGTGAAGTGTTTTGATCAGGTCAGCAACCTGAAGAAGTTTACGGAAAGTTGCAACAGTGATGAAGAGTTCAGTAATTATTTGCTAGCACACCAGAAGTGGACCAAATATTTTGAGAAATCCAAAAACATTGAGTGTCATTCAGAACTGTTAAAGATTGCACAGTTCTTCTTTGCTATTCCTTCTCACAATGCAAATGTAGAGTGAATTTTTTCACTGATGCAAAGCCAGTGGACAAAGGAAAGGAACAACTTGAATGTTGAGTCGCTGAAAGGAATTCTACTTGTACAGTACAACTTCTTGTAAAGACTTTCATGCCTTCTTAAAGAGCAATCAATCACTGCTGAGAAAAATGCGATCTACAGAGAAGTAAGTGTGGGCACATGAGGAGAAAGAAAACTGAAGAACTGGTGAAAGGAAAGGACTCACTACATATAAAGACATACAGTAAACTTTAAATAATTAAATTTCACTTTTGAGGCCATATCACTTTTTCTTATATATATACTCAATATAGACAACATGTAATGCACACCATATATAACAGTATAATAACACATTAATACAACACAAGTTGGTAGATACTGGTGCAAATACCCCCTCCCAGTGGAGTGTCCTCTTTTTTTTTTGAATGTTCAAATATGGTAACCCTAGTCAACATTACCCTTCCCCCACATGTGCATCACACTTTACAACCCCCTCCCTTCCCCAAGGGGCTGCATTTCAGTGTGTTGTATGTAATGTGGTGACTTTTTGCTAAATATTATTTATTTTGCTGCATTTCTTTGCTGGTGCATTAAAAACAGTGACCAAAGAGTTCATGATTAATAATGAAATATGAAAGGAACAAATGTAGATGGTAAACCTGGGAATTCTAACCACTAGCCACAGGGATAGTTTCACATTCTTATGTTTTGTGAGATTACCAGACCAGTCTTTCTAATGCACATAATAGTTTTGCACCTCTTATGCAGAGATTCTTTACTTTTTATTAAACATATTGATGATTAATTCTCCTCGATTTTTGGAGGCATGGAAGAGGGAGAGCAAAAAATTATTATTTGCTGTTTGTATTGTTGATAGTACTTAAGAGCTCTAGTTATGTACCAGGAGCCCATTGTGCTAGGTGCTGTATAAACACAGCACAAAAAGGTGGTCTCTGCCCCAAAGAGCTTGCAATCTAAGTACGTTTATAGGCATTTCTGTGAATTTTCCACATGCTTTTGTATGGGTCGGAAGAAACTCCATGGAGGAGTATTGAAGAGTTTCCTTTTTATGATCCTATCAAAAGGATGAGGCTGAGTTTGCAGTGTCAGCAACGTATGCTGTGTCTGTCAAAGCAATGAGAGCATTCTAAATTTTCTTATACTGGTAAAAAAGAAAAGGCTCATGCTATTGGAGGAGCCTTCTATTTGTTTTTTTTGTAGGAATATAGTGAATTGGCTGCAGGAAAAACTCTTGACTTCACGTGGTAGAGGTTTGTTACTTATGTAAGAGCCTGTTTTTTGCTACTCTAAAGTGGATTAGTTAACAGTAGTAATCAGTATCCTTTTCACTTTGTTTGGCAGGTGGTTTATTTCTTTGACTCCCCTTCATTTCCCAGGAGTAACTCCAAAATGTAAGGGACAGTTTCTCTGATCTTCCCCTCGCCACTCTCACATGGTTGATTTCTGGGCATAGCTAGAGAGTTACAGACAAGCAAAGTTGCATCAGTTTAACTACAGGTGTTATTTTAATATCAGTTTAGTTAAATCAGTGCAGAAGGATGTGTGGCCACTCTTAAACTCATACAAACTTGGCTTGAAACAAATTTTAGCATATTTTAAGCAAAGATTTAAGTTAAACTGAAATAAGCCATTATAAATAAGTGTTTTGGCACTGATTTAAATGATTTTTAAACTGTTGTAAGTGAAACCAGTGCAAATTCTGTGCGTCGACAAGGAAGGGTAGTGGACACCCATCCTTATTGCAGTCTTTCATTCAGCATGCACAGTACTTCTTCCTCAGAAGTGACAGGAAACCAACTAAGATCCAGCTCTTTAAGTCAGCACCACGATATTACCAGCAACCCCTTGGAGGTGTTTATATGGGGAAAAAAGGAACAATAATGCTGAATTGGTAACTTCAGGATTTTCCAACTTTTATGTCTGGTGATAATAAGAAAAAGTTAGAAGTGCCACGATTTTGTACCAAATTTAATGCTCTAAATGCTGCTTTTTGTGGTTTTTGGATGATGTCTATGGAGTGGGAAAGTTTTTTGTTCATTGCATTCTTAAGCTATAACAACATCTTTTCTATATATGGAGTCAAAAAGGATTAGTTTGGATGTAAAATAAAGAGGCCACATGTTAAAAGGTCAAGTTGTGTGCCTTGACAACTTGAACTGCTGGCTGTTCACACCCTGAAGCACTAGCTGTTAAGATTCAATAAAATCCTACTTAGGCTGTAAATTTCGTAACAGCTGTCTTACTGATGTTGGCTCCTTTGCAGTTCCAGGTACTGTAATAGGAGTAGTTCTACCCTTATGTGCATTAGTTATAATGGGTTAAAGTCTTCATTAGTTTTGTACTATGGACGGCTATATAGATGCCTTTGTGATTATCAGAGTACCTTGTTTAAGTACTTAGAAGTTCGACTGACTTATCACACAGATTTCATTAACTGGCAATGTAACAATTTTTCTGTATGGATCAATTTAAAATGCAGTCAATGCAATAAAAGTTTTGTTAGTACTTAAAGAAAACTCCAGCAACACAGGTTCATATTTTTCTTTAGCAAATTGAGAATTTAAAGTAATTTTAGTTACAGTAGTATCTCTTCCAACAAATGAATATTGTGCAACAAAAGACAAATGTCTATATCTTTTCATTTGTGTAAATAATTAGGAGGCTGGAGGCAAAAGTTCACCTATTTCTTTGTTACATTCATGATGCTAGTGTGATAACCAAGCCTCGTCTCTCTCTCTCTCTCTCTCTCTCTCTCTAGTTCTGTGAGCCAGCTTCTTTAAAGTATTATTTTTCATTATTGGATACCTATTATTGAGTATAGCCTATTACAAAATAACTGCTTTTGAACATTTATTGGTAATTTGTAGTGGCACCAGACATAGCATAAAAAAAGTTTGATTTAAATTAGAGCTGAAATGCCATGTTTGTAGTTATTAATGGTCACCTTACATAACCTGTTTCATCCTTCACCCCCAGCACAGCAGACCTTGTACCAGGTTGTTTGCTTACCCTTCTTGACGTGATTTCATAAGGGGGGGGACAAAGGAGGGAGGGTAGTACTGGGTATTTGAAAACCAAGCATAGCTCCTGTGAGATGACACACACTGGGTCTCAAAGAGCCTATATTTTCAGTTCTGTGGCAAAGCTAGATGGTGCAGTGATGTATTAAAGAACTAAATGCGAGGTTGTCCAGTAAATCATGTCAAACTAGTAAATTTCACAACCTATAATGAGGGCAGGGAAATAAAGTGGGTGTAATAGATTATCTGAGCTATAAACATATAAAAAGGTGAAGAATAAAATGAATCTGGCATTTCTGAAAAGGTAACTTTAGACATGCAGAACTTGGCTAAACCAGCTATGCAGGCTTGGGCTGAGGCCAGCCTTTTCATTAGAACAAATATGAAACTGAAGGTAATGAGTCAGTTACTTAGGAGTTATAAGCAAAATCTTCCTGGACAGTATAATTAGTGATTTTAGTGTTCCCATCTTCTTGCCGCACATATGCATGTGAAAGTAACGTTGAGCTTTGAAGATTATTTTAAAGCTCTGAAATGTCATGGCATTTAAATCTGTCTTGTTCAGATTCCTTTTCAAGACCCACTTCTATCATGATGATGACTATAAGACATCATCTAACTAACAGTGAAGTAGAAGATCAGTTTGAGAAAGCGCTTGATATTATCTCTCTTCCCCTGCCCCAAATCTTCATTTGTCGTTTGTCATTTTAGATTCTGAGTTCTTTGTAGATAGGTTTGTCTTTCGCTATTCTTTTGGATAGTGCCATTTCAGACCATTGTAGGTGCTGTTGCTATATAGATAATAAAAAAGAAAATTACAGCTAATGGAGTGTATTAAAAAGGTTTGTTTCTCACTTCTCACTTTCCAATATTTTCCTCATTCAGTTATTTGATCACTTAACTATTTTGCCTAAGGCTACAGCCCTTTTACTGTTAATCACTCTGCTCGCTCTTTCTACCCATAAGCTAGATTTTGCAGAAAAAGATATTGCAGAATTAGAGAGGTTCAGAGAAGGGCAACAAGAAATGATCAGGGACATGGAAAAAAGAGATTGAAAAGACTGATTCATTACTCTAGAAAGCAGACTAATGAAAGGAGACATGATACAAGTATATAAAATAATGAATGATATAAAGAAGGTAGATCAGGAACTTCTGATTTCCCTGTTTCATTATATCAGAATAAGGAGACATTCAATGAAATTAAAAGGTAGCTAATTTAAAATTGATAAAAGGAAATACACATTTTGGCTTGCTACAGGAAATCATTGAGGCCAAAAACATAACAAGATTAATTTATATGGATATAAAGAATATCCAGATCTGTTTTCAAGATAAAAATGTTGGAAGAGATATTAAACCTCATGCTTCAGGGTTTGAGCCAACCTTTAACTACTAGGAGAACAGGATGAGGCCTAATGTCTGAGGTAGACATCCCACATTTACTTACTACAGGGTTCTTATACCTTCCTATGATGCATTTGATACTGGCTTCTGTTAGAGATAAGACAGTAGACTAGATGGATCTCAGATCTGATGGAGTTTGGCTATTCCTGTGTTTCTTAACTGGCTATGACCTGGGGAAGTCCTGCTCCCAGACTAGTGCGCAGCCTAAAACACCTTCTCCAGCAGATGCAGTGAAGCAGAAACTGAAATGGTGCTAGAATGTGAGCTAGACAATTGTACGGGTATGCCAACCCATGAGACTGCTAGCCAATTGGATCGCTAGTTAGCGTCTCAGTGGTCCCATCGCTTTCAGCCTATTGTTGCCAAAGCATCCCTGCCTCACTGCAAAGTGGAAATTGTATTGTCCTTCTGAGAGCACAGGAAGTAGTTCTGCACTCATTTTGGTCCCTGCCCTGCTCCCACTGAATTCAGAGAAGTTCTGCCATTGACTTCCGTGTGCACAGGACTGAACCACTTGCCAACAAGAGGAATTATCTTTGTGTTCATATACCCATATTTAGCAAAATAATTATAACACAACTGCAAATTTTGAAAAATTAATGCAGAAAATGCTATAGCACCATCACTGGAAACTTAGTCACTTGTATTAACAGGAATTATAATAGTGGCTCTAAAACTTTTGTACTGGTGACCCCTTTCACAGAGCAAGCCTCTGAGTGCAACCCCCCTTATAAATTAAAAATATTTTTTTATATATTTAACACCATTATAAATGCTGGAGGGAAAGCGGGGTTTGAGGTGGAGGGTGACAGCTCGCGACCCCCCCCCATGTAATAACCTTGCGACCCCCTGAGGGATCCCAACCCCCAGTTGGAGAACCCCTGAATTATAGAGATCTCTTGTAAACGTTCATAGGTACTTCCTGCCTCTGCACATTTTTAGCAAATATTCAACAGCATAAAAAAAAAGAAAAGAAAAGTGGCCCAACCTTTCCTAGTGATTCGTTTTATTCACTTTATGGTTGCTAATTAAAATAAAAAGCATACACATTCCATTTCACTAGTAAGGCATAGCGCGCTCTCCTGTTCACAGCTGATCCCCAGCTGCTTGTTGAGGGAAACATTCAGCTACAGCCCTTTATAATAACAAACACTTATAAAACACTTTTCATCTTCACAGACTTTTACAAATACTAAGAGCAGATCGTTTCTGTGGAGGTACAGGAAACTGTGGGTGTGTTTGGAGTGCACTCTGTTAACTGACCTTCCTTGCCAGCCCCAGGCCCCAGCCGTGAGTCCCAAGTGCAGATGGCTGACAGGGAGCATGCCTAGCAGGGAAAGAGGAGGTCCCAGTTGGACCCAGCCACTAGCTACATGCTGGCATTGGGGGGTCAGTACAGTTTATGGAAGAAGGTTATAAGTTCAAGTCTTGAGGCTGGAGGAATTTACACTTCAGAGCATTGGAATAACACCCTCCTCTCCAACCTCATCCCACACTGTTTATACACCTAATTCTTGTCTGGTCCCAGTAGTGTTTCCCTCCCAATATCTGATCCCTTGCTCCAAACCACAGTCATTATGAGCCCCACAAAATCTGGACATATGATCAGACCTGGTTTTCCCTTTGTCCCTCAGAATCGCATCTGCTCCCCCCCCCCATTATCGTCACAGTAGTCCTCCTACAGAAATTTGGTTTCCTTTCTT
The DNA here is from genome assembly GCF_011386835.1 of Chrysemys picta bellii. Lineage (NCBI taxonomy): Eukaryota > Metazoa > Chordata > Testudines > Emydidae > Chrysemys > Chrysemys picta. Next base: position 25,498,972 of record NC_088799.1, on the reverse strand, counting down.
CCATATTCCAGCCTTCCTCCGTGTCTTTCTCCAGAAGACAGTGGCAGAGTGTTGTCCACACATAGTAATACTTTCAGACTCTCTGCTTACTTCTTCCACTCCCTGAGATAGCAGTGTGCAAAAAAACCCAACCTTGTCCGTTCTCTCCTGAGATTCCTCGTCTCTGTATATGGATCCTGGCCCAGAGAAGCGTTTAGTTCCAAACTCATTAACCAGCTATCTTCCTTTGGGAGGAAGAGTATCATTATGCCCACGTTGCAGACAGAGGAACTGAGACACAGAGAAAGGTGAAGTAATTTGCATGCACAGGCAAGGAGTCAGTGCCAGAACTGGGACTGAAACTCACTGTGACTTCCAGTCCAGTCTCACCTAGTCCAGTCTCAAGGGTTTTTCCCCCATTTTAAATTTACACTTTCATTGCAGAGGAACTGAAAAGACTAATTTTCCATTTCGTTTTCTAAATTGAGTTCATTATCTTACCTATATCTGAAATTGATTCATTATTATTTCTCAGGATTTTGAATAAAATCTGATTTTTTTTTTTTCGGTCCTTCATTTTTTAGATAATTTGTACCAAAGATCTCTTAGGACCAAGTTTACTCTCTGAACTTTATGGCCAGCATGCGTACATATGAAAACAAGTTGAGTCACTGGCTGAATGTAGCTATTGGCAGTAAGTCTAGAATACTTTCGAAATTCCATAGGCTGCCTCTGTGGTGAAGTAAATACTATGACCCATTATCAAGGAAGTAATAGAAGAAACAGAGACCCATTTAGGTGCATATTTACCCAGGTTTATAGCAAGCAATACCATGAGTGTGTATATTTCTGTCTCTGTTTAGATATTTCCTGCATCACGAGAACTGGAGAGAAATGATCTATTAACTTAGTTAACCCAAGCTGAAATCAGATTACTAATAGCAAGGAATTGTTTACTATTAGATCATAAAAATAAACATTCAATATTCTGCACTCTCACATAGTGTCCTGCATTTTCAGTTTCTTCTGATGCAGCGATTCTCAAACTGTGGGGTCATGTAGTAATATTTGTTGTCAGAAGGGGGTCATGGTGCAATGAAGTTTGAGAACCCCTGTTCTAATGATTCCCAAAGTTTAGCTCATAGTAGCACGATTGGTGAGACTGTCTATGATGCCTTAATATGGAAGGTTGATGTTTTTATTGATAAACACCAGGTTTAAATTGGATTTGTTTTGTTTGTTTTTTAAAAGGGGTTATTGAAATATTTTACTTGTGAAAAAAATTAGACATTCATATAGGCCCACGTTTTCAAACTTTGCTGACTAAAGTCAGGTTTCTTAGTCTGTATTTAGACATCTAATTAGATGTGGCTTGATTTTTCAGAGGTGGGTTCATGCTAAAGCCTGGAAATTTGCACGCAAACTGCAGATATGAAATATGCCAGTTTGCATATTCAAATATGCCTGATCTTATTAAAATAACGAACCCAAATTGCATATATGCAGCACAAAAGCACATCACTGTTTGTTATATCATCCCCATTCCAATGATATTCCACCTTCCTCTTTGACTTTCAGCACCTTGTATGTCATTTCACCCCTACGTCTTTTCTACATATAATTTCAGAGGGGGAGGTAGAGAAAGAAAAAGTTGATGATGATGATTTAACTTTAGATTAGACTTGTGGGCTATGAAAGAGACTGAAGGGAGGAGGGAGAATGAATGGTGCAGAGCTTAAAAGGGTTGTGATGGGGCTGTGAAGGGTAGAATGTAGTGGGGGAGGCTGGGGCTGGGAGACAGAATTAGAGGGGATAGGCAGGAGTTGAGACTGAGTGACTGGGGAGCAGGGTGGGGAGGAGTGGGAAAGGTGAGACCAGGCGAAATTATAAATTTAATGTCCACTTCAAGTGAATTTGTGATGTTGGGTTCTTTACCATATGATATGTATAGGGCTCCTCCAGCATCAAATTTTAGTCAATGAACAATCTCTCTAAAAAGGTCCTGGAGTGAGAGAGAAAATATTTAGGGACAAATTTTCAAGTAGGCCTCAGAAATTGCATTCAGGTATGTTTTGTGTGTATGTAAGTTAAGTAATTTAATTTTAAAAATAAACATCTTCATGCTCAAATACTTGTGTGTGCAAAATCTGCAATTTAATTTTTAGCACAAAACTTGAATCGTTGTTTACTTGGATATTGTATAATGTAAAAGAAACTGTTTTCCATAAGGATATTAAATATTAAAATTTGTCTTTCAGGTGAAAAAGAATGGACTGTCTCAGACGATCAGTCAGGAGGAAAGAAAGAGGCAAGAGGTATTCTTTAAGTAATAAATTTTTAATTGTTGATTATTTAGTAATACAGCATGCCTGATTTGATATTTTGTGCACTTCCTTTATGTACCTGTCCATAAGGGGGACAACTCTAGTTGCATCCTAGTTCCATTCTCTGCTGCCCTATAAACTGAGCTGGATTTTCTCCCTCCCTCCCTCCTTTGTCATCACCAAGGGACAGTGAAACCAACTGGATCTCCCTAGCATGTGAGTCTCCAGCTTGGTAGCTGGGATGACCCCCGTGCGCTCTTGGTGGTGTGGTTGAGGCAGGCTGTACGCCAGTGAACTCTAGCTGATGGATGATTCCCTAGAGATCATAGCCAGTCAGCTCCTCTGCACTATGCTGGGGCAAGCATGGAACCAGCTCCAGAATCAGAGCTGCAGCTAGCGCCTTGTGTGTTATCCCTTCCACCCTCTAGCAGAGAATATAGGCCATTATCTCTAGATTGTGTACACAAGATTTATAACCGTCTCCTTCTCTGCAACTCCTCCGTCCCCTTGGATTTCTTGTCTGCTCTCTGTCGGATTTTGATGTATTTCATTATTTATGGATGAGGAGAATCCCAAGAGACATGACACGTCACTGAACAAGCCAGAGATTCTCCTTCTGCCTGTTGTCATTTTAGTGGACACTTGTGCTACACCCTCTGGGGTTTTTTTTCGCTTTTGGGCCTGGGAGAGGGGCCTCCTTTTCATCCCTTTGAATTCCTCAGGAGCCATCACTCCAGCTTCCCTGAAGTCAGATCTACATATACTTCCTCAGAGAGAGCAAGTCCTTTGTGCCTTTCAGGTTTAGAGCCTTTAGATTTAGCCAAAAGATGGCTTGCAAGCCTCAGGTTTTTGTGTTTTAGTGCTAGTGTTTCAGTAGAGGCAGCTTTTACAGGAATGGAAAAGAAGTAATCATAGGATGCAGCTATGCCTGCAGTTGGTGTTTGTACACCATTCTCATTGTGTGTATAGTTTAAACTTAAAAGCCTATTTGTTAGGTAAATTTCTATAACACACCATCAATATGGAAACTTTGGAAAAATTTATTTGTTTGCTACAGTTGGGTGGGGTTTAACAGGAACAAGATTTTAAACTGAGGCACCACCTATAACTGTGATTAAAGTTAATATGCTAAGTCTTTGTGTATATTGTGTCCAAAGGAAATACTTCTATAATTATGATGCTCTAAATAGTAATACTTTTTAATACATTCACTTCCCTTCAAACTATCATCGTTTTAATCTTGAATTCATGTACTTCTGCAAACTACATAAAACTGCAGTTCATGCCTGTTTGTTAATATTTTCATGAAGCACTCATTGTCTATTGTGATACAGACATCTGCTCATGCTGATGCAATGCAAATCAAGTCTATCAGACTTTTTTTCATAGAAAATCTCCTAAGTTGACTATAAAGTAGTAATTGGTAAATATGATCTCAATCTTTCTCTCTCCATTTCTGTTTACTGTTATTACTGCATATGTGAGCCTAAGATTATCTTGATTTGTTCTGTCTGTCATGCTAAGTGTTTTGGGTATAAAGTGGTATTATACCAAAACTTGTTTGCACTTGCAGTCATCACATAGCAGATATTAATAGCAAATTGGCTTTAGTTCTGACTTTCAAACACACTAGTATGGCCTTGCAATTCTCAAACTGGACGAAGTCAATGAGGGCTCTCATAAAAATCAGAAACAAAGAAGCTCCTCAATAATACAGCGAAGGCTAGGCTCGTGTGTTCCCCTATGTACAAAAATGCACAGATCAGAACAAATTAGTCATGGAACTCTGCAGCTCTCTTTAGGCGAATCCTGTCCTGGTGAGTGCAGCTGGAGGAAACGCAATGTAGCCAGGGTGAAGTTAGAAATACATGTGGTGAGCAAAGGAAAATGGCCAGAATGCTGTATTCAGACACCCATTGCCCCCTACATCAGCCATATAAGTATAGCTGACCAGCTGCCATAGGCCGGCTAGCATCTGGCTATGTTCTGTAGACCTCTGGGGTGGAGGGATACAGCAGTCTGGGATATAATGTTGTTTTAAGTGTCATTAACTTTATACATCTCCCTGTACTAAGACATGCACTTTTACAAGGATCATGCTGTTTAATGCAGCTGTTATATGGCTCCTGAAGCGTTCCTGGTCACATCCCTTTTTGTTCTGAGTCTGCTGGCTATACAGGTATCTTGTGGAGAGAACCGAGAATGGCTAGCCGTGGGGAGGGGACATCCCCCCACAGTCTGGCACCTGAGGCGGCCTCATGGTAAGGCCAGCCTTGCAGTATAGACATACCCTTTGTCTATTAGTCAGATTTGAAAAGGCTGCATCTTATCTTTCTTTTTTTTGGCAGTACTCCATTTTACATCTAAAAGTAACAGTAGTCACAAAATTTAAACTTGTATTGGCAAACTTAGTCTGGATGATAAATTCTTCTCTTGTAATTTATACCATAACTCATCCAAAACAAAACAGTTGATTGTAAGTCTGTTTTTCCTACCGTGCAGGCTATATTTGAAGTAATATCATCTGAACATTCATACTTGCTGAGCTTGGAGATTCTGATCCGGATGTTTAAAAATTCCAAAGAACTGAGTTTAACAATGACCAAAACAGAAAACCACCATCTTTTCTCCAATATTGCTGATGTCTGTGAAGCGAGCAAAAAGTAAGTGTATTGTAAAGGACAAAACCCTTTTTTATTTTCATGAAATTCTGAGAGTGGTTGTTACCAGCAGAAATAAATTACTATGTGCACTATATTTCATTACTTTAGTAGGGAGCATCTTTACTTGATTTTTGTAATAATAGCAAGAAAAAAACAAATCTATTTTTCATTAAAACCAAATGGTCTCCAATGACAAATACAAAAGGTTGACATTTTATGCTTTAAAAAGAAAAAAAAGACTAATGCATTCAGATGATAGATGGTCCCGTCATATTTTAAAATAGTAAAATACATTTTGCAGCAGTTCAGAATAAGTAAAATACAATAACTAAAGCCTAAAATTGTGGTACTTCAGTTACCTTTTTAATGATTGACAAGGAAATGAAGTTGTTCATTGTTTAAAAACAACAAAATACGTTTGAGAAGATGGATTCCATAATAGGTGTTGTCGAGTTATGGTATGTCACCAGTTATTAGCAACAGATTTATTGTTGCCTTACTATAACTCTGTGCCAAGAGGAAAAATGAGCTACTAAATAATACATTAAAACTTAATGGAAATCATTTTGGGAAGATGTCAAAATGGGGGTTAATCTTCTTGAATATTTTAAGGCATTAAATAAACATTCTTGTTTTTTAAAAAGGAGATAAAACTTTTGAAGTACTTAGAAATGTGAAATAAGAAATATCATGAGTGTAATTAAGTCAAACCAAAACAGCAGAAAAATATTTCAATGATTCTTTTTCCGTGAATTGAAGAGGTGCTGCAGAAATGACTTCCATATTTATCTTGCTTATATAGAACACATACAAATATGTGTGTTTGGGTGGAGGAGGAGGGAGATTTTTTGTTTGTTTGTTCATTCTTTAGTTCTTGGTCCAAATTTTGTCCTCATTAATCCCAGTCCTGCATGGAATGAAATGAAATCAGTACCAAATTAGTCCCTTTGTCTTTTGAGGTTGCCAAGAAGATTGATGACAAAACAGTGTACTATGGAGTTGGAAATGAATGCATAGCTATCGTTCTTTTTTCTATTAAACAATACATTTTCTTTTTTGCATTGTTTACATGGTTTGGGGGCATGTATTGTGGGTCAGAATTTGAAAATCAGTATGCTACAGGTAAATTAGCCTCATTTTACAACTTGAAATTCAATATAATTACTCTTTCCTTTTGTACCTAAAGCTCTGAAATCAAGTAGGCTCTTCTGAATAAAGTGTAGAATTTTTATCAGACTCCTTTCACTTTTTTTTATTTCTGTACAAGCACCATATCCTCAAATCTGGTTTTCATCCAGACAAGTTTTTGGAGTTTTGACTCTTTCTGTCTAATTCTTTTTACCAAATCGATGTCCAGCTATATTATAAATATTTTTCTATCCAGCTACAGCTTTCTGGAAATTAACATTAAATGCAAATACTGAATATTAGTTTTAAAACTTTTATTTTGTATTTATTTTTTCAATAAATTTGAAGGAAATAACATGATACTAAAGAGCAAAGTACTGTGATAGAATGAACTGTATAAGAAGAAAGATACTGCTTTAAATAACAATTAAACTCCCATTTAGGACCCAAACCTATAAGATGCTGAGTGCCTTCAGCTCCTGTTAACTTCAGTGGGAGTTGAAGATACTTAGCACCTCTCAGGATTATGCCCTTAATCTTCCATTGTAGAAGCTCAGAATTATAACTTGGGCTTTACAACTAATCACTGCCTGATATTATACCTCTCAGGATTATGCCCTTAATCTTCCATTCTAGAAGCCCAGAATTATAACTTGGGTTTTACAACTCATCACTGCCTGATATTATACTGGTATGAAGTGATAAGAGAAAAAAGACCTCTTTCTATCCCTGGAAGGTCAAAGCATTTGAAGGGAATAGAAGAAGATTTTTGAATACTATTCCTACCTGCTGTCCTTTTGAGATTTGTTTCATATGGCTTCCCCACTGACTTCACTGAACTATTTGCAGTGTATAAAGTTTGCAGAATCAGGCACTTGGATTCTTCATTTGTGGGATATCAAATGTCATTTTCAATTCTTGAAGTCTCTTCTAACAGGAAACCTTTTTGCAGAAATAATCTGACCATATTCCTTTCTTTTTTAAAGTAGAGTTTAGTTGTTACAGACAATATCATAGGTGTGCATGGTGCGTTACAGACAACTAAAATAATTCCAAGCCTCATGGAGTTTTTAATCTGAAATAGGATAAAAGGGATGACAGTAATGGAGAGTGAAGAAGGGGGAAAGAAGTTGTGAATTACAGTAGTAAGAAGATAATCTTATGTGTAATTGCATCTTGTTAGTGCCATTTTTTTTCTTTAATACATTAAACATTTGGGATGCTGTCCAGAGTGAAACTATCAATGGAAACAAGCATCAGATGGGTAACTAAAAAAACTGATAGTAAAAAAAAATGTTTTTTGACAACATGCAGAAGCCTATTTCCAATATTTTTTCAGGATTCAGACAACTTTTCCGTTGGGTTAAATGGACTTTGTTATTCAAACCAGCAAATCTGGTTGCTACTTGCTTTAATTGAAAGAGAAACTGAAACAGATCCTGCCTCCTTTGTGCTACTATAGCAATCTTTACCTGGAATAATGGCCCCTTGGGGGCTGGTGAAAGCCAGTGCAATGGACCTTTGGGTGGAGATGGGCAAGTGGCATAATGTCAGTTCTGGCACCTCTTTCAATATGCACAAAGTGTAGCTCTTGAAGATTGAGTCCTCTGCTTTCAAGCCAGAGGAACCATGTTTCGTGACTGTCACCCGAAATTCCATAGCTTGGATTTTACCAGTCTGAAAATCTAACTTTAAAAAAAAAAATCTATTTTAGAGAGCGACTCCTTTAGTGAAGCAGTCCCATGATATGGATTGTATTTTCTGTATATTCTTGATGTGCAGCTTCTTGGGATTGTTGATCTTGCATCGTCAGGGTCCTACCATAATATTTGCAGGACCTAGGCTGTATCTTGAACAGGCTTTTATTCTGAGAGATACCTTTGTTCTTGTTAGCTTTTTCTAATGCTTTCCTCACCATAGTACTTGTAAAATAAACAGCAGAGAATTGTTTGCTTTTGTGGCTGTAGTGACTAGATGAGAAAATGCTTGAATGGAACTGGTCAGAAGTGTGTCTTGACAATTATTTAGATTTAATAGAATGTATTCTTAATTAAATGCCAGTTGTTGTTAATCAATTTGGGAAACTGACATACAGTAGCTAGAGGGGAGGAGTATATAAATATGTCTAAATATGTTAGAACACTGCATCTCTAGGGTACAGTGGTCTGTGCTATCCAGTACAACTACAGGGGTCTTGTCTACATCCATTACAACTTCCAGTTCTGGACAGGTGAAGAATTGTCTGCTATTTCCAAGGAAGTATGCAAAAACATATTGCTTAGCAGTTCACTTCAAATTCAGGAGAACATGAAACACTGTTTTAACACATTCTAATTAGGCAGGTGGTGATAGATGCCCAGAAATGGGGGGAAATTGAAAATATAAGTTAATGTACTCTTAAAATTACCTGTTGGATTTAAAACACATTTGTTTTTATTATTAAACAGTTTATAACCAAAAATTGGAAAATAAAACAGCGAATCTAGGCTTTGAGGATTTTTAAACTAATTTTAATGAGAGTCTATTGAACTGTCCTAAATTCAGCAACAGTTTAATAGTTGTCCTCAAATACTGGCTCTTGCAATCAGTGAGTCACTTTAATCAGTGAGTCACTGTTTACCTTTTGTTGAATGCTCATTGTACAACATTCCATTTCATGTGGTTATCTTTTTGGTAAAGTGCATAGTCACCCTACTGTTCTTGAACAGTGTCTGTGTATGCCATAGCATCTGTCTACAGAAAGCTGCATTGTCTTTGGAAAGGAACTTTCTTGGATAGACAGTTACCAGAGAGAGAAAGAAGTGCTAGATAAGCAGAGCTCATATAAAAACGATGGGTTTGCAGATCTTTAAATGGTTGCTAACATTGTGAAATTAATTTTGTTTCTTTTTTAGCCAGCTGTTCTAACTTTTATTTGTATTTATATTGAGACTTTTTTTTCCACTCATTTTCTTGTACTCTAAAAATGTCAGCATGTAATTTTTTCATGGCGTGTGTATGCATATGCTACACTTGTAGGTACATATGTAATTCTCAATCCAATTAATTTCTATGGGGTTGTATTACTATAGTTTGTGCATTGTCCACAGTTTGGTGAGTGGGTACTACACTGGCTGACAGGCCTGAATTGCTATGTCCCAAATAAGTAAAAGAAATTAAAGCTTTTGCTGACTTTTCTCTTTTCTCTCCCTGGTTTCTAATGTGAAAGTCAGCAAACTGGATGAAGGATTCACACAAAAAGGCCCCTCTCACCTTGCAGTCTTTAATGTATTGATCCTCACAACACCGATCTGAGATAGGGATTAGTACTCCTATTTTACAGATGGGAAACTGAGACACAGAGGCACTACGTGCCTTGCCCAAGGTCATACAGGAAGGCTATGGCAGAGCTGGGAACTGAACCCAGGTTTCCCGAATCTCAGGCTAGCACCTCAACCACAGACCATCCTCCCACGTTTGCATTTGCTACCTTTTCCCTCTTCTTCTGTCCTTCATTTTGTATGTAGAAATTGCTATGGCTTGAATTTCTTCAGCATTTAAGGCTGCAGAGTTTGTAGGTCGTATGGGGGAGAGACTCTCCCCACTCACCCTAGTGGATCTTATAACTTCTGCAGGCTCCTAGCCCCATTGACCTCACTTCCTGCTTTCTCATTTATTTCAAGCATCCCAGTGAATTTTATGTGTGGTAGTATAGTTTCATATCCCCCAAGGTTGTGCTGTAGTATGATTTTATTTCTTAAAGTTTGAAAATGGAAGTGGCTAATGTACATCAAGCACAATCTGGATTTTGGCTTAAATATAAGATGTGAGTGGACAAAATGATTTGAGAAAGCATGCTGCTGCCATAAGCTTAATAACTTTTTGATTGGAATGAGTCTGTACACTTCAATATTTGGATTAATTTCCCCATAAAGCACAACACAGATATAGCATCTCTTTTCTAGTGATGTCTTAGTTTTACTCAATTTGTGGTAAATGGCACAAGTATGTTTAAAAGTTTCTTGTCCCAAGCTGGGTAGGGTTAGATTCTGATATCCTTACTTCCAGGGCCAGCTCCAGGCACCAGCCTGGCAAGCAGGTGCTTGGGGCGGCCGCTCCGGAGAGGGGCGGCACGTCCAGATATTCGGCGGCAATTCGGCGGACGGTCCCTCACTCCTGCTGGGAGCAAAGGACCTCCCGCCGAATTGCTGCCGCAGATCGTGATCGCGGCTTTTTTTTTTTTTTTGGCTGCTTGGGGCGGCCAAAACCCTGGAGCCGGCCCTGCTTACTTCACAAGTAGTCCCAATGGAGCCAACAGGGTAAGGAGCATCCTGACTAAGGATGTGAAAATCTGGCCCACAAAGATTGAATGTTTTGGTCTGAATTAGAACCCAGAGCCTGTCTAGGTAAGTCTTTTAGTCTAACGGCTTAGAGTGCGCTCACATTTGTGACTGATTGTTTTAGCCTCGTTAAATAATACTGGATTCTAGTGAATTAGTAGTTTTATTAGTAAGGGTCTTGCAAATGAAAAAATGCCCCACCATTTATGGCTGATAATGGAATCTTTCATCTCTAGGTAACTGATCTGCAAGTCCCCAGGTTGACAATTCTGAAAACCAATATTGTCTGATGATTGTTTGGTAGAATAATATGCGTTGGTTATCTCTGTCTAGTTCTTAATGGACGGGTGTTCATGTTACAAAAACACACTTGCAATAGGTAGTAATTGGCCCCTGTTTTTGTTAGCTTAATACATAGCAACGATTTAGTTAGAAACTTTCCTTTCCCTATGGACCATTCCTGTAGGGCACAGCATACTGGCATATCAGTGATCAAGTGTCCACTGGGATCCAGTGTTAATCATCAGCTTTTCTTATAACTAAATTCACTTAAACCATTTTAAATGAGAATTTTAAAGTAGTAGAAGGAAAACTAAAGTTTTTATTGGAATCTTTCTAATTCTTTTAAATAATTGTCTTCAAAGTAACTGGGGCGGGGGGGGAACAATGGAAAATAACAAACTGGCCTAAAATTATTTATATCTACTTGTCTGGAAAATCTAGTTAGTGGCTCAAGAACTTTTTTTGTAGTTTGGAGTTAAAAATGAATTAATTATTCCTTTCTTAGAACTTAAAGCATATTTTATTTCCCAAATTATGAGATTCTGTTAAACCATAGTGAGCAAGGTGCTTTGAAATACTGGCTTTCTGCAGCTTCATCTATGCAAACAAGCCAATGGAAAAGAATTTGCAACTAAAACCTTTCTCTTAGTACATCAAAACTGTTTGACCTCCTTTTCAAAAGCTTCAAAGGTAGTATAAAAACATTCTCCAGTTATGAAAATGTAGTAATTTCATACAGCTGTCCTATTTTACATGGTGTATTCTAACCAAACTTCCTTTAAAAAAAAAAAAAGTCTCAAATTGCATATTAGGATAATATCTGCAATTTGTTGGCTTCTGAGACAGGAAAGTAGCTACTGAAAAACAAATGCACTGGCAAAAATACTACCTTTAATGAAGATCGCATGGAGTTTATATCTGGTATCTTGACGTTGAGCATGTTCAGTGGAAAAGCTCCCCAGAAATGTCAAGATAAGCTTCTAATAAATGACAAGACCATTCCTAATTGAACAAAGCTCTCTTTGTAACAGGTAGAAAACAGACAGCAAAGTCTGTCTCTGCATTTGGAAGCTTATTGACATTTCTCTCCTCAAAAAAGAAGGGTTGATTTGAATAACTTGTGTAGGGTACAATATGCACAGTCATATGTTTAGCTATAAAGTATTTTGCAAGATTACTTCGAAAAGCTAAAGTCTCATAAATATGTCTATTCACAAAGCATATACAGTATGTTTAAAATCACATGAATTTTATCAAAATTCAGTGAGGGGTGGACTATCTTGGGAGAGAAGCTAATGGGGATGTAATAGGCTGATTTACTCTGAAGTAAAAGTTTGTGTAGCCTGAGAGTAAATCAGTTTTGCTAGTCAAATAAAGAGCTTGAATCTCGATGCATTGAGCAAAAAGGGTCAGTTTCCCAAGAATCTGTCTTGGAAAGGAAAAGTCAAAAGGAAGTTATTTAAGCATCTTTGAAAACAGTTTATCTGACATCCCTAAACAACACATTTACAAGACTGTTGGGAGTTTTACTGTGCGGTTCCCTTTTCTCCCATTAGTCCAACAAATGCTGAGAAACATATAGAATATCAAAAGGTTAGCGTTTATAGGGAAGAAAGACAAGGAAATAGAAAACACATTGATTCACAAAGTTGCTTTAGACTATGCAATGCCTAATGATTTCATAGGTGTGTGGCTTGTGAGGAACCTAGCACATATTTGGAGCTTATGTTTCCTGAAGCATCTGGAACTGGCTTCTGTCGAAAGACTAACCGTTGGTCTGACTCGGAGTACGGCCATTCTTATGTTTTTATATATGTATGTATTTATATTGCATGTAAGACATACCTGTGTTGGAAAAGCCACTTGTTTCCATAGTACTGCTTTATAAATCAGACTAATGTATCTCTACTTGCCCATATCTTGATATTTTGCACTTTTTGCTTTCAATGATTTGCCATATAACACTCTTCCTGCTGGTGAATATTCATTCCTGTTATGTTCTCTTATTCTCATACTGTTGAGATGGTACATACTGACACGCTGGATTTAATCCTTTTTTATCTTTAGAAGTGGTGCTTCAATTTTGAATTGTTCGGAGTTTAGTTTTCTTTGTGAGACCAAAACACCCACTGGTTCTGTGTAATATATTAATGTATAGTAGAACATTTTAAAAATCGTTATTAGGCATTGGATGGCTCAGGTGAATGGTAATGAAAGAATTTTTCACAAATACTAGATCACCAGTTTGAGTGCAATCTAAGACAACAGTGACTAACAGTCATTACCATCTGCTAACTCTACAGTGGCCTGAAATGAGTTGGTTGTCTCAGTCCAATTTATAGTGGACGGGTGTCTGTATCCCAGTTGTCATCTCTTTTAGCCATTTTTGCAGAAACCGGCCAAGTGTTGAACTGAATGCACATGGAGAATGAGCTATTCTCTCACCCATCAAGGTGTTCCTTCTAAATCAAGTTGGAAGTATGCTGATAGGTAAAAACCAAAGTATTATCGTTACCAATTTATGTTTAAAGATTTGAACTTGGATTTTTCACATTGGACACAGTGGGTTAATCTGTAAGGGAAAATCTAATTCCTCAGCACTAGGTCTGAGTGAATGGGCTTTGAGAAAGAGGGTAGACAAACAGGGATGGGAGGGACAAAACCCTCCCATGTAATCTGGAAACAAGGTGTGAGAAGCATCTACTCAGCTGATTCATGGCTGTTACTATTACAACTCATGAGTTGTTTTACTACTTGTAGTCTATTGCACCAGCAGTGCTGGTGGCCAGTGGACCCAAGCCGTGTGTTGATTTGTTGACCGTACCCTATTACTCCCGAGTAGGAGATTTGGGCCAAACACAGAGTAAAACTGTGCAGAGATCTGCAGCAGAGTTTGGCTCAGCATTGCAGGGGACAGCTGCATCTCCCCTTTGCAATCCTTGCCTTTCCCAGAGTCCCCTTGTATCCTGCATTTTGCACCTTTTGTGGCTGTCACCAGATTCCAAGGAGCCCAGAGACTTTACTCTAGAGGAGTGGTTTTCAACTTTTTTTAGGCTGCGTACTCCTTTCCAAATAATGTAGTCTACTGCGTACCCCAATCTGAGATAGGGTCATAATATAGCTATGATTAAATTGCCAAGCCTACTAAATAAAATGCCTTGTCCGCCATTGCAAGATTTTTTTTCTCGCGTACCCCCTGATGAGTTTGCGTACCCCAGTTTGAAAACTACTGCTCTAGAGCAGCAAGTTCCAGAGTATCGGTGTCCATTTCCTAGCTATGGTCCATGGATTTCTGTAGATGCCAACACATGAATTTTAGCATTTGCAGTATCAATAACTATATCAACCATTCAGCACAAAATACACTTTCACTTCCTAAAAATGATTTTCTACGTGGCATTTAGGGCAATGATAGACGGTTAATGTAAAATCAAGGCAACTGGTGCTCTTTAGAGACATTTAGGAGACACACAAGTGGCTAGAGAAAACATTTGTTGTTACTGTTTTGATAGGTGTTTCCCATAAAAGCCCTTTATTTGGTCTCTCCTGTAATAATGTTTCTATATTCTGCTTTTTCAGTAGTTAGTCCATACATCTTGTCTCTCTCAAACTGGATCAGTAGCAAATCTAACACAGTGTAAAAGTAGTAACGTGTATATTCCATAGAAAACTGTTTTCACCAGAGCCTTTAAGTGCCCCAAAGTCAAGAAATAGCAAAGTTAATGCACATGTAATCTTAACTGCTCCATCATAATGCATTTATGAGTTTTGAAGTATGTGATCACTGAGGCCTAACAGTATGTCTGATGTGCTTGCCAAGGTAAGGGTTGTTCAATGCCCCCCTCTTTTTTTAACTGCAAACATAATCTTTGCAGCTTTTCTTAGTTTAATCTAGCCAATGTTAATACCTCTGTGTATTTTACCTCTGGCACTTTCCCCATTCAGATAAATTGGCCTCAATTATGTGATAAACCTAAAACAGAGCATTAGTGAAATGTATCTGATTACCTAGCAACCCATCTCTAGAAGCTTCTTCACTCCTGCTTTGATTGTCAGTATTCTTTGTGTGCTGTTTTCTTCTATTAAGAGTATTCTGACAAATGAATTCCCTCCATTTGTGCTCCTTTCTGAAAGATTTATGGCTGTGGAGAATTGTATTCTATCAGTATGTCTTCCCTATAGAAATACAACACAGATGGCACGTACCTCATTGCGCCACATATTTATGAGAAGAGTTTCACCATAGGAGCTCCCTTTGGAGTCTTCCCTTTTATAATTGTGGATTTATTCTACACTCTTCTGTCAGATCTGTTGCCTAGGACTTCTATATGTCCCAGTTTTCTTTTGCCTCTAGGATCAAGTATGTTTAGAAGGGCTCACACTCAGTTCAAGTAGTCTTCTGTTTTTCCCTAGTGAATTAATAGTCCTTATCTTGCCTGATTCTTTATTACCTAACTTTTTATCTTTGATAATGTCAGTAAATTACCAATCTGCCTTTTTTTTTTTTTTTTTTTTTTTTTGCAACAGCTCCCTTAATGAGAAAACACACGTGCACACCTCTCTATGTCAGCCCTCTAAAAAGATCGGTTGTATTCGTCTCATATTTCTTTGTACTTATGTATCAACAAATAAGTTTAGCACCAATAAGTTTGGTTAGTTTATGCTTGTGCATGGATCAGATTTTTTTGCTGTCATAACCCTTTTTGTAAATAGCAACACGTTTGGTTACTTCTCATGCACGTGGCAAGGGAGTCAGAATTTCTCAATGCTGAGTTTTGATGTGAAAATCACTGATACTTCTTAATAGGTTCTTGGAACTCCTGGAGTTCCAAAGATATCTATCATATTTTGGTGTCAGAGAGAGGAAAACACATCTGTGATTGTTCCTCTCCTTCCCTCTATACTTGTCCTTTTGGTATGTTCATTTCTGTAACTCTCGTGGCGTGGTATAATGTGAACATAGCCTCGTTGCATCTGCGTATTGTCGGCATGTTTCACAAAATACAGCACAACTTTGTGTTTGTCACATCTAAGCAGCGTTTCTTTCTGCCATATATGAGTATTCAGATGATTTTTTAGACACCTAGAAACATGCTACTGCTATACCTCAAAATAAAAAAGCTTAACATTGTTGAGTATGGGAAAGTCTTTGAAATGAAGATGCCTGTTGTGTGATGTCTATATGACTTAACCTGAAAATTTACATTTCCAATGGCACAAAGTGGTCTATGGGGATCAGTGGCTATTAAATGAATCCTGGTTTGTCTCTCTAGAATACACTGCATTGAACTGGATGCTATGAACACTTCATCGCTATCTTAAGAATGTCACTGGAACAGTATATATTAACAGGGTTGCCATGGATGTTTTGATTGTTTTGGATTTTTGCCAGCACACTATAAATAATTAAGGACCATGGACTTAACTGTTAATTGTTAAGACAGTGCTGGTGAAAATTAAGGTGACAGACTTTCGTTAATTTGTTTGACTACAGAATGAAAAGGTGGATTGTGTAGTCCTTGGAGCTGGCAGGGTTTAAAAAAAAAAAAAAGTGTATTACTATCCACTATTTTGATTGTGGTAGTGCCTGTAATGTGCTAGGCCCTTTCCAAACAAAGGTAGATGCACTTCTCTTTTAAGTCAGCCTTTTCTGCCCACTGTCCTGCTAAGAGCTGTGATTCTGGCATAACACAATAATTGTAAATACTTCTTGAACGTGAATGTTTTTACAGAATTGTAAATGTTAAAATTACAGTCCTATTTCTTCCCGATTTCTATTGTATTTTTCTTAATACTTTTATTAGTTTTAAAAATTGTTAAATGATGTTGTAAAGAGAATATTGGGGTATGTTGTACGCATTAAAGGGAATGTGAACTTTTGATTAAAAGTTTTAGTTTCTAGAGCAGGGGTAGGCAACCTATGGCACGCGTGCCAAAGGCAGCACGCGAGCTGATTTTCTGTGGTACTCACACTGCCCGGGTCCTGGCCACCGGTCCGAGGAGCTCTGCATTTTAGTTTAATTTTAAATGAAGCTTCTTAAACATTTTAAAAACCTTATTTATTTCAAAACAGCAATAGTTTAGTTATATATTATAGATTTATAGAAAGAGATCTTCTAAAAACATTAAAATGTATTCCTGGCGCGCGAAACCTTAAATTAGAGTGAATAAATGAAGACTCGGCACACCACTTCTGAAAGGTTGCCGACCCCTGTTCTAGAGTGTTTTTCTAGTGCTATCTTCATTGGTGCTATTTGGGGCCTGCAGTTATTTTTGGATTCTTTTATTTTATACTGCTTTATATCCAAGAAAGAGCTGGGCTTTACCATGTTCCCCCTCCACTGGATTTTTTTAGCTACTCTGATGGTGATATGTCAGTATCAGGGCAGCTATACAGTGAAATCTAGATTGTGGTCTGCTTTGGAAAAGCAGATGGGTAATTACAACTTATAAAAAAATATTCATAATCTAAAATAATTTAAGGTTGTAACTGGCATTCTGCACTTTTCAAGATAGAACTCAAGTATGTTTTTAATGATAAGCTGATATTTGGAGTGACTGAGAAGCCTGAATTACATAAAACCTAAAGGAAATTAAATATAAGCATTGCAAGCAATAATAGACCATTCCAGATAGACGGAAAAAGTTTGGTACTATGCATACTGCCTAAGTAACCTTATGCATGATTTTGGTACTTCTATAGTGTATATTTCTCCCTTTTTCATCTAAGAAAAGCCAGCTATTGTATGTTTCCTATAATTTTTAGCAGGGGTGGAAAAGGAAATGGTTTCTTAATGATTTGATCAGAAAAATGCGTTTTGCTATCTGATACCTGAAATATGGGTCCACTACATTTTAATACCAAAAGGGAAAAAATCATGTGTGTTTTGTACACAGAATAGGGAATGGTTTGCTTGCATGAAGATGCTGAGATTTAAATAGTAGGTGCCATAGCATCTGTGAAGGCATGAAACTGAGTATCTAACATTAGAATGATGGGCAGACTTTGTTCTAATCAGTATTCTAAGTGCAGTAATACAGTGTGCTTTGTTACAGAGCTATAAAATGTGAAGCATAACTTAGGGTGGGGGCTTCTTTCAAGTTTTTTTTTTTTTTTTTATATATAATAAATACCTGTGGCTGTACTGGATGAAAATGCTTAATCTTACACGTTACACAAGATTGAGCAATTTTAGGCAGCTGTTATCATATTTTTGTTGCATCGAGGAAATAGCAGTTCTTCTACAATGACGAAATGCATTAAGATCTTAAACATCATAAGTACCACTTGTGTTTTTCTGGCACAAGCCTTGATGAATCCCAAATACAATGTGAATATCACGTCCACATTAACATGTGAAGTTATGTAGTGCTGTCTAAAAAATAATCTTATGCTTTTTTCCAGCTTCAAAGGCAGATATTTTTTTTTCCGTGAGTTGGTAGTGCTCTCTCAGAAAATTGGCACTGGCAGTGAAAATTTTGCAGCCAATATATTTTTCATTAGTTCTTGGTATTTGGGAATTCATGCTTCTAAGTGCCAAGGGGGCTAATGTGGTCAAAATTAAAGCTACAAGCTCTTCTGCTTTATATTAAATCCAAATGTGAGATTTACGATTGACAGCTTCTACCTGAGGCTCAAGTAAAGGTTCATGCTGGCTTTTTTAATTCCCTCCACAAAGGTATTAATTATGTTTTCATGGAAGCATCATAGAGCATGGGATATGTGAAATGAGTTACTTTATTTAAAAAATGGCTTCACGAGGAGAAATAGCCCAGCTTGATTATAGATATGCATCTAAGCTCTAAAGAATTCCTGGGGGGAAACTGTTGACATTTGATTGGGAAGGAAAAATCGTTTATTACATGCCAGTTAGGGATGCTATGAAGAACTCAGAAAGAAATCAATTAGTGGTCAAATAAGATTTGTTTATTGGGGAGGTTCTTACCCTCTGTATCCATCCTTCTATGTAGGAAGGATAACATGTAATTGTGTTGCATATAAGACAGCATGAAGCCAGATAATCAGTACAGGAAAAACCCTGGAGAAGCCAATGCGTCAGACACCTGTGTGTGTAATTTTCTGAACCCAAATATTTCTGACACTGGTGAAGTCTACTCCGAATCAGTTTCTCTTCCACAACCATTCAGGCCCCTTTTAAAGTTCAGTATAGTTGAAACAAACTTCATGTTTCCTTCGTCACAATAACAGTGATTTAATCTCATAACATTGCTGCTTGCTAAGAAGCTGACATTTTACCAGTGATACCCAGGAATGCATAGAGAGCATACAAGTTCATTCAGTAAGAGG
Source organism: Chrysemys picta bellii (assembly GCF_011386835.1). Taxonomy (NCBI): domain Eukaryota; kingdom Metazoa; phylum Chordata; order Testudines; family Emydidae; genus Chrysemys; species Chrysemys picta. The sequence continues at coordinate 25,479,969 of NC_088799.1, read as the reverse complement.
GGAGAAGGAATTGGTTTATCAATTAAATATTGCAACATTAATAAATGCCACATACATTCTTCAAAGGAACATTGTTGTCATCAGTATCCTCCATATTTAATTTATTAAAGTTTGTTTATTATTATTGAATGCCAAAGGTATGCTCAAAGCATAGGGGAAGACATCCTTTTCCCAAGCAGCTTACACGTTAAATTGGATAAACAGTACAGTTCAGTTGTGTAATTGATAAAACCATCTGCTACTTATTCTGTCTATGGTTCTCTGTCTTTGCATACGTCATTAATGTATGATGGGGTGAGGTGATATAAAGGTGGTGTTCAGTTTGAATTTGATATAACTTGCAAGTGGCAGAAACCATGAGGTCATCTCAAGGAAAGTGTCAGTACTGCGAAACATCATTATGTGTTCTATCTATTGCCATACTTTTTCTGAAAAGATTTGCACAGATGAAGCATCCTATTTCTCCTCATGGAAACCAAATCTGAGTGTGAAAAGTACCTATTGCAGCACAGTTGGTTTAATCTTTCTTTAGGAAGCTTTCACAATATTCATATAAGAGGAATTATTATCTCCAGTTATACATTTGTGGGGAAAAACTATATAAAAGTATTGTATGTAAATAATAAATGTATATAACATGTATTTTACATCTTTCCAAGTAAGTTGTTCAAAAATCTGAATCGGTGATCCTATGTTTTGCAAGAAATGGGATTTTGCCAGAATCAGTCCTTGAGTATTAGAACTTAGAAAACATAGTTTATATTCTTGTAAAAAGGGGTGTGTGTGTGCACACATTCAGTTTTCAGGGAGACCTACTATATTATCCCTAAATGGTGCTCAAAACAATTTTCAAAGCAAGGCTGTTGAGCTACATTTCTGGCAATGTGGATGACAAACAGAATTCTGTGACTGACTTGTACGAGCATACACTGACAAAATAAACAAGTCTTTATTGCTCAGTTAACATTATGCAGTTAAGACCAGTTCATGCTGTGGTTTTGTACCAAAATTAAATTTGATACAAAACATTATTGTTAGCATTTCTTCCCCTCCTGCCCAATACCATTGTAGCTCTAGATTAAAAGTACTATTCTTCCCTTCCATTCATTGCCACTTTTCGTTTAGAAATAAATATACCACTCACATTGTTTATAAGCAATAATCAGATATTTTTTGGTAAGAGAACATTTTAAAAGTTGCTAATTACTATAATATTATGCCATGTACTAGTTTTTGGTTTTGTTACTGTAAAAATCTAAAATAGCTTGAAATGGTGAAATTTAAACAGCCCTTGAATGTATTTATGTAAGAGTTTGTGTAGGTGAGATAAGATTTGATCCTATGTATAATTCATCCACAAAAACTACTGTAAAAAAAGATTACAGTTGCAAAGTCAAATACTCAAAAATTAGGAAATGTGAGAATTAAGGTTGGCCGAGCATGTTGTATATGCATTGTGATAGTGTTTTAATTACATAATCGTACACTTTTTTACACATTTAATAATGAGGTTAGTGCTTATTCCTAACTAGTTCCACTAAAGTCATCCCCAAGTATTTGTACGATGGGGCCCTGAGAGCGCTACCTTATGGGAGCTTCTATAGAAACTAACCTGATTCTGTGCTGCCTCATAATGTACACTCCTAGATGAACCAACGCATACCTGACTAGTGCACAGCGCATCAAGCTCTCATGTACATGTATGGAAAGTGGCCTAAATTTATGACATCAACTGCAGTTAAGTTAGCATGCTCTGAAAGAATTTGGGATGTTGACATTCCAGGAAAGGCTCTCAGAGGCTGGCTGGCAAAATCCCTGTAGCCTCAAAGCTGTGCATACTTTAAATGTTTTTTTCACTGCTCTGATACCAGGCATTCAATTAACAGGAATACATTTGAACCCAGTGGGGATAATTTTTATGTATTTTAAAGATTGTGTCTACCAAAAGTCACTGTGTAAAGGGTGGGAATGTTATGGATTTTTTTTTTTAAACAAATACATTGCAAATGTGACTTCATGAAGCAAGACTATTTCAGTTGAGGTGGTTAGACTGTGGTTTCGACTTACTGAGGCTATAATTAAGATCAGGAGAGTCCAAGGTGGATTGATTTAAATAATCAGTCCTAATCATGTTTTGCCTTTGTACTTTTTTAGTTATTTTTCCCTTTTTAAAAAAAAATAATTGGTTGGTAACAATTATAACATTTGATTTGCAACTAAATATAGCTTTACCCTAAATTTGGTGCTGCTCTTTGCTAACCAGGAAGATACACTGTGTTTATACACATTTATACAACCAGATATGTAGCTTACTGTTTTTCCTGATGATGATGACGAAGTTTTACTTGCTATTTGTGCCAAGCCCTATTTGGATGGAAATTGAAATTTAGTTAAAATGCACAAAATAGCATTTATTTTATTTTAAATTAAAACTATTTTAAGTGGTGCTGGATACATAAGAAAAATTTACCAAAACACATTTTGCATTTAAAACTAATTTATGAAACAAAGGAAGTATTATCTGTAGTGAATTCAACTGACTGTTTCTGGTCACTGTGTCCTTCAAGTTTTTAGAACTAGTAGATATTGGTAGTAGTTTTTATTCATAGACTAGCAAAGGAAAACAGGCTTTTCTGTTTTTTTAATTCTGAATGAACTAGTCATTGAACTGAACTACTTGAATAAATTGAAATGAAGAAAATAATCTCTTTGCACCTTCAGAAAACGCTACCGCTGTCAAAAGTTGGTCAACCAACTCTGGTTCCATGTGTTTTCTCCAGTGACTTCCAACAGTTCAGTAGTTTGACTATTTAAAACTTGGCAGCAGATGTGTGTTGCTTGAATATTATTATATTTATTTGTGATTTTAATAAATTATAAAAAGTTTAGGCTTAATGTAGATTGTCACTTTCAAATTTAGTTTTAAATAGGTTTAATTTTTTTTTTAAATAAACTTATTTAAATTAATTTTTTAAAAAATCATAGATTTTTTTTTTTCCTTTGGTCCATTCTGGGAGAGTCACCTGCTGATGAATATAAGTGGTTTGGCAAAGCAGCAAGTTGAAATAGCTGGTTAGTGACCTCTCAGTCCAGGAATCCTGAAATAGTCTGTAGTTTATCCTGTTCATTCCTCTGGGATAACAGTGGCCTTTCTGCTTATAATTTCTTTGTTTTTTTTCTTCCCAGCTTTTGTGCTTCTATTTTCTATCATTGTAAATACTGTGGTAAATATAGGTAAACAGGCACAAGGTCAGTCCAGTGAGTGAGCTGTTTTTAAGGTACAGAGGTTAAATGCCAAATTTCACGAATTGTTACAGCAAAGTGTGTAGCAGGGAAGTGTGCCTTTAAACTCTGAAGTTTAAGACAATGTTAGCAACAGACCATGAAGACAAAACTAATTTGTCACTTGTGGGTGCAGCCTCTGACAACTGCATTTAGGTAGCATAGGATTGCCAGTTTTGGATGGACGTTTTCCTGGAGCTTTCATCCCATGACATCTTTAATTAAAGATTAATCTTTAATTCCTGGAGACTCCAGGACAGTCTCAAAGGTTGGCAACCATAATGTAGCAAGGAGGGGAAAGAAGTAGTAGTATTAAAATGTGCCCAAGGTAAATAATAAACCAGATGAAGTCATGTAAAATAGACGTGTGCTGTGCTCTACTCCATTTCCTGTATGTATACTAAAATGAAGTTATAAAAATCTACAAAACACTCTAAAATGTGCAGTGTTCTTATTCTGACCTTTTGGTTACAGCATGAGGAAAATAAATCTTTCAGAAATAAATTTTATCTGTACTTCTCTGGATGTAGTTTTTAAAGATGCTTGAATCTAGTGTGAGGGTTTTGAAGCAATAACTCTACATAGATTCAGAGCTTTTCTATTCCTGGTGGAGTAGCAGAGTTCTTTAAACCAGTGGTTCTCAACCAGGGGTCCGGGGCCCCCTAGGGGGCCTCAAGCAGGTTTCAGGGGGGCTTCCAAGCAGGGCTAGCATTAGACTGACTGAGGCCCAGGGCCCCACTGCATGGGGCTGAAGCCCAGGTCCCTGAGCCCTTCCACCCGGGGCTGAAGCCTAAACAATGTAGCTTCATGGGGGAGCCCTGTGGCATGGGGCCCAGGTAATTGCCCTGGTTGCTACCCCCTAATGCTGGCCCTGGCTTTTATATGCAGAAAACCAGTTATTGTGGTACAGGTGGGCAGTGGAGTTTTTATAGCATGTTGGGAGGACCGCAGGAAGAAAAAGGTTGAGAACCTCTGCTCTAAACATAGATTGCCTGCAAAACTACAGTTAACAGTCACTACTTTGTCTAACTGAACATTTCTCAGAGAGATGCTCTTACTTATTCATTAGGGAAATAATGAAGTCCCAGGTTTGGTTGGTCAACTTGTTAGGCATTTTGAGAAACACATTGTTCTCATCAGTGTAAATGACTTTACAAAGTCTGACGATAAAATGGATACAAGCTGAGTGCTTAGATACAGAAGTAGCCCCATCTTTCCCTTCCTATTCCTCCCCCTCTTCCTCCAGTTTCCCCCAAACATTCAGTGAGGGACAGGGTTCCCTGTGCCATGGAACAGGCCATGGATCTGGTCACCAGACCACACTGATCTCCATATGCATGGTGACTCTATCTCTCTGGTGGCAGTTCAGAAGCACAGGCACTAGAGCTTCGAAGGAGCCATCAGGGTTTCCTTTGGCTGTACTTGACCCTAGGATTCCCCCCACACACACACACACACCCCTTTAAGAGGGATGTTGTGCAGCATGGATTGGCCCTGCACAAAAAGTAATGTAGCCTTTCTTCACAGAAATCTGTTTGGCCTATTTGTGGGGGGACTATGTATTCCCTTTTGGTTTACTCTCTTCTAATGCATACTTGCCCACTGCTTGCCCCCAGCATGCCCAGTACCTTCCCCTGCCCTGCACATCCTGAACAAACAGGGAATGGGAGGGGAGGTGATGCCATTGGAGGAATGAGATCCATGTGTGGATTTCTGGGGGCACAGTCATCACCAGAAACTTCTGTTTCATGGTTGGAATGGGCTAGAGACTGGCTGTCTCCAAGGCTGTATGTCAAAGTATTCCGAAATGTAAAATTTCAGAGTAGCAGCCGTGTTAGTCTGTATCCGCAAAAAGAAGAACAGGAGGACTTGTGGCACCTTAGAGACTAACAAATTTATTAGAGCATAAGCTTTCGTGGACTACAGCCCACTTCTTCGGATGCATATAGAATGGAACATATATTGAGGAGATATATATACACACATACAGAGAGCATAAACAGGTGGGAGTTGTCTTACCACCTCTGAGAGGCCAATTAATTAAGAGAAAAAAAACTTTTGAAGTGATAATCAAGCTAGCCCAGTACAGACAGACAGTTAGATAACAAGTGTGAGAATACTTACAAGGGGAGATAGATTCAATGTTTGTAATGGCTCAGCCATTCCCAGTCCTTATTCAAACCGGAGTTGATTGTGTCTAGTTTGCATATCAATTCTACCTTTCATTATGCAAGGCACTGCATTTAGCCGTATGGAGTGGAAATCCATCAACCTCATGAAAAAACTCGTACAGATACAGACAGACATCATCTTCCTTTCCAAATGCAAGCAGATGGACATCATACCAAAAGGACTAAAGGTAAAAAATCCATTACAATCTACATATCACACAGACTATGCTGAGAGACTGTGTCACACACTCTCAAAGAAACTGCGAAATCACCTGATCAGCATCCTATACAGCAAACAGGGAAAGATTAAGAATGAGCTCTCAGAACTGGATACTCTCATAAGAAACCAACCTTCCACACAAACTTCCTCATGGATAGACTTTACAAAAACTAGACAAGCCATTTACAAGACAAACTTTGCCTCTCTACAAAGGAAAAAGGACACTAAACTATCTAAACTGCTACATGCCACAAGCAGCCACAACAGCAGTTCCCTTAACCCACCCAGCAATATTGTTAATCTTTCCAGCTATACTCTTAGCCCAGCAGAAGAGTCTGTCCTATCTCGGGGCCTCTCCTTTTGTCCCTCCAGACCCATGAATATGATACAGTTCTGCGGTGACCTAGAATCCTACTTTCGACGTCTCCGACTCAAAGAATATTTCCAACATACCTCTGAACAGCATACTAACCCACAGAATCCTCCCTACCAGCACTACAAAAAAAAGGATTCTGCGTGGACTCCTCCGGACGGTCGAAACAACAGACTGGATTTCTACATAGAGTGCTTCCGTCGATGTGCAAAGGCTGAAATTGTGGAAAAGCAACATCACTTGCCACATAACCTCAGCCATGCAGAACACAACGCCATCTACAGCCTCAGAAACAACCCTGACATCATAATCAAAAAGGCTGACAAAGGAGGTGCTGTCGTCATCATGAATAAATTGGAATATGACCAGGAGGCTGCTAGACAGCTCTCTAACACCACATTCTACAGGCCATTATCCTCTGATCCCACTGAGGATTACCTAAAGAAACTACACCATCTGCTAAAAAAACTCCCTGACAAAGCACAGGAACAAATCTGTACAGACACATGCCTAGAACCCCGACCAGGGGTATTCTATTTGCTACCCAAGATCCATAAACCTGGATATCCTGGACGCCCCATCATCTCAGGCATTGGCACCCTAACATCAGGCTTGTCTGGTTATGTAGACTCTCTCCTCAGACCCTACGCTACCAGCACTCCCAGCTATCTTCGAGACACCACTGACTTCCTGAGGAAACTACAATCCATCGGTGATCTTCCAGAAAACACCATCCTGGCCACTATGGACGTAGAAGCCCTCTACACCAATATTCCACACAAAGATGGACTACAAGCTATCAGGAACAGTATCCCTGATAATGTCACAGCTAACCTGGTGGCTGAACTTTGTGATTTTGTCCTCACCCACAACTATTTCACATTTGGGGATAATATATACCTTCAAGTCAGCGGCACTGCTATGGGTACCCGCATGGCCCCACAATATGCCAACATTTTTATGGCTGACTTAGAACAACGCTTCCTTAGCTCTCGTCCCCTAACGCCCCTACTCTACTTGCGCTACATTGATGACATCTTCATCATCTGGACCCATGGAAAAGAAGCCCTTGAGGAATTTCACCATGATTTCAATAATTTCCATCCCACCATCAACCTCAGCCTAGATCAATCCACACAAGCGGTCCATTTCCTGGACACTACTGTGCTAATAAGCGATGGTCACATAAATACCACCCTATACCGGAAACCTACTGACCGCTACACTTACCTACATGCCTCCAGCTTCCATCCAGGACACACCACACGATCCATTGTCTACAGCCAAGCTCTAAGATATAACCGCATTTGCTCCAATCCCTCGGATAGAGACAAGCACCTACAAGATCTCTATCAAGCATTCTTAAAACTACAATACCCACCTGCTGAAGTGAAAAAACAGATTGACAGAGCCAGACGAGTACCCAGAAGTCACCTCCTACAAGACAGGCCCAACAAAGAAAATAACAGAACACCACTAGCTGTCACCTTCAGCCCCCAACTAAAACCTCTCCAGCGCATCATCAGAGATCTACAACCTATCCTGAAAGATGATCCTTTACTCTCACAGATCTTGGGAGACAGACCTGTCCTCGCTTACAGACAACCCCCCAACCTAAAGCAAATACTCACCAGCAACCACACATCACTGAACAAAACCACTAACCCAGGAACCTATCCTTGAAACAAACCCCGATGTCAACTCTGTCCACATATCTATTCCAGTGACGACATCATAGGACCTAATCACGTCAGCCATACCATCAGGGGCTCGTTCACCTGCACATCTACCAATGTGATATATGCCATCGTGTGCCAGCAATGCCCCTCTGCCATGTACATTGGCCAAACCGGACAGTCTCTACGCAAAAGAATTAATGGACACAAATCTGACATCAGGAATCAAAATACTCAAAAACCAGTGGGAGAACACTTTAACCTGTCTGGTCATTCAGTGACAGACCTGCGGGTGGCTATATTACAACAGAAAAACTTCAAAAACAGACTCCAAAGAGAAACTGCTGAGCTAGAATTGATATGCAAACTAGACACAATCAACTCCGGTTTGAATAAGGACTGGGAATGGCTGAGCCATTACAAACATTGAATCTATCTCCCCTTGTAAGTATTCTCACACTTGTTATCTAACTGTCTGTCTGTACTGGGCTAGCTTGATTATCACTTCAAAAGTTTTTTTTCTCTTAATTAATTGGCCTCTCAGAGGTGGTAAGACAACTCCCACCTGTTTATGCTCTCTGTATGTGTGTATATATATCTCCTCAATATATGTTCCATTCTATATGCATCCGAAGAAGTGGGCTGTAGTCCACGAAAGCTTATGCTCTAATAAATTTGTTAGTCTCTAAGGCCTTGGCTACACTTACCGGCAAGTTCGACGGCTGGAAATCGAACTTCTGGGTTCGACTTATCGCGTCTAGTCTGGACGCGATAAGTCGAACCCGGAAGTGCTCGCCGTCGACTGCGGTACTCCAGCTCGCCGAGAGGAGTACCGCGGAGTCGACGGGGGAGCCTGCCTGCCGAGTGTGGACCAAGGTAAGTTTGAACTAATTCGAAATAAGGTACTTCGAACTTCAGCTACGTTATTCACGTAGCTGAAGTTGCGTACCTTAGTTCGAATTAGGGGGGGTAGTGTAGACCAAGCCTAAGGTGCCACAAGTCCTCCTGTTCTTCTTTTTGCGAAATGTAAAAGAAATTCTTCAATGACTTTTAAAGTGATTATCACACTAACCGTAGCACAACTTAGGTGACCTATGTGTTTGATTCCTGTGGCTGTTGGACAGTTTTGGATGCTGTGTATTTTCTGGTCTGAAGCCTGAAAATCCAAGGAGCTGAGCAGTATCAAACACCTGCTGACTTGAGCTGGGACTGGTCAGCACCTTTCAGGATCAGGCTTTCAGTCCACAGAAGTTATTCAAGAAGAAAGAATTAAAGTAACCAAGCTATAATAAAGTACTCGTCATAGGCATTCAAATAACTTTGGTCTTCAGCAGTGGCACATTGGAAATAGGAATCAGGGATGTTAGGAAGCAAGATTTTATGGGTCCTTTCAGATTGTGATGTTGGCTTTTTAAACCCATTGCTCTTCCACACGCAGTGGAATTTACAGCTGTGTTTCAGTAGGATTCATACACATCCATTTTATGTGCACTGCTCTTAGCTGTATACTTAGCTTTCAGTTTTAACAGTCTGCACTGGTCAGTCGTCTACTGCTTTGTTCTTCAAAATAATTTTTCCTCAATATTTTTTAAGTTTAGATCATTAACTAATCTGGATGAACTTGCTAAAATGCTCTTTGAGGACTCCAGTGTCAAATAAAATGTTGAGTCCCTATATTGACATCAGGCAAAGCAAAATATGGTTTATACAATCACTTTATTTATATTTTGGTTATCTAACTAATGCAAAACAGTTACTTCCTTTAAAGTCTTGTTTTTCTTTTTTTAATCCTGCACTTTGGCAAACCTTTTGTGTTAGTTAAAGCAACTGCACTGTACACTATTAATGGCCAAGTTACTGTTGTTGTTGGGTTTCTGATTGCATTCCTTCTTATTATATTACCATTGAGCTGGAGAAAAGGAACTTATTGTCCTTATAGCAGCAACAGAGTAGCTTCTAAAGCATTTCAGTGCTATATATATTATTTATTTAACACTTTGCATTTAGAATGAGAGACTTTTTGTGAGCAAAGAGTAAATGCTTTGATTGCATGAGGCAGAATGGACTAGTGGAGTGAGTACGAGACCAAGAATTATGAAGACACACATTCTTATCCTGTCTCTGCAAAAGATTTGCTATGTTCCCGTTGGCAAATCACTTGTCTCATTTTCCAGATCTGTAAAGTGGGGCTAATACTTTACAAATAAATTCTCTAAATTCCTGTGAAGTCTTTTGAAACATGTGAAGTGCTGAATAGGTATGGCAGTAAATAATAACAATAATAATAATAATGCATGATATAACTCTAGCTTTCATTGCACCATGCTTATATAATAGTTGGAATATGTTAAATGCCTCTTGAGAAGACAAAGGAGCAGATAATGATCTCAGTTATGCTTGTGCAAATCTGGAGTAACCCTATTGACTGCAATACTTATGCTGCAGTTACACCAGCATAACTGAGATGAGAAACTGACATCAAGCCTCTAATATCTGTATTCTCTAGCTTAAAAATAAATATTTAAAATAGGGCTCTCCATTAATCGCAGTTAACTCAAAAAAATTAATCGCGAATAATCGCATAGTTAAACAATAGAATACCAATAGAAATGTATTAAATATTTTTGAATGTTTTTCTACATTTTCAAATATGTCTTTCAGTTACACAAAATACAAAGTGTACAGAGCTCACTTTATATTTATTACAAATATTTGCACTGTAAAAATGATAAAAGAAATAGTAATTTTCAATTCACCTCATACAAGTACTGTAGGTTATCATGAAAGTGCAATTTACAAATGTATTTTTTGTTACATCGCTGCACTCAAAAACAAAACAATGTAAAACTTTAGCGCCTACAAGTCCAATCAGTCCTACTTCTTGTTCAGCCAATCGCTCAGACAAACAAGTTTATTTTCATTTGCAGAAGATAATGCTGCCTGCTTCTTGTTTACAACATCACATGGCACTGTTGTAGCTAGGGTGACCAGATGAGAGATGTTAAATACTGGGACGCGTGGCGGGGGGGGGGTGCCAGAAGAGGGGAGGAGGGAAAAAAAAACCCAAGAGCCGGTGGCGGAGGAAAAACAAAACAAAACCCAAGAGCCGGTGGCGGAGGGAAAAAAAAGAAAAGAAAGAAAAGCCGGAGCATAGGAAAAATTGGTGAGGGCTGAGCACCCACAGGCAGCTCCATGTCCCGTCCCCCGCCCCACACCAGCTCACCTCTGCTCCGCCTCACCTGAGCTGGCTGCCACATCCTGCTTCTCCCGCCTCCTTCAGCACTTGCGCCACCATACAGCTGATTAGCGCAAGCCTGGGAGGGAGGGGTGAGGAGGAGGAATGCGGTGTGCTTGGGGAAGAGGCGGGGCCAGGGTGGGGATTTGGGGAGGGACCCAATGGAGGAGGGAAGGGGTGGAGTTGGGGCGGGGGGGCACGAGCCCCCTGTGCGCTGGTGCGCAAAATATCGGGACAATTCGCGTCCCGACCAATGTTCGGTCGGGACGCGGGACAAACAAGTAAATATCGGGACAGTCCCGATAAAATTGGGAAGTCTGGTCACCCTAGTTGTAGCCGGCGTTGCAAGATATTTACATGCCAGATGCGCTAAAGACTCATATACCTCTTCGTGCTTCGGACATCGTTCTAGAGGACATGCTTCCATATTGATGACGTTTGTTAAAAAAATAGTGCGTTAAATAAATTGTTACTGAACTCCTTGTGGGAGAATTGTATGTCTCCTGCTCCGTTTTACCCACATTCTTCCATATAGTTCATTTTATAGCAGTCTTGGATGATGACCCAGCACATGTTGTTCGTTTTAAGAACACTTTCACTGCAAATTTGACAAAACGCAAAGATACCAATGGGAAATTTCTAAAGATCGCTACAGCACTCGACCCCAGATTTAAGAATCTGAAGTGCCTTCCAAAATCTGAGAGGGACGAGGTGTGGAGCATGCTTTCAGAAGTCTTAAAAGAGCAACACTCTGATGCGGAAACTACAGAATCTGAACCACCAAAAAAGAAAACCAACCTTGTGCTGGTGGCATCTGACTCAGATCATGAAAATGAGTCAGTCAGCACTGCTTTGGATTGTTATTGAGCAGAACCTGTCATCAGCATGGACACGTCCTCTGGAACAGAGGTTGAAACATCAAGAGACAGCTTGACAGCTCTGATTTAAAACCTTTCTAGTGATAAGATTGACTTGGGATTTTTTGTTTTGTTTTGTTTTTTTTTAAGGCCAGATCTCATAGACTCATAGACTTTAAGGTCAGAAGGGACCATTATGATCATCTGGTCTGACCCCCTGCATGCTGCAGGCCATAAAACCGTCCCTACCCCTTCCCTGGACTCTGCTGCTGAAGTCCCCAATCCTGTTATTAGTGACTTCAATCGGCAGAGACCCTCCTGCTAGAGATCCCTGCCCCATGCTGCGGAGGAAGGCGAAAAACCTCCAGAGGCTCAGCCAATCTGCCCTGGAGGAAAATTCCTTCCCGACCCCAAATATGGCGATCAGTAAGACCCCGAGCATATAGGCAAGAGTCTCCATCCTGACCCCTGTTAGCCATTATACTATTTACCTACCATTGCTTGGTTTTCCTTGACTACTATGTTTTACCATTAAACCATTCCCTCCATAAACTTATCTAACTTAATCTTAAAACCAGACAGGTCCCTCGCCCCCACCGTTTCCCTCGGAAGGCCGTTCCAATATTTCACCCCTCTGACGGTCAGAAACCTTCGTCTAATTTCAAGCCTGAACTTCCCCACGGCCAGTTTATATCCATTTGTTCTTGTATCCACGTTAGTACTAAGCTGGAATAATTCTTCTCCCTCCCTTGTATTAATCCCTCTAATATATTTAAAGATAGCAATCATATCCCCTCTCAGCCTTCGCTTTGTCAGACTAAACAACCCAAGCTCCTCTAGTCTCCTTTCATACGACAGGTTTTCCATTCCTCTGATCATCCTAGTGGCCCTTCTCTGCACCCGTTCCAGTTTGAGGTCATCTTTTTTAAACATGGGAGACCAGAACTGCACACAGTACTCCAAATGAGGTCTCACCAGCGCCTTGTACAACGGAAGCAGGACCTCCTTATCCCTACTAGATATACCTCGCCTAATGCATCCCAAGACAGCATTGGCTTTTTTCACCGCCACGTCACATTGTCGACTCATAGTCATCCTGCGGTCTACAAGGACTCCTAGGTCCTTCTCCTCTTCCGTTACTTCTAACCAATGCGTCCCCATCTTGTAACTAAAATTGTTATTAGTCATCCCCAAATGCATCACCTTACACTTTTCACTATTAAATTTCATCCTATTTCTGATACTCCAATTCACAAGCTCATTCAAGTCTCCCTGCAGGATATCCCTGTCCTCTTCCGAATTTACAACGCCTCCCACCTTCGTATCATCCGCAAACTTTATCAGCCCACTCCTGCAATCGGTTCCGAGGTCAGTTATAAATAGATTAAATAAAATGGGTCCCAAAACCGAACCTTGAGGCACTCCACTAGTAACCTCCCTCCAACCTGACAGTTCACCCTTTAATACGACCCGCTGCATTCTCCCCATTAACCAATTCCTTATCCACCTCTGGATTTTCATATCGATCCCCATGTTTTTCAGTTTAACCAATAATTCCTCATGGGGTACAGTATCAAACGCTTTACTGAAATCCAGGTATATTAGGTCCACCGCATTTCCCTTATCTAATAAATCCGTTACTTTCTCAAAGAAGGAGATCAGATTCGTTTGGCACGATCTGCCCTTCGTAAAACCATGTTGTAATTTATCGCAATTGCCACTAATCTCCAGGTCCTCAACTAGTTTCTCTTTCAGAATTTTCTCTAACACCTTGCACACTACAGATGTTAAACTAACAGGCCTGTAGTTACCCGGATCACTTTTTTTCCCTTTCTTGAAAATAGGAACCACATTAGCTATTCTCCAGTCTAACGGGACCACCCCCGAGTTTACAGATTCATTAAATATTATAGCTAACGGGCCTGCTATTTCCCGCGCCAATTCCTTCAATATTCTCGGATGAAGATCGTCCGGTCCTCCCGACTTAGCCCCATTAAGGTGTTCAAGTTTTGTTTCTACCTCGGATACGGTAATCCCCCATCCTGAATGCCCCTCTGTAGTGGTGCTAGTATCCCTAATACCTTCATTGGCCTCATTAAACACCGATGCAAAATATTCATTGAGATATTGCGCCATGCCTAGATTGTCTTTAATCTCCTCTCCGGCAATAGTCTTCAGCGGTCCCACTTCTTCTTTCTTTGCTTTCTTCCTATTTATGTGGCTGTAAAACCTCTTACTATTGCTTTTAATTCCCCTCGCTAGGTCCAACTCTACACGGCCTTTGGCCTTTCTCACTCTATCTCTACATTCTCTGACTTCACTTAGGTACATTTCCTTACTGATCCCTCCCCTCTTCCACTCTTTGTACGCTTTCTGTTTTTTCCTAATCGCCCCTTTGAGTCGGTCGCTCATCCAGCTCGGTCTAAATCTCTTGCTTAGTAATCTTTTTCCCTTTTTTGGAATACAGGCCTCCGACAGCTCATGCATCTTTAACTTAAAGTAATCCCAGGCTTCTTCTGCCTTTAAATCCATTAATATGTTTGCCCAATCCACTTCCCTTACCAGTCCCCTTAATTTGTTAAAATTGGCCTTTTTAAAATTATAAACACTAGTCTTTGACTTAATTCTGTTACTCCTTCCATGTATTTTAAACCGAATTAGCTCATGATCACTGGAGCCCAAATTGTCCCCTACTACTACTTCCTCAACGAGGTCCTCACTACTTACCAGAATCAAATCTAAAATGGCCTCCCCCCTCGTCGGTTCAGCTACCACTTGATGGAGGAATTGATCAGCAAGCACATCTAGGAACATCTGAGCCCTATTATTGCTACTAGCGTTTGTTCCCCAATCTATATCCGGGAAGTTAAAGTCCCCCATAATTACACAGTTTCTATTAGTAATTACTTCTCTAAACACATTAAATAGTTCCTTATCCATATCCTGGGTCGATCCCGGCGGTCTATAGCACACTCCAAGCACTATCCCCGGAGAGGCTCTAGTAGTCCTATTACCCAGTGTGAGTATTGCCCAGATGGACTCTGTGTTATCTAATCCATCAACTATTATTTCTTTACAGCTTATTTCACTATTGACATACAATGCCACCCCCCCCACCTTTACCTTTGTTCTGGTCTTTCCTAAACAGCGCATACCCCTCCATACCTGTGTTCCAGTCGTGACTGCCATTCCACCACGTTTCTGTTATTCCTACGATATCTGGTTTCAGCTCTTGGACCAAGAGCTCCAATTCCTCCATTTTATTACCTAGGCTTCTGGCATTGGTGTATAAACACCCTAATGTATGTTGTTTAGCCTGTCTCCCATTAGTAGCACTATATGTTGTGGGCCTCCTTGTGTCCGTCCCCCCGTCCTTCCTATGTCCAATCTCATCTCCCCGGCTATGTCTCCTCTCATTTTACTCACCTTTTCTATACTGGAATCTGGCGTGGAGATTAACTGTGCATCTCCCAACCGTCTCCCCAAACTTCCTAGTTTAAAGCTCTTTTGATAAGATGAGCCAGCCTCCCTTCCAGAAGTCTATTTCCTTCCCTACTCAGGTGAAGCCCATCCCGCGAGAACGGGTGTCTGTCCCCGAAAGCCTCCCAGTGGCCATACATCCCAAAGCCCTCCTTATAGCACCACTCCCTTAGCCAACTATTTATTCTCACAATTCTATCAGCCCTTTGCTGCCCTTCCCTCGGAACGGGCAGAATCCCACTAAAGATAATCTGAGCCTCTATCTCCTTGAGCGTCTTCCCCAGCCTGGCATAATCTCCCTTGATCCTCTCTAACGAGAACCTAGCCGTGTCATTCGTTCCTACATGAAGGATTATCAAGGGGTTCTTACCTGCTCCTTTTAGGATCCTTTTCAACCGCAGGTCCACATCGCGTATCTTTGCGCCCGGTAGACAGCACACCCTTCTGTTCTCCGGGTCCGCCCTGGTCACAGGCCTGTCCAATCTCCTCAGTAAAGTGTCTCCAATTACATACACCTGCCGTTGTCTGGCAACAGTGCGATCTAGTAATCTAGTCTCTGATCCCTCTAGTCCTGACCTGTGCCTGTTCCTATCTTCCCTTATGCTCCCCCTTATGCCTTCCTGAATCCTCCCGGGGCCCAGAATTGGTGCTGTCTCCATCAACTCCTCCCCTCTCTCTCTTGGACTAGCTGCTCTTCTCTTCTTTCTCACCCTCCCACCTTCAGTCGCCACCTGCTGCCCCTCCACCTCGCTATCCAAACACTCGAACCTATTCCTGAGTTCTATTCCCCCCTCACTGGCCCTTCTTTTCCTTGGCCTACTTCTCACAGTCACATGCTTCCACCTCCCATGTTCTCCCCCCTCCATTCCCCTCTCACCGTCCTCTACCTCTGCCTCTACCTGCACCACAGGGCATTCTCCTTCAGCCCCCCCTTGCCTGTCCTCCATCAGCTTCTCAAACCCCCGCCTAAACTCCACCAGGGTATCTACCTGCATCTCCAGCCCCTTAATCTTTTCCTCCAGTAACACTATCAGGCGACACTTCATACACACATACCTGTGTTCCAGCTCCCCTGCCAGGACCAGATACATACCACAGCTTCCACATGCAGCCATCTGCATTCTGTCTGCTGCTGCTGCTTGGCTCATGGCTGCTGCAATCTCTGCCCACCGCACCTGTGGACTCAGAGCACACACCACACCGCGCCCTCCTGCCTCCCCCCTTACCTCCCCCTGCAAACTCCCTCTCAAACTCCCCTGTTAGCCGCCCTGTTTGCTGCCTCCGGTGCCGCTGCTCGCAGATCTCAGCTAGTATGAATCAGTATGGCTCCATCAAAGTCAATAAGGTATGCTCACTTACACCAGCTGAGGATCTGACCCATTGATCACAGAAATTGGTGGAAGGATTTTTAAAAAGCCCACCAAACTATTACATTGTAGAAGAAATTAGCATGTTAGAACGTGATGCACATCGAAGTCCCCGGTGTGAAACAATAAATATGCTGTAATTTAAATAATAAGACCCTGGGGTGGAGAAAGACATAAGGGAAATAATTTTAATGGACAGTTTGAAATTTTTCTTTGGGGGCAGGGAGCAGAGGAGAGCAAATAATGTTTGTACTTAGCTAGACAACCAGTGAAGAAAAGGCTGAGACAGCAGAAGATCCACACATCTTCATCTGAATCCATACAGAATAAGCCTGTTTCTCATGGCTTTTTATGAATTTAAGAACTAGAGGACATTAAGTAACATGAGGATAGAAAAGGATCTTTAAAGTGCTCGATCCTACAAGGTGAAGAGCACTCATGTGAAGTGCAGAGAACCCCCACTTGCCAGTGATTTTGGTTGGGAATTGAAGGCCTAGCACCTGGCAACAATGCTCAGCGTTTCTAAGAATGGAGCCCTAACTTACAACAGCAAAGGAAATGGAACAAGCAGTCTAGAACCCAGATATAACTAGAGACTTCCTAGTCATATTCTGTTGCTGTAGTTTTAGTTTTCATACTAAGTAGTGCACATAGGATAAGGAAATTAAGTACTGATTGTCTACCCCCCTACTTAGAGACTCCTTTAATCAATAGCACATGGAGAAATAGAAGTACAAACTGACCACTTGTGAAGGAATGCGATTTACTTTAGTGTGTTCTAATGGGAGACAGATCCAGTCCTAAATTATCCTGGATAAAGGGCTTAAGTGTCCACCTACATGCATACCCAACTGCCAAGTGTCTTCAAATTTGTCAATCTTGTTCAGTAACTCTTTTGTGGTGAATTTGAGAGGAAATGTTTGCCAAAATGAAAGGGTTGATTTAAGTGTTGATTCCTTCTAGGGAGCTTAGAGCTTTTACCTTGAGCTAATTCCTGTTTGCTTTGTACAAAACTCCCACTGAAGTCTGTGAAAATTTTGTTTGTATAAATAGGGCATGATTTGGCCCCTACAGTAGCTAGCTCATATGAATTATATCAATTAACTGTATGGCTTTTAAGGCATTTGTGATGGTAAATCAAGGGTTAAAACTGTTCATATTAGCAGGAAAACATAGCATGAGCAAACTGCCAGCACAAATATCAAGGCGCTGTTCCTGTGTAATGCTTAACTGAAGGTTAGTGATCAGCGTAAAACATAGAAAGACTCTTAACAAGAGCTGCCAAATTAAAGCAACAAGCATTTGGAGAGATTCTTCCTTTCTCAATGGGGAGGTAGGATTGACTAAAGCTAAGTCTATTGTTCCTTGATCTAAGAAATCAATAAAGATGCATTTTCTAAATTAGTTTATATAGCCCTTAAAAAAAGAATTACAGATTGGATATTTATTTTAACTACCAAAGATATGGCGAAAGAATTAGACCCTCTTTCAAGGTCTTGTCTGACTTTAAACTTTGAACCCATTTAAAATAATGAGAAAAATTTCTTAGATTTAAAGGAAACAGCAACACTTTAAGTCTTCTGGTATTAAAAGGCCAGACACAGTTGGTGTTGAGCAGCTCTTATGATTGATCAGAACTAATTTTTAATCTCCAAATCTCCTCTAACCTATAAAGTAAAAGGATTTATTGAAGTAACTGGTTTACTGGTAAGTTATAGTAAGCTGGATGCACAAAGGGAACCTGTTGATCCAAATCTTGATTCATAGCACTCTATATAAGAATAGCTTGCTGCTCTAGGTAGGTTGTGGGTTGGTTTTTTGTTTTTAAATAAGTTATTTCCCTTCTCTTCTAAAACATTCCTACCTAGATTTTTACTGTTCTCTGAAAGGATTATGGACTGAGCACTTGATGCAAAAAATATGATTTAATTTTTAAAACGTAAGGATAATGTTCTAGTTCATATAGTCAAACATCTAGCAGCCTTCAACTACCTGAAGGGGGGTTCCAAAGAGGATGGAGCTCGGCTGTTCTCAGCAGTGGCAGATGACAGAACAAGGAGCAATGGTCTCAAGTTGCAGTGGGGGAGGTCTAGGTTGGATATTAGGAAACACTATTTCACTAGGAGGGTGGTGAAGCACTGGAATGGGTTACCTAGGGAGGTGGTGGAATCTCCATCCTCGGAGGTTTTTAAGGCCCAGCTTGACAAAGCCCTGGCTGGGATGATTTAGTTGGGTTTGCTCCAGCTTTGAGCAGGGGGTTGGACTAGATGATCTCCTGAGATCTCGTCCAATCCTGATCTTCTATGATTCTATGATCTTTTCAGCATGCCAAAATATGAAATGGGAAGAAATGCCATAGTTCATCATTTCCTGTATAAAATTAATCAGCAATATGCTAAGAGTTTCTGCAACTAAAAAAATGGTGGAAATGGTTTCTAGTCACTGCCTGCAGTTGTCAGTCAGGTTGTAGAGTCACAGTCACAAGATAGGAGTCAAGAGTCAGCTGGGTCAGGATACAGGGAGATCAGAAGCAGGAGACAAACTTGAGATCAGAACCACGAGTCAGATGCCAAGAGTCGACCCAGCTCAAGATGCCAGGAAGTCAATGTGTGGAGCAGGAGCAGGGTGGAGCCAAGTTGTTTAAACAGCTTCCTGTTCCTGCTGGACCAGCTGGCTGCTCTGGGACTCCACCAGTAGGACCTCAGGTGGAGCCTGGAACTGGGGCTGGGTTTCATGGGTCCCAGATAAGCAGTTGTCAGCAAGCTGGCAGGCGCAGGGTTGGAGCTTAGCCACTCCTGTAAACCCTGCGGACCTGGGTTTCGATATCCATGGATCATGACAGCACCTAGGTTGGTCTGTACTATAAAGCTGAAGGTTGTAGTTCATAACGTAGTAGATGACACAACTTGAAAACTTGCCCTGCTTGATTAATAGAATTCTGAAGGCCTCCAGAGACTCTTTTGGCAAACCACCAGTTCACCACCAGTTGAATAAGTCACCATATATAGTACGAGATAGAACTGCAGACTGGTGTTCTTTGTGAGCCACTACTCTTCTCCAAATCACATGGTCAGTACTTAATATAATATAAATCAATGACAATGTGCATTATCTCATTCTTTGAAATTAGAGCGGCAGGGGTTAGAGGCTTTCCAGTGAGATTATGCCTCTTCGAATTGGAGACGGGTCATTACAGCCAGGAAAGAGAAAAATAGAGAAAAACTTGCAAGGGATTCAACACTGAATATATTTGTATAACCATATCCTTCAGGAGCTGTCAAGGCTAATTCCCCACTGTGGCACTTCGAGTGCATAAGGTGGGGGCCCACAAGGATTCTAAAAATTAATACATGCCACTCCAGGCTTGTATTAGACTCCCATGGTTACAGCTTTTCTCTGACCTTGGATTGGTAGATGCTGCCACCACCGAAGTGCAGAACCCCTTTGAGAACCCAGGAAGATGCACTTGGGAATTCCTTTCTGTGGAGTACCCTCAAGCCCTTTCTCACACACACACACCCTTTGGGGAAGAGCTGAGAAAGGAGTGGGGGGGGGGGGGAGGAAATCAGCTGTTGCCACCAGCTAATTAAACAACATGTGCACAAACCTCTTAAGAGGTAAATTTTATTTAAAAAAATATTTTATCTATCTATCTATCGATCTATCTGGGAACTCAGGCTATTGCTAGATTTTAAGAGCCACTAAAAGAATTAAACACCAGGAATAGTTTTGTTGAGGTCCAGCTTAAAGGTTACAAGCAAAACAAAAGCACCTGGGGTTAGCACAGAGGAATCCACAAGCCATAACGAAATAAAAGGGATTAACTCAATTTGGTCTTCCTAGACATTTTCCAATCTACTTACATATCTGGGGTTTTAAATAAGTAGTTTCTAAGTATGATACTGATGATTTTTCATACCTGGTCCAAGGGCCTTACACCATAGCCGCTGCCCTGTGCATAGTAGTGAGACTTTTTAACTCTTTACAGGTAGAGCAATTAGAGAACAGCTTCTAAGAGGGATTTTATAGCTATTGGCTGGCTGGGAGTCTATAAAAGGGAGCTACCTACACCCCCCTTCATTTGTCACAGCAGCTTTGTCAGTAACTACAGTACTGTAGTGTAGACACTTGCTACAGTGACAGATGGGGTTTTACTCTAGTAAATCCCCTCCCTCAAGAGGTGGTGGCTAAGTTGATGGAAGAATTCTTCTGTCAACTCTGCAGTATCTATACCAGGGCTTGGGTTGGTTTAACTGTGTCTCTGGTGTGAATTTTTCATACCCCTGAGCGACATAGCTTAGGTCAACCTAAGTTTTAGACTTCAGTATCTCCTTTCTGGGTTTGGCTTTAATGGTATGCTGAATGGTATAGAGCAGGGTAGGAACTCTGTAGTGTGCTCTATTTGGAGCAGGTTAGGAACTCTGCTTGTTTACCAGATCATTCAGCACATCAACCGGCAATTTCATTTAATTTAATTTTCATTTTAGTTTTGTAGTTGTCGTTCAAGTTGGTGTGAAGTTTTCCAGTTATTGTTGCAGCTATGCTATTGCACGTCCATTACTACAAGGAAAAAAGATTCAGTACTCGTAGAATCGCATATGTTGTGTTTCAAGTAGTTTCACTTCCTTTTCAGCCATATGCTGAAAAATACCGCTGCATCCTATTAGTAGTACTCTTTCTGTTTTGACTGTTTGTGAAAAAATAACTTGGTCAGCATTGCTTCTGCTGAAGTCTGACAGGTTATGCCACATTTCCTTTACATATATTGTGTAAGAAATACATGGACAGTTGAGCCGATGGGATGAGGGTCTCACATCAGTTAATCTTTTCCTCCCCTACAGAGTCCCCAAATTTCTCAGATTGTCCCTATATTGCCCCTTGTTTGTTTGTGGTTAAAAGTTTTGTGAAATGATCCGATATCCTGTCAAGTGAAGTTTGAAATGCTACAAGAGACAAACCATTATTAATTATATTTAGTGAAATTGGTAATTACTTCTCTTCCTTTGCAGGTTCTTTAAAGAACTTGAAGCAAGGCATCAGAACAACATCTTCATAGAGGATATTAGTGATATTGTCGAAAAGCATACTGCATCAACATTTGATCCATACGTGAAATATTGTACTAATGAAGTCTACCAACAGCGAACACTCCAGAAACTATTGTAAGAAATGATGCTTAAAATGCATGTTTTTAAATCATCCCCTTAACGGTAGCAATCAGGATTTCTTGAAGCATAATATCTAGGCTCCAATTCAGCATATCCATTAAGAACATGCTTATTTTAAAGCACATGTTTAATTCCATTGATGTAATTGAGGGTGAAAATATACTTGGCTGTAGAGTCCAGTCCTATTTGCAGTCATGCTAAATTGTCTTCATGGACCAGCATAGTTTTACTAGTTTCTTTATAGCAATGCTTTTATACTTTTCCCTTTGTATCGTTCATTGCATAGTTTGTGTGCATGCGCACACTGTACTGATGTCTCTAAATATCAGTTATATTTGTATAATATTTCTAAATGTAACTGTTGAACACTAAAAGGATGAGATTCCCTCAGATTGCCCTTCCTCTGATTTACTGACATCAATGCTGTTTGAAAAGAGAAATTCACATTTCTAAATTAAAGCAACCTTTTAAAAAAAGTGGTTTCTTTTTTTTTCTTCAGAGCTACAAATCCAGCCTTCAAGGAAGTGCTGTCACGGATTGAGTCCCATGAAGACTGCAGGAATTTACCTATGATCTCTTTCCTCATTCTTCCAATGCAGAGGGTTACACGCCTTCCATTGCTGATGGATGTGAGAACAGATTATTTTTTTCTGTGTATTCTGTGTCCTTGGAAATTAAGCAACCTTTCTTTTTTTTTTTAAAGTTATTGGACCATTCCCATCTCACCTGGTTTAGATTGGGGCCATGGCTGTATAAACTGGTCTGTCAACAACAAAGAGGAAATTGTGAAGTGGGTGGTGGCATTTATTTGCACTTGCAGTGACCAAGGAATTGTGCAGAAGTTCAAGTCAAACAATTGGGCACCAGTCTCTAATGAAACTGTATGACGAAGTCAAAGTCAAGACACAACTACCATAGAAGTTGCACACATACAGAATTGGGCCTAGAACCTGGTCCTTCAGTTCAAAACATAGGCTTTCTGCCATACTGACTAAAGGACTCCCCCTTTAGGGCCAGACTTTTCTCACAGGAATAGTCCTTTTGGCACTATGAAAATTAAGGGGGTCACAATCTGATCCTTAGCTAACGATTTTAGTAATCGCTCCTGTGCCCTCAATGGGGCAGCCACTACAGGGAAACATCATTTACATCCATAGCTAGTAACAGCCTGTTATGGTGGGATGTGTGGGGTTCTCCCTTCCAACAGACAGCAGCAGGGATTGGCAGAGCCTACAGCAAGGGAGAGTGCTAAGAAGCGGAGGTCAAAATCTGATAGAAACATACATACTATGAGGTCTCTGGCATTTTGGTTTGGATGCCAGGACTGAAATGTGATCTGCACTGCTGCCAATGGTATGGATTAAAATCCACACCCGAATTCTGGCTTTAGTAAGACCCTGCTCAGGACCTATGCAGGTCAGTCACATCTATAATTATGAATACTGCAATAACTGTGGGGATGTGTTCAATACTTCACAGTGGTTGATTAAGTAATAGTCC
Source organism: Chrysemys picta bellii (assembly GCF_011386835.1). Lineage (NCBI taxonomy): Eukaryota > Metazoa > Chordata > Testudines > Emydidae > Chrysemys > Chrysemys picta. The sequence goes on along the minus strand of NC_088799.1, from coordinate 25,456,640 downwards.
TTTATATATCTACAGTTACTAGTTTATACATCCTGGCCCCATGGGCCATACTCCATTGTTCAATAAATCCCTGTGTTTGTTTAAAAAAAAAACCCAAAACATCCAAACTAACTCTTTAAATTCAGGATACCTCTTCAGAAATGAAAGCATATAACAGCTGAACAGAATGGAAAATTACAAAACAGTTTTTTCTCGGAGATAATTTTCTGAACTTTGTTGAAATGTTTTCTTTATAGTGAGTTTTCATTGTTTCACTTAAACTGAAATATGAAAAGAATGATTCTCTTACATTCAGACTGTGAAAACATAATTTCACCTGAAGAACATAATTTAGCCCCTTCATTATTAGGAACATATTGATACAAGATGTTTATTTTGGCCGAACTTTTTATTTTCATGACCAACTCACATGGTTAGCCAACTTTCAGCAAAAGTTCCACAGTGCTTTGAACATTAGTGACTGGATTATGTTTAACCCTTATACAGTAGGAGTAAAGAGTGCAAAGAGCTTCCCTCCCTCCCTCCCCACTTTCCATGGTCTTCATAAGGACCAGAGACAATTGAAAGGGAGCACAGGGACTGCTCTCTCCAGAGCCTGTGGGAGGACATGGTGCTCTGAGCAGGCAGGTCCGTGCTTACTCCCTCCCCCTGCATCAGACCATAGATTGATATCGGCATGCTGCACTCCCTAAAGAGCACATCAGTAGATACACACTCCATGTGCACCGAGGAGCTCTGGTTGGTAGGAAAATATGCTGCCATGTTGCCCATCCATGTTTAATTTCATTAATTGTATTGTAATTCTGTATTCATCTGATTTAGATGTAACAATATACAGTTTTCAGTTCTCTGAATTGATTGACTTTTATTTCAGACCATCTGTCAGAAAACCCCTAAAGAGTCACCAAAATATGAGATCTGCAAACGAGCCTTAAAAGAAGTGAGCAAGGTATGTTTTAAAAAGCAAATCCTACACAGCCGACCTGCTTCTATTTAGCCTCTTTTCTTCCTCAGTTGTGCAGTGTGCTTTGGCCAATTCAATATACCAATCTGAGACATGCTCGCTTTTGTTTTTCCAAATGGCTTTGGCCCCTTATTTTTATATATATATATCTCAAATAAGTGGCTATTATATATTATAAACACTTATTTGATATATTATTTGCCTCCTTCATTATTTGTCTTGATCATGCATTTCATAATGAAATTGGACAACTTGGTTCTATTCCCCCGTCATTGTCCAAAAAAAGGGATAGAGGTACAACACCCAAAGCCTGGAAACTGCCATGGATTTTTTAGAGTTAGAAAACTGGAGCTCCTAGGAACATTTAAGGATTTTTTTTTAAAGTGAAATTAAACCATTCCAGTCAATAAGAGCTGTGTTGAAAATCCCTCTTCAGCATGGAACAAGTATTGAATACACACAACAATAGAGGAACAACCCACTAATACATAAAGCATAAATATTGCCCATAATTAATTCTACAATAACCTCCAATACGTTTCTTTTAAAGCTGATAACGAGGTTTCAGAATTTGGCATTCATGACAACTTCCAAAGTCACAATGAAAACTCTGTACAATCACTGTTGGCCTCAAAAGCTTTTTTGAAATTAGACGAAAGACGGTTTGAAATGGAAATCTAGGGACTAGCCTCTGAGATCTTAGAATTTGAGATCCTGCGGCACGCAATTGAATGTCATTAAATTTGATGGATTGGGCATCCCCCTATTGGAAATATATTTAGGGCTAGACACTGCCTTAGGCTCTGAACATTCCTGGCTCATTTAAATTATTTATGCATGGAAATTGACAATTTTTCTCTTAAAGCGGAAGAGTAATGAAGGATGAAAATGCCAAATTGCTTTATTCAGGAACAGTCACTGACAGATCAGCTTCACATTTAAATCATTCTGTTTCTCTGAAAAAATTCTGAACTGCTGCAGTAACACAATACTGCTGCCAACACACTTGAATTTTATTGTGGGAACTTCTTGTGGTGTACAGAGTATTCAGACTGAAAAGGAGAAGGGGGAGGAGAATTTGCCTGACTGATATTGTTCATACCCCTTTCTCCGGATGCTGCTTAACTATACCCGATAAGCATGACTTTTATCCCTGACTCATAAAAATCCTCCTGTAGAACAAATGTTTTACAGTTTGTTTTTTTTCCTCAGGGAAGGATATCCTAGAGCTTAGTGTATAAGGGCTTTGTCCCCATCTTCTTCAAATTACTCAGCTGTTGCACTGAATTCATTGCCTAGTTTAATTTGTCTCCTGTATAAAATCCACTAAAAATCGAACAGCCTAACTTACTAACATGCTGCTTCCTATCTCCCCAACAACAATTATAGCAAAATAAAAGGTGAGCTTTTTTTCCTATTAGAAAAGCTGGAAGGCTCATTTGTCCTTTCTAGACTTTTGATTGCTGCAAGTTAGCCTAGAGAAGGCTATCCAGACAGACTCAATTGATTTGTGTTCCTACTTTCAGCCTACTCTCCACCACTCAACACTGGCAGGGATTAGCAGGGGTCATGGTGTTAGCATTCAGTACATTAGCTATACTTTTCATTGAATTGCTGTGGTACTGGAAGGATCTGGGGAACTAAGTGAATCAATGGAGTATGCTGTTGCTCAGACAGCTCTCTTCCCCCCTTCCAGGAAGTGAAAAACAAGAAGGGGCCCATTGATTTTTGGGGAGCCCATGGAAGGGTTTAAGGAGTGTGTTTAATTTTTTCAATTTAACATATCTAGATGCCTGATCTTCCTTTTTTTTTTTTTTTTTTTGGTCTCTAGAGGAATATAACACATTTTCAAATTGCATTCTAAAGCACGAGTGAATAGTTTTGTGAAATACTGCCTTCCTTAGCTTGCCAAAAGAGCATCATAACGTTTGCCTTGGTATCTTCCTTCAGTAAACAATTTGAATGTCTGCAGTTGTAAGAGCAGCATATAACATTGGGTCACAACTACACAACTCACTTACTTCCAAAGTTATAGTTTATGTTCTCTCAGGGTGCCCATTAAGTTTTTGGACTGACGATCTGCAATCCTTTTGAGTTAGATACTTTGTGCCACATGTACTACTCTATGTGGAATAATCAATCCTCTTTGTGGTTTATTATAAAAATATCCATTTCTTTGATTTTCTTGCTTCTTCAGTGGTATGCATTTCCACAGAAAAGTTGCCATATAAAGGAAAAGCTAGTAATGCAATATCTAAATACATTAAAGCAGGAACACTTTTTTTCCTTTTTCTTTCTAGTTGGTCCGTTTATGCAACGAAGGGGCTCGAAAAATGGAAAGGACAGAAATGATGTACACAATTAACAACCAGCTGGAATTTAGAATCAAGGTATGATATTTCCATTCATGAACTCATTTAGCATGTGCAGAACTTTTGCCTTTCCTTAAGTTTTAAGACTAACAGATTCACAGCCAGAGAAAATGAAGCAAATTACCTGGGGATTGCAGAAGCCATGATGTTGAACTGACCTTTCAACAAAGGACTAAAAGTTTGTCTCCTGAGAGCAGCTGAGGCCGTGAATGCTTAAAGAGAGACAGATGCCACTGCTAACCATATCTCAGTTACTAACATCAAGCAGCTAGAGCTTTAAACAAAAAGTAATTACACAAGTTAACACTACTCACCTGAATTGCACATAAAAACTAGGCTATTCAGAGAGAAGGCTTCTCATTGTCAGTGAAATCTTGCCCCCCTGTTGAAGTTAATGACAAAATTCCCATTGACTTAAGGGGAGCTAGGATTTCACCTCATCTCCTTAACTCATGAAGTTCTGTAGAAGTGTTTAAACACAGATGATACATAGAACTGTTCATTGGTCTGTTTCTCTGTCTCTTTCTTTCTCTCCCCACTTCTTCTGGGTTTGTCAGCTCTTGGATATTTTCAATAAACTAAGATACTATATGAGAAGTACGGTGCATTTTTAAAAGACCTTAATACAGGGGTCGGCAACCTTTCAAAAGTGGTGTGCCGAGTCTTCATTTATTCACTCTAATTTAAGGTTGTGTGTGCCAGTAATACATTTTAATGTTTGTAGAAGGTCTCTTTGGGCTGGTCTACACTGGGGGGGGGATCTATCCAAGATACGCAACTTCAGCTACGCGAATAGCGTAGCTGAAGTTCAAGTATCTTGGATCGAATTACCTGGGGTCCACACGGCGCGGGATCAACGGCCGCGGCTCCCCCGTCGACTGCGCTACTGCTGCTCGCTCTGGTGGAGTTCCAGAGTCGATGGTGAGCGCGTTCGGGGATCGATTTATCGCGTCTTAATGAGACGCGATATATCGATCCCGGATAAATCGATTGCTACCCACCGATACGGTGGGTAGTGAAGACATACCCTTTCTATAATATATAACTAAACTATTGTTGTATGTAAAGTAAATAAGGTTTTTAAAATGTTTAAGAAGCTTTATTTAAAATTAAATTAAAATGCAGAGCCCCCGGACCGGTGGCCAGGACCCGGGCAGTGTGAGTGCCACTGAAAATCAGCTCATATGCCGCCTTCGGCACACGTGCCATAGATTGCCTACCCCTGCCTTAATAATTTAACTAAAACATTTTTTAAAAGTGGTAAAATACATATTGTTTAGCAGGAAAAACAAATATCAGACTTTATTAAATTCACAGCCATTTTGTCTGTTGATGTATTGTGTTAAACTCATTAAAATGATTAGAATTTAGTACTCATTAAAAGGGCTGCCATATGATACTGATATTTTCCAAATCTTTTCTTTTGAGTACAACCAAAGTTACAGGTTGTGTTGTTTGTTTCCTTTATCAGTGGCCTGTCCAACAAGAGTCAAATGTGATTTTAAAAAGTTTTTGGTGGCATTTTCAAAGTATCAACGATATAGGAAAAAAATCTTTTTTGTACCTCAAAAAATGTTCATTTCAAACAAAATTTTGTAAGTGGAATATCATACCCATGGGATGACATTATTTCCCAAAGGCTCTCAAAATGCCCTTGAAAATGGCTTATATTCTTTATTTTCACCACAAAAGATGTCCATAATCTGTTGTTTTTGATTTAGGCAGAAGGATCAATCTCTTACTGTGTACCCTCTTCTAGAATAGGGATGCCGAAGAAGTGAGGTTTTTACTCACGAAAGCTTATGCCCAAATAAATCTGTTAGTCTTTAAGGTGCCACCAGACTCCTTGTTGTTTTTGTAGATACAGACTAACATGGCTACCTCCTCTTCTAGAATGTATACTGCAACTTCCCCCTCTCATCAGTCTCATGGGAATAAAGGCTACTTTTATTCTTTAGCTTTTTTGCTAGAGTACCACTCTGTATGTCTTAAACATGACTCCTTGGTGGTTTAGAATTTATCTGTGGTTTGAGAGTTTGCCAGTTGGATTGTAAAAGGCTGATTTTTCTTGGCATAGTTTCAATACACTTTATTATGCTGAGCCTGTTTGTTGTATATAGGAAGAAGACATTCTGCATTCAACATTGCATATTTTTGACAGTTAGAAAAAAATATTTTAAAAAGTCAAAGCACGTGTTCTCTGGAATATAACCAGTTAGGAAACCATATGCTGAATTTATCATAAAGAGAAATTTTGAGGTATGTTGAGTTAATAGCAAATAAAAGTTAAGCCCTTTTTAGGTATAAAAGAATTGAATATCTTGGGACTGTCATTCTTAGAAATGCACATAGTTTAAGCTATAAAATAATCTCTAGGCCTTGTGACAGGGTCAGGCCAGATGGCTACAGAAGAGTGATAGAAGGCAGATATATTAGTCCCAGATTAAGTAGATCCCTTTTCCCTGGGTAAGGTAACACGGGTAGTTCCAGAACAAGCAGGAACTTGCTGGAATCAGTTAAGGCAGGCAGGCTAATTAGGACACCGGGAGCCAATTAAGAAGAAGCGGCTAGAATCAATTAGGACAGACTGGCTAATCAGGGCATCTGGTATAAAAAGGCTCCAGTTAATGAGGGGTGTGTGTGTGTGTAAGGAGCTGGGAGTGAGAGGACGGGCTGCTGGAAGACTGAGGAGTATAAGCGTTAACAGACATCAGGAGGAAGGTCCTGTGGTAAGACTAAAGAAGGTGTTGTGAGGAGGCCATGGGGAAGTAGCCCAGGGAGTTGTAGCTGTCGTGCAGCTGTTCCAGGAGGCACTCTAGACAGCTGCAGTCCACAGGGCCCTGGGCTGGAACCTGGAGTAGATGGCAGGACTGGGTTCCCCCCAAACCTCCCAACTGACCTGGACTGTGGGTTCTACCAGAGGGGAAGGTCTCTGGGCTGTTCCCCAACCCACATGGTGAATCTCTGAGGCAAGAAAATCCGCCAATAAGCGCAGGACCCAACAAGATAGAGAAGGAGCTTTGTCACAGCCCCCATATAACATTCTTAGAATTGTTACAATGTTTCATTCAATCTAACTTGGTTCATGAAGCTTGAATAACCAGAGCCACTCCAAAAATGGTTTAGTTCCCTTTTTATGTACTTATTCAGCTGTTTGCCTGTCCGGAAGATTTAATTTTTAGTTGAGATTAGAGGATATTTATTCAATGTTGTTCAGTTTGAGATTTCGTGTACCGTATTGGGGAAGTGAGAAGCTTTTTTCCTGCAAACAGAAATAAGAATTTAATTATTTGGACCAGCACGCATTTTGTGACTGCTGCTGTCAAAGACAGTTGTTGAAACTCAAGCGCTGTGTTTGCATGGTTATGAAAACATGATATTGGCATATTAATCTAGTTGTATCTGTGTCAGTCCCAGGATATTAAAGAGAGAAAATGGGTGAGTTAATATATTTAATTGGACCAACTGCCAACAGAAATTGGAGTCTTGGTAACTTGGTGGAGAAAGATGGGAAGAGGTATTTGTCTTAGTAATGTTAGGTTTGATTCACATGATTTCGTGATCCCTGAGTTTTGGCTGAGTGGGTTGCGTTTCTGGTTCAAACGGAACCAAAATTTCAAGCCAAATATTGCTATGAAACTGTGTGGAAACTTATTACTTTGATTTCATAATAATGAAACTCAATACTTCCTGCAGTGCTGAGGCATTTCTTAGGAGAACTAATTAGACCAGGGGTTCTCAAACTGGGGGTCATGGCCCCTCAGAGAGTTGAGGTTATTACATGGGGGGGTCGCGAACTGTCAGCCTCCACCCCAAACCCCGCTTTGCCGCCAGCATTTATAATAGTGTTAAATATAAAAAAGTGTTTTTAATTAATGGAGTTGGGGGGGGGGGTCACACTCAGAAGCTTGCTGTCTGAAAGGGGTCACCGGTACAAAAGTTTTAGAACTGCTGAATTAGACCTTGCATAGGATGTGAGTTTGAACAAGGTGACAATGAGGTGACAGTGACAAGGTGAGCTAGCTATTGATAAAGGGAATTATATGATATTTTTATAGGAAAAATTGAGAAATGCAGGTTTGTTAGAATTATTGTAAATTGGTTACAAATCTGGTTAGAAAACCAAACACAGTACCTAATTCTGTTCTGTTGCATGGGTGTAAATTGGAATAATCTCAATTTAAATAAATGAAATTACAGTGCTCTGAAACCAGTTTGTTTGCATGCTCTGGTCCACTGAGAACAATTGGGGTTTGGTTCATTATCTGCTTGGACAGTAGCATCTGTGTGGTGTCATATATAGATTAAAGCAGGGCATAACAATATTTAGTATATTTATGACTTGGAAAAAATAGTAGAAAAGAGATTAAATTAATGGATAATAGAAAATTGTGGACACTTAAAAGGTAAGTTCTCATGAACAAGAACTTGCAAGTTTTGGTAAGTGAAAAGCAGCTGGCATGGGAGGGGAGCAAGATTCTGGCCCAACATCTACTGTATTTTATATTGGCTTTTATATGTTGTATTGCATAGGCAGGAAGGGCACTTTGTAAACAATTTTATTATTTTACTGTCATTAAAAAGGCATATGCAGTAATATATTTTGTATGCAAGAAGAAAGCTGTTGCCTCTAAAACTATGGATGTATTTATTCTCACCCTTTAATTCTTGCACCAGTGAGATTACAGCTGAAATACTGTGTTCCCTTTTGGACATATTACAGTACAAATACTGACAAACTGGAGACAGTTCAGGAAAGGGTAGCTAAAATACTTAAAAGCCAGAAAAATAAGACCTATAAGGAATGATTACGAGGGCTGACAGCTGCATGGAGAAATATTTTACGAGCATGTAAAAGGATGTTCTAGAGACGAAAGAAAGCAGTTGTCTTCATTAGTCAAACATGACAAGCCAGGTAATGGGTTTCAGCAGCAACAAAGAAAGTTTAAATTCAGGTGCAGAGAAATTCAGTAGCTGAAAAATCAGTCACTGGTGGTGATGGAACAGTGACAGTGAGAGTCAAAATTTCATAATTGACTATGGGAAATGGTTAGCAGTATTAGGATTCTGCCACAGTAATGGAGGTTTAAAGATATCTCAGATTTCCTTTCCTCCTGTTCTGGTTCATGTGATCATCAAACACAAGGATATTCGTGAAAGAGTGTATTCCCTCGTGGTTAAAGTTTGATTGGCTTTCCATTATAAACTCAGTTTTGACATCCCCTCAACCTACCTGTAACTTTACCAGAATTTAACCAGTCTCCCAGGTCGACTGCATGAGCACTCACCTCAGGATACTTAGCTGTGACTCACATGGGGCTTTAAAGTTATGCAGGAGCAGACACATTCACCATGCTCAGGCACTCTTTGGCATCTAGGACTAGAGAGAGAGACACCATGAACAGGCAGGATTGATAAGTGCCACAGTCTGCCCTGAACCAGTGGGTTTCCCTGGTCCCAGCCCCAGTATCTCTCGCTAGGTCTTCAGAGATTATCTGTGTCTCATAAAGAGCAGCTGAGGCTGGTGCGCTCTCTGATTTTTATAAGCTCCAGAAGACACGGAGTGAAATCCTGGCCCTGTTGAAGTCAATGAGAGTTTAGACCAGAGGTGGGCAGACTACGGCCCACGGGCCACATCTGGCCTGCGGGACCCTCCTGCCTGGCCCCTGAGCTCCTGGCCCAGGAGGCTAGCCCCCGGCCCTTCCCCCGCTGTCCTGCCTCCCCCGCAGTCTCAGCTCACTGCACCGCCGGTGCAATGCTCTGGGTGCTGGGGCTGCGAACTCTTGCCGGGCAGCGCAGCTGCAGAGCCGCAGCCTGACCCAGTGCTCTGTGCTGTGCGGTGGCGGGGCTGGCTCCAGCCGGGCAGCACGGCTGCCTGTTCTGGTGCTCTGGGTGGCGCGGCTGTAGCACTGCTAGCCACTGGTGCTCCAGGCAGAGTGGTAAAGGAACAGGGAGCAGAGGGAGGGGAGGTTGGGTAGAGGGAAGGGGAGTTTGGGGTGGTGGTCAGGGAGCGGGGGTGTAGATGGGGTCAGGGCGGTCAGAGGGCTGGGAAAAGGGGTTTAATGGGAGCAGGGGTCCCGGGGGAGCAGTCAGGAAGGAGAGGGGGGGTTGGATGGGGCGGCGGGGGACAGTCAGTGGCTGGAGGTCTGGGGGCGGTCAGGGGACAGGGAGGGGTGGATGGGGCAGGGGCTGTCAGGGGACGGAATGGGGGGGTTGGATGGGGCAGGAGTCCCGGGGGGGCCGTCAGGGGGCGAGAAGCAGGGGTGGGTGGGGCAGGGGGCTGGCCATGCCTGGCTGTTTGGTACAGCCTCTCCTAACCGGCCCTCCATACACTGTTTATACAGTGTATAAACTCTGCAGCAGTGACGCTCTCCATATTCCCCTTGTCCCAGAAGGTGGTCTCATATTCTCCTGGCTGGGTGTTGAATTGGTGGGGGCTGATTTCCTGCTGCAACCATCTATAGAGTACATTATAGTCCTAGAATCCCTGTTGGTTCATATAAGGGTCATTAAACTTTATGCCTATCTTTTGTTTTTATGCACAGTTTACAAGCATATACGCAAGTAACTAGAATTATAACAATTTTCATAACTATTCTTGGCGGGGGGGGGGGGGGGGTAGGGAACCAAGAAAATGAATACTTTTAAGTCATGTATAGGAGAAATAGAAATATACATCAGACATTTTCATTATCAAAGGGGAAAAAAAATCCTAGCCAGAAACCTCTTTAATATAGATGTTGGGACTTAGCCCAAGTATTTCCATGTTAGTCTTTGAGATGATGTCAGTACAGATCCCAGTGTAGGTGCATGTGCGCCTCATGCGAGCAAGGTTGGAGTCTTTTGAACAGCTGTGGCCACTGGGGCCATGTATGCATCCTGTGCCTCCTTGTGCTTTCTGGAAAACCTTTCACATGCTTGAAAAATATTTTCTCACTCCGCTATCGGCCCTCTTAATCATTCCTTATGGGTCTGATAAACCTGATACCTGATGTACTAGCAACGTCAGGCCCACCCAGATCAACCTTCCAACAAATGGGGCACTTCTTGACCCTCAAGAGGCCTTGTGGCAAACACCTGCCATTATACCATCTGCTGCAGAAAGGGTGGGAATGGTATTAAGTCCCTTTAAAAAAAAAAAAAAAAAAAAAAAAAGTTTGAGTACTTGTACACCCACCCCTTTGTCATCTCAGTAGTGCAAGAGAAATCCACATCTGGCAAAAGCATCCCAAAGGACAAGGACTCAACAAAGTTCAACCTGTTTGGGAAGAAATCCTACTCCTCTGCCTCCTTTCAGCTACAGGTGCAAATTATCAGATCCTTCTGGCCAAATAATAATTTCCTGAATTGGGATGAAGTAACAGCCTTTCTATCCAAGCTCCCACCTGAGAGCAGGGAAGTGTATTCAAGGATATCGTCAATGAGGGCCAGTAAGTGGCTAAAACGCCCTCCAAGTTGCAATGGATGTTTCAAACACTGGCTAGCTCCATCGCCACAGTAGTGACAATGTGGTGAGATTCATGGTTTCAAGCATTGGCATTCCCAGGGAAGTGCAAGTTACAATAAACCTGCCCTTTGAAGAGATGGAGTTATTCAGTGAGCACACAAATAACACACTACGTTCCTTAAAGGACACAGAGGCCACCTTGCACCCCATAGGGATCTATACCCCAGCCCCTTATTGCAAACCATACAGTTACCAGACCCCGATGAGACAGAGGAAGCCACTATGCTGTGCTAAACAGCCCGATTAGCCTCCCAAAGAGAAGCCCAGATGAAGCAGGAAACACCATCTTCCTCCTCCTCAGTGATGTACCCTGCTCCTGTGGCTTGTTAGCAAATTTAATAGGGCTTTCAGGAACTACAACAGAGCCAGAGGGGGGGGGAAGAGGCTTCTTTCTACTCATGGCATTTCCTGGCCCCAAAAAGAAAGGGGATCTTCATCCCATCTTAGACCCACACAGACTCAACATATACATGCGCAGCCTCAGGTTCAGGATGGTTACACTTCCCATCTCTTCAGGCTCAAGAATGGTTTTATGTTTCTTGACTTGCAGGTTGTGTACTTCCATATAGCTATCCAGGCAGCCCACAGGACATACCTAAGATTCATAATAGGGTCCAACCATTACCAGTACAGGGTATTGCCCTTTGGACTCTCCATGCCATCAAGAGGGTTCACAAAATGCCTGGCAGTGGCAGCAGCATGTTTTTAAGACAGGGCATTCACATGTATCATTACCTAGAAGACTGGCTGATCAGAGGCAGGTCTCAGCAGGAGACTGCAACAGGCCTAGGGTATGGCCTCTTCATGTTTCCTCAGCTAGGCCTCCTAGTGAACTGTGAGAAATTCACAGATGATAGAGTTCCTAGGGGCTATGAAAGACTTTCAGTTGGCAAGAGCCTACCAACCAGAGGACAGGTTCTGGTCTCTTCAGTGACAGATTCTATAAAATCTGATCTGATGACAATGGTGCATGCTTGCTTAGGACTAGCAGGCCACTTGTCAGCATGCACATATGTGATTCCAATTGCCAGGCTTCATCTGCAGTCCCTAATTCTATGGCAGAGCACTCACTATCTAGGCACCACTTGAACAAGAGACACAGGTCCACCTCAGGTCCTGTGGTAGCTAAATTCATGGCTGCAGCCCAAGAATGCTGTGACCCTGCCTTGACATGACACTCCTCACAGACACCTCAGGGACAGGTTGAACCATCTGCAGATGCAGGGAACCTGGTCCCAGGATGATTTGAAACTCTGTAAACGTCCTGGAGCTCAGGGCCATAAGATTAGCCTGTGTAGGATTTCTGTCTGTTCTCCCCAGGGGAGACCTTCACAAACAACCCCTCCTCAGTGCACTGTTATAAACAAACAGGCATTCATTTATCCCCTTTCTGCCAAGAAGCCATCAGGCTGTGGGCATGGTGTCATCCTTAGGGGGTAATCCTGTTAACTTGGCATATTCCAGGAACCAGCAACAACCTGGTGTGACGCTCTCCTCAGGGCACCCAGAACTGTAAGCCACTGTGTTACCTGCTTGCCTCACAAGAAAGAGCTTTGCTGGAGCTTTAATCTGTCGGCTCCCTGCCTCATCAGCTAACTTCTTGAGACTCTGCTAGACTTAACGTTGCCTTGCAGGTAGCAGTCAGTGGACCTCAGTTCCAGAGTTCTCCAGAGATGTGTCTCTGCAGTGTCCAGTCCCTGTCACTGGACACTCCCAGAAATTTTTAAGTTGCTGCCTCCACAGAGACAGTGCACACACTAGCCTATTAGTTAAGTGCGAGTCCTCAGCTATACTTCAGTATAACACCACTGAGATGGTTTATAGTAAAGAAAATAGATTTAAGTGATACTAAGCAAGAGAAAAAGAGACCGGTATGGTAACACACAAAATAATAAAACATGCTTTCCAGTGTCCAAGGCTGAAATTTATCTAGGGTGACCAGATGTCCCGATTTTATAGGGACAGTCCCGATTTTTGGGTCTTTTTCTTATATAGGTTTCTATTACCCCCCTACACACACACACCACCTGTCCCGATTTTTCACACTTGCTGTCTGGTCACCCTAAATTTATCAGACTCCCATGTTTGTCTAGACAGCTTTCTCCCTGGCCAAGGCAGTTCTGTCTGTCAGACCAGCTGGATATTTGCAGTGGGCCTCCCATATATCTCCCAGCCTGTTCAGTCATATCTCAGAATCATGATTAGGTATTGCACCCCAACCCACAATCATTGCACTTGATGGTTTGGGTGTTGGCTACAGACAGACACTACTCTATACAAATTCAGGAAATTCTCATACAGAGCAGGAAGCCATTACTAGGAAATCCTACTCCTCTAAATGGAAAAGATTTTCCATATGGGCAACCTGATGCAATCTAGAGTGAGTATAGACCCTGAGGCTGGGTCTACACTACCCGCCTGAATCGGCGGATAGAAATCGACCTCTCGGGGATCGATTTATCGCGTCCCAACGGGACGCGACAATCGATCCCCGAATCGACGCTCTTACTCCACCAGCGGAGGTGGGAGTAAGCGCCGTCGACGGGAGGCCGCAGAGGTCGATTTTGCCGCCGTCCCTACAGCGGGGTAAGTCGGCTGCGATACGTCGAATTCAGCTACGCTATTCGCGTATCTTAAATCGGCCCCCCCCCCTGTAGTGTAGATGTAGCCTGAGATAGAGTCCTAGACTACATGCTGAGCTTCAGTCTGGCTTAGCATTTAACTCTCAAGGTCCACCTTGTATTAACATTGGCATGTCACATTCTGGTACAGTTGTGCTCAGTCTTCTCATATCAAACAATATCCATTTTCTTCAAAGCCCTTCTGCATACTACCCTCCCGTTAGAGACCCCACCCCACCTGGCACCTCAATGTCATCCTCCCAGTGTATTTCTGCCTGCTATCAGATAGCCGATGGTCCTGTGCCTCCAAATATCAAGGTGCACTCCACCAGGGCACGGGCAGTGTCTTGATCCAGCTTCAGAAATATGCTGATATTTGAGATCTGCAAGGCAGCAACATGGAGCAACTCACTTACCTTCATTAAAGATTACATCCTTGAAATGGCAGCCAGGTCAGATGCCAAGTTCATGGGAGCGGTGCTGCAATCGTTATTTCACTAATGTTGCTGAAACACCTCATTCCCACCATTTAGAGGATGCTGTTTGCCTGTCAACTACAAAGGGATCCATACGGACACACATTTGAGAAAAAAGAAGGGTTACTTACTCTACAATAGCTATAAGATACAGTCAGTTTGGATCCCACGGCTCACCCTCCATCCCTGCTTTTCAGAGTCCTCAGCAACCGTGGGGGAACTAAGGGTACATCTACACTACAGGGGGGAGTCGATTTAAGATACGCAAATTCAGCTATGTGAATAGCATAGCTGAATTCGACGTATCGCAGCCGACTTACCCCGCTGTGAGGACGGCGGCAAAATCGACTTCTGCGGCTTTCTGTCAACGGCGCTTACTCCCACCTCCGCTGGTGGAGTAAGAGCGTCGATTCGGGGATCGATTGTCGCGTCCCAACGGGACGCGATAAATCGATCCCCGAGAGGTCGATTTCTACCCACCGATTCAGGCGGGTAGTGTAGACCTAGCCTAAGGGAAAGTCACAGCTGCTCCGCCCTTTCTGCTCTCATGGAGGAGCATGAGGAGGCACAGGATGCATATGCGCCTCCAGTGGACTGCTGTTCAAAAGATCTCGTGCACCATGGAGTACATGTGCACTACTGTAAGATCTATACCTAACATCATCTCCAAGAGCCACAATTACTGTAGTAACCTTCTTGTCAACTGTCTAAAATGGGCCATCTTGATTATCACTACAAAAGTGTGTTTTCCTCCTGCTGATAATAGCTCATCTTAATTAATTAGCGTCTTACAGTTGGTATGGCTACTTCCACTTTTTCATGTTCTCTGTATGTATATATATCTTCTTACTATATGTTTCATTCTATGCATCTGATGAAGTGGGCTGTAGCCCACGAAAGCTTATGCTCAAATTTGTTAGTCTCTAAGGTGCCACAAGTACTCTTGTTCTTTTTGCAGATACAGACTAACACGGCTGCCACTCTGAAACCTGTAGTAGGGAAAGTAACTGTTCTTTTTCTGATGTTTAGGTGTTGATAGCTACGGGTTTTGCTGATTCCTGACTTTCAGATACAACATTTGCTTTTGTTTTAACCTTTGCTCTGACTTTATTGACTTTCAGACCTCTTGTATTTTAGTAACTGCTAATCTGGTAAATTTTCTGTTTGTAACTTTAATTCTGCTTTGAGAGACTGTGGTCTGGGAATATTTAAACACCATTTTATTTCTGCCCTTCTTAAGAGATTCACTTAGTTCTGCATTAGGTAGAAATATGTTGTTAGCTCCCATTTCACAGCGTGCTCAATTCCACATTCTGTTTATTCTTCAATTGATTTTAGCTGATACAGTGTGAAGGTAGCCAGTACTTTTAAAGCATCCACTATTAGCAAGCATCTCCTGTATTGTACATTACTTTGAATCTTGAAGTCTCTATTTGACACCTATACTCATTTCTTTGTTTTGAGTTTAGTCATGCATTTTTTCAAGTGATCCTGATACTCCTTTGTCTCACAGAAGGCTTGTGACTTACGATTAACATGTTTTCTTATTTTGTAGCCATTTCCACTGGTCTCCTCGTCCCGGTGGTTAGTGAAAAGGGGTGAATTAACAGCATATGTGGAAGACACTGGACTCTTCTCTAAAAGGACCAGTAAGCAGCAAGTATACTTCTTCCTCTTCAATGATGTCCTCATTATCACAAAGAAGAAGAGGTAAGAGCTTCAACACAATAAAACTGCATGTGTGTCTAATTCCTTGAATCACACACAAGCCACAATTGTCTCGAATGTTGCATGAGTCACCCTTGGGAAATGAGAATGTAAACTTCCTGGCTTCACAACGGCTAAGTTTATTCAATATTTACCTCAAGTATAATTTATTGTTCCCAAGGCATTTTTAGATTATTCCTTTAGCAACCGTTTTCATGTTTGAGGAAGATATGAGAAGAAGTGGTTATGCATAATATGCTTGCAGCACAAAAACAAAACCTCGTGTAAGTGGAAATGTTGACTAAAAATGCGTTAAGTGCTGCCAAAACATCAACAGTTTTGTAATCATACATTTTGGTATGCTGTGCCTGTACAAAGAATGAATGAATGAATTAAGGAGGAATTTTTGAGTCTCTTCTATTTCTCCATCAGACCATACTCAGAATTGCATTGGTTGGGGGTCAAACAGAAATGAAAATCCAATCCAATCATAGTGACTCAGCAAAGGTATACATTTTAGCAAGATAAATAAATATGTGGAGCAGGAATGTCTCTCCATACTATTCTTTCATGGAGAATCTGTATCAGTGATGTGATAGAGGAGGCTGCTGGGAGCACCCTGTTAAAATTCCACCACCAAATTGAAGGGAACGTTACGGTCATTCCTCTGCTTTTGATGGAGTTCATGCCCTCTGCAGATGCTGCTGTATCATTCCTGACAGAGATTATTTGCTCTGTGGTTACTAAAAAATAGTTTTGAAGAGCAAATGTTTTGCTTTCGGGTTGACCAGTTACACCAAATATCAGGTATTTTAAAAAAGATTGCTAAAATTTTGAGTCTGTGCTTCAAACAGTACAATTGAGCACTATACTATAATTCTGTTGTAGTTTCACATTTTGTTTCTGAAAAATGCATAACACTTCCAGCAAAGTGCAGCATGATTTGTTTGCTGCCTTAGTTCTTGGTTATGTTCAAGCGAATAGATTTCTCCCTAGCCTGTTCACTGTGGTACACACGCCACTGGGACACAAGGTTTATCACAGGCTACAGCAGGGGTGGGCAAACTACGTCCTGTGGGCCAGATCCGGCCTGCGGAATTGCCACCCCCGTGGTGCCACGTGCCACTCCTGGAAGGAGCTGGCACCATGTCCCTGTGGCCCCGGGCAGGGGCAGAGGGCAGGAAACCTTGACCAATGGGAGCTTTGGGGGAGGTACCCACAGGCGAGAGCCGCGCCCCCCGCTCCTCCAGGGGCCTCAGGGTCATGGTGCCGGCTGCTTCCTGGCTCCGGTATGCACCGCTGCCACCCCAGAGCCGCTCCAGGTAAGCGGCACCAGAGCCCGGCCCCCTCCTGCACCCTGCCCCCCAACCCTCTGCTGCACCCCAACCACCTGTCCTGAGCTCCCTGCCGCACTCCATACCCCTCCTCTGCTCCAACCCCTTGTCTTGAGCCCCTTCCTGCACACTACACCCCCTCAAGCCCCCCTACACTCCCTCCCGCACCCCAACCCCCTGCCCCAGCCCTACATTCATGGCCCTGAATGCAATTTCCCCACCCAGATATGGCCCTCGGGCCAAAAAGTTTGCCCACTTCTGGGCTACCGGGAACATTTTTATGGAAACCCTTTCTGAAACATTGGCAGCAAATCACAGATTTGTACCACGCATCTTTAAACATCATGTTTCTTTCTGTTCTCAGGGGACTAGCGTTAATATTTTATTGTGCTGGTAGCTAAGTAAACTTCTGAGTTAGAAAACAATGAAAAAGTGTATTATCTCTGTTGTTACATTGTTTATTGGTTTCCTGTGCGATAGCTTGGTTGCCCAGCTTCCCAGATAATTTTTTGTAATAATGTATTCTCTCCAAAAACTGGTGCTTTTGATTTATAACATCTTCCAGCTGTTGGAGTCTGTGATATCCCAGTGGACCCTATGAGTTACAGTAAATAAAACTTGATCTTAATGATGGAGTTTATATATTCACTGTACCAAGATCTTTCTAAGTAAACATATAAAGTTGAAAAGTATTGATTCCTGTGATCCTACCACAGTCATTCTGATCACAAAATATGTGCTGCACAAATGCAGACAAACTTACTAATTACATTTTATATGATCCATTGCCCCTTAGCTGTGCAAAAAAAATCCATTCCATGCAGTTTTTCAAAGTTAAACTTGAACTGGCTTCTACACATGTTAGAACATTAAATAATTTAATGACTGTACTAACACCATTGGTACAGGTCCTCTAGTTTAAGATGTAACCATGGATATTTTGAAGGTGATATTCAAGTTTAAAACACTATGTATTTATATTTGCACATTTGGGTTTCACATGCATTTTTCACAGCTGCCATAAAAATCACTCTGCTCACCCCTGCATTATAAGTCCTAATCATTCAGCTGCTTGAAATTGTGCAAAATGAGTTTTCGCTCTGTATCCTGAAGCTTGTTTTCACTTGCCCTGGCCAAGTCGTTAACCATATTTGTAGAGCTCAGTTAGCACAATGAGGAGTGATTACGTCCAAAATCTTTAAAGGCCGGGATTGATGGTATATGTCAAAGTGGTCCCACAGATAACTGACAAGCAGTGTTGGTCCAACAATGTTCTGCATGTAGAGCAGTACTTGCACTTAGACTCAGACTTTAAGGCCAAAAGGGGCCATCATGATCATCTAGTCTGACCTGCACAGCGCAGGCCCCAGACTCTTACCCACCCTCTCCTGTAATAGACTCCTAACCTCTGGAGTTACTGAAGTCCTCAAATCTTGATACAAAGACTTCAAGTTACAAATGTTTTACATACCAGAAGCATCATTAAAAGAACTGCCTTTGTGTATTACAGTAAGCAAGCACTCCAGAAAAGCATTTGTTCAGTGAGATTTAGCTATAAGATAAAGGTCAAGAAACCTCATGATACTGAACACTTAGGCATGCTCCACATAGGGTTTTATGCTTTCATTCCTACAGTGCTTTCCTAGTCAGATCCCTCCACAGCCCCTAGTTTGGGTTCATCCTGCATTTGTAATGGCAAGACTTAACAGCCTACCTTTATGTTCTCAAATAGCTGAATGGGATTTAGCAACCCAATTCCCCTCACTTTATTGGGCATCATATGGCCAAATCCCATGCAACTCTGAAATATTTTAGAGGCTTATGCTTTAAACATCATGCTGCTATGCACCCCAATCATGCATAAGTATATTAAATGCACTTTTGAGGATTGCTTAGGGCCCCATTTACTCTTCTGTGTATCACAAAGAAGCAGGAAACTCAGAGTTGCTTCAGCATGCTTGTTGTGTGAGGGGTTAGGGCACTGCAGTGTCTGCTGCAGAACAGCCTGGGGCTCTGGCCCTTGAAGCTACCGGTAGCAGATCACAGGAGACACCCAGTGAGATGCTGTGCTTTTGTGCAGCTGGCTTGACGGCAGCATGGTTCCGTTGGGCCATAGAGCATTAACACCAAATGGATTTCTAATGATAAATCCACAAGCTCGGTGAGGGAACCTGCTTGAGTGGCTCTTCCACTGCTCCACTCTTCACTATTCCTTCAACCAAAAGTGTGTGAGGCCTGGGCTCCACTGTTTGTACCTCAACTGAGTCATTATCTTCCGCATCTCTCCGGCCTGGGGGGAATTGACAGTTGGCAACTTACTGTATATACTTGTTCATAAGGCAAATTTTTTTAGTAAAAAAGAGAAGCACCAGAGAATGGGGTCGGCTTATGAACGGGGAAGGAGGAGAGGTGGGACACAGCCCCTCCCCCCAACAGAGGGAGCAAGGAGAGGCAGCAGAGCCAGAAGGGAAGAGGCAGGGCCAGAGTCTCTCCGCTTCTGGCCACGCTGCTCTCCCCCCAGCCTCCAAAGCAGCTGCAGCTCCGGGGCTGGCAGGCTGCAGCTGTGCCGCTCGGCCCCACCCTCCAGAGCAGACTGTGGCCATGCCACCCGGGCCGCCGGAGCACGGTGCGGCCGAGCCACCAGGCCCAGCCCGCTGGAGCACGCTGCAGCCGAGCCACCAGGCCCAGCTCGCTGGAACACGCTGTGGCCGCGCCGCCCGGTCTGGCCTGCTGGAGCAGGCTGCAGCCATGCTGCCCAGCCTGTCAGAGCAGCTACAGCCCGGCCAGAGACATCCTCCCCTGGCCCTCCACAGATAAGGTGGGAAGGGATGGGATGGGGAGAGTGTGGGGGTCCCAGGTTAGGGGTGGGGTCATAGGGGTGGTCACAGGGGTTACTCCCCTGACTCCCAGCTTCTCCCCACCAGTTGCTGTCCCGGCCCAGCTGGCACGCCGGGACACTTTTGTTTACTTAGTTTTACCTCCGTGCCTGCAGACACTCGAGGTAAACAAACCATCTCGGCCCACCAGCGGCTTATCCTGATGGCTCAGGAGCCGAGTTTGCTGACCCCTGAATTATAGGGTTATAAAAAATTTCCATTTTTACTTATCCATCTTGGGGGGGGGGTCAGCTTATAAACAAACCAGCTTATGATCGAGTATATACGGTATATCCTGAATCCAGCATCTGTTTTTACCTTCTGGCCCAGAGCATTAAATGGTAGCTAAAAATTCCATCCCTTCATTGTTTAGTATTCAGCTTCTTGTGATTTCCTGATTGTTTATTCTCCAGCTTCTGTGGAATCTTCCAGGACGTAGACAGGATCTGCATTTTTAATGTAAAAATTGCACATGGATTTTTTTATGTAAACTTTTCTGGCCTTCTTAATACAACCTTTAAGATTTCTATCTGTTGAACGCGTGATGGAAGACTGTGGATCCAGGGTGTCCTTCTCTCTTTTTTTCTTGTTCTTCCTCTGCGTTTTCCTTCCTGTAGCAACACCAAATTCTAGTCCCCTGTGCTTCACGCTCATCCCATTCCATCTACTAACATGATTGCTAATGAAATGGTTCACATTGACATTAAAGTCCAGTAATGACCCTTCAAATTTAAACATCCTAGGGGGCAGAGGAATTCACACCCTTTGTCTCTTGAGTCATTATTTCAGGCTTTTTGTATCCGGTAGACAGCACTTTATTGGCTGTACTTGGGTCACATCTTGAAGGTTTTCTTCACAACTATGAGAGCAAGCAGTTTTTTTTAAATTAGATTCAATTCTACAGAAACCAAATATTTTATGTGGTTTCACATAAATACCTCAAGCCGGCTAAATCTACCTATAAAAAGGTTTACATGTGACACCTGAGATATAGACAGTGCTGCTTTAAAATAAAGGTACCTCAATAGAAATCTAAATATTTTTGCTAGGTAACATTAATCTTTCTTTTATGTGTTCCTCCCAGGTTGAACTTCAGGGCCATCCCCTCTCCCCTTGCTACAATTGTGTGTATAAAACATATCCATTCTGAACTTGACCTGAGGCACTGTTACGGAATTGCTAGGTTTAGAGAACTATTCATATGTTGCCATTTATCACAGTGTTTCTATAACCTACATTTTCTCAACCAGTCAGAGAGCTCAGAAAATGAACTGTCTGCAGGAGCATCCTTATAACTTCTCACTAAAGCCTGGAAGTGTAGGCTCTAGCAGCATTCTGCTAAGGATAGAACAGAGCTCCCTCTTGAACCTACCTGGATCAGATAGCTCCTATGCATACAGTCCAGGGGTCAAGAAGGTCTGGTTAGGGATTCCAGCTTTCAATGTGGAGTGGCTGCATTTGAGCTGGCGTGCTATCGTCCTCCCTTTCTACTCAGGAAGTAGGGAGTTCATGCCATGTTTAACTATAGTTGAAGCAGACGTTCTTTATTCACCCATTCAAAAAAGACCCCTCAAACGGCAATATTGAAGATTATTAAAAGGTTTCTCTCAAACTGCAAGGAGACCTCTATTTTAGTGAGGATAGAGAGTTATTAAATGTTTTCAGCTCACTTTCTGTAATCCCCTAAAGATACCACTAAAATCATGTCTGTTTAATGGCTGCATGGCTTGTCAACTCCTGAGATGATCTTAGCAATGGAATGCAGCTGGACTTCATAAATTGGAAACCACCCAAAGGTTAAATAATACTTTGGAATGTTACCTGTTCACAGCTGCTTGCAAAACTGGGTTTGTACACCAGATGCCAAAAAAAGGAAAAACCTCAGTTTCCTAATTAAAGAGGCAAGTAGATACCTCAACACAAACAAAAGGAAGCAACTTTTTTAATGAAATACTTAAGATTTCAGTGTGGAACTAGCAGGTATTCTTAATGGTAATAAGCTAAAATAACGGATTCATTTGTACTTGCATTTTATTGGTTTAAAAAGACCCATTTGAAAGCGTGAAGGAATAATTTGGGTTTATTTACTGTAAATTTTCTAGCTTTTTTTACTTGTGTATTTGTAGCCGTGTTGGTTTCAGGATACTGGAGAGGCCAGGAGGGTGAAGTAATGTCTTTTTTTCCAGTGGTTTTCAAACTGTGGGTACCCAGTACTGGATCACGGAATGTAAAGCACTGAGTCACGGCGGCTCTGGTCAGCACCATAGTTGTTGGGGCATTTAATTCAGGAAAGTTCTTTCCTGAACCCCCACTTCTGACCTTCAAATAACCCCTTCCCCCCACAATCTCTCTAAGCTCATCATCAGAAGCAAGCTCCCCGCAGACCAGGACACATCAACTCTCAAAGCAGCACCAGACCCTGCCAGAACAGCAGATGCAAAACCTGCAGATATATCTCCACTGCAACAAGGATCAACAGTCCACACAACATACCTTTCAAGATCCCTGGATCCCACACATGCCTATCCCAACATGTAGTGTACCTTACCCAGTGCACTCAATGCCACAACAACAACTACTTTTACCTTAGAACTACCAGGATTGTCAAGTCTCACCTCCCAACCCCCCATGATTTTACTGGAGACTTCTGGGAGGTATAGGGATATATTTATTGCCTAGGCACCACAGGAAAAACAATTAGTGGGTGCTTAGCACCCACCAGCAACCATTTCCCTTGGGCTTCGGCCCTGGGCAGTGGGGCTCAGGCTACGGCTTCAGCCCCAGGCCCCAGCAAGTCTAACACCAGCCTTGGCAACCCCATTAAAATGGGGTTGAGACCCACTTTGGGGTCCCGACCCACAGTTTGAGAACTGCTGGTTCAGATTATAGTTCTGGCTAGTTACAACAAATGAATGTGCTGCAGCTCCGAGTCTCACATATTTCTACAAGTTAAAGCCCATGCCAAGTAATGGAATCTGTCCAAAACAATTATTCATAAGAAAACACATGGAGTGCTATATAAGGCCCTTATCCTTGCAAGAACATACTCCCTGGGTTGGCATTTCTTTGGCTTATAGTATTCCATGGACACGGAGATAAGCCAGAACCAGGTTGATGCCTTTGTTGGCTTGCCTACCTCTATTATATAGTACCGCTTACTTTGATTTGTACAGTGGTAATGTATGATTTAGGGCACGGTGTCCTGCCACTGCTTAGAGGAACCTTATCTAGAAGATATCCGTTTTTTTATTTAATTATATTAAAATAATTGGCATAGTCCTACAACAAAACACTCACTTAATTCACTGAAACTTTGTTTGGACAGGGAATAAGTATTTTTAAACATTTCGAGTTTGCAGTGAGATTTTGTGCAGTTTGACACCTTCTGAACCTTGCCAGTGTCTAAATTGGATGTTTTGGTCGAATTCAAAAAGCAGAAAGAAGGAAAGCAGAGCTGTTAGTCAATGACATATTACAAGTGGCTTTCCAGAAGTTGAAATGAATCTTAAACTACTTCTCTGCAATTTTTATTCTGCTGAGCAGAGAAGTTACTTTAATAATAATAATCAGAAAGGGGGGGGATCTCTAGTTGTGTAGTGAAGAAGCATATGCCATATGTTCTGGTTTGACTGGGTGCTGATTTTATCTTGCATGGTTGTACAATAATGATTAATAGTGTGCGATGTAAAATCTTATAGCTTGGGGCTGTACTTTGTCTGTTTTGTGTGATTTACTGCTTAGAGAAGAAAGCTTGAAAGAACTACTTGGAAATAAGCAGATCAACGTTACTGTCTTCTCAAAAAGATTAACATAGATATTAGATAATCTGAAATGGGATGTTGATTGAGTTGCTGTTTAATCTTTTTAGTGCTAAATAGTTATGTGGCTTTTGTCAGGGCTTGTCATTCATTGCCTGAAAATACTGAATACTTCGGTCTGCCATCTTCTATTGGACAGTGCACATGCTTGTGAATTGATGTATATCTGCCAACATGAATAGGGGCAAAACACACTATTCGGAGGCACCAGAACATAATGCAAACAGACCTTTGTTCAATCCCTAAATCTCTTAGAAATTTGCTTTCACAAAGTTATAAAATCAGTGTTTGGAGTTCAGAGAGTAGTGTATATTTCCACCTATTATCCTGAGTCAGTTTGTTTTACAGACTTCAGCTATTAACAGAAGTGGATAGTGGTATCTCTCTACTGCAGACAATAAGGAAAGATCTACAAAATAGACTGTACCTCAGTGGAGCCGTGCAACTCATATTGTACCCTATAGGCCATAAGTGAAGTCATGACTTGACTAAGCTGTAGTGTGGATTTTGATTTACTGGAGAGAGAGAGAGAGAGAGAGAGAGAGAGAGAGAGAGAGAGAGAGTCTCTCTCTGAAAGAGTGATGGTTCAGTTGGATTATCTGTTTAATGACAGTTGAATAAAGCAAATATTCTGAAATTAAACAAAACAGTTACTGTGAAACCTAGAATTATTATTGTCTTCTATTCACATCTCATGGCTAGATGGTTAGTATCTAATTGGTTCACATATTGGTGACTGGTTAATTCATGGATTAGTCGTCCATACCAGCATAGTTAGTATAACCAGGGCCGCCGAGAGCGGGTTTGGGCCCTGGTGAAAAAAATTTTTCGGGCCCCCCAGCAAGGGCGGACCGGCTAAACGGGGCCGACAAGGGGGGGAAGCCGGGCCCCGGTAAGGCGACGGGGGGGGAGGGGGAAGAGAAGCCGGGCCCCGGTAATTTGTACCGGCTCCCCCCCCCCCCCCTCGTTGGCCCTGAGTATAACTATCAATACTACTGGTTTGAACTAAAAGGAGAATTTCTTACTGCACAACCAGAAACAATTGAGAAATATGTTGACCATGGGATCATTTTTTTCTGTGCTGCTGTACAGAAGATTACCAGATTTTGGATTTTTCTTCGTTTCATCAAGCCCTTGAGGGACAATAAATCTGAAAAATGACCCTGCCTGGTTTTAGTAGTGGGGGTCTTGTCACAGTTTACAATCCAGAGTAGGCTTACTGAAACTGATAGTTAGGTAATTATCAGCTGCCTTTTAAAAGTAACTCATCTTGATGAACAGCTGGTGAATTTACAATCATTTGTAAGACCATTGTGGGAAATATCCACACGTTATCCAATGCAAGGCAAAAAGGCTTTCAATTTGTGTTTTTTTTTTTTTTTTAGCTGAGCAATTCCGTTTCCAAAGTAAGTAGTGCAAATTTTTTCGAATGCTCCTTGGATCATGTTTTGGTAGCTGAACGCAGGTAAACAATTTAAAGAACTGGAAATGTAATTAAGATGAACTTCTCCTTGAAAGGCTTTTCTAGTATTTCTTTACACTAATTAGATATGAATAAGTTGGCTAAAACAACAAATATAAAAGAAACCCGCTTGGATTCACAGTGTGGAGTGCTTAGGCATGTTTCTGAAGATGGCTGGAGACTCCACAGTTCAGGCACCTGTTGTCAGATAAATGTTAATGGATGGGAGCCTGGGAGGGGTTGAAGTAACTGTTTACTGACAGCACACAGAAACGTCAAGTAACAAGATGACCTGACCAGGCATTCTCTTACCCAACAGCTGAAGACACGGCAAAGAGATTCTTGATTAGCTAGGGTAGTTCAGATTTAGGAAGATGAATGACAGTTGTTTAGGGAGAAAGAGTGTAAGTTTTTAAAAGTCTTGGTGCTTGGGTAACAGATTTTTTAAAATTGTATTTCTTCATGGTATCCATTTTTTCCATTTTAGTAACCCTGAACAAAAGTAATTGAGAAATTATATATAGAAGTGCTATTGCATGTCCAATTAATTCTGGAATATCATTCAGAGTGTACTTCAGATGCTAACGGTGCTTCATTTTGTTTTCTTCCTTGGTTTGTAATGAACAGCTTGCATGTGTGTGTGCACGCACATGCTCCACCACCCACTACTATATGGAATACCGCATCTTCTCGTGTGTGTTTTCCCCTCTATACCTCCCCCCACCACCACTGTCTGAACTAGTGCAACCTATCCTTACCTGACTGAAAAGAGGTCCTGAGTTCTTCTGTTTCCAAATGTCTATTGCCCAATGTGTGTGGTTAGCGGACAGCTGTGGTGTATTTATTTGTAGGCAGCCATAGCTTATTAGTTCTTTTGCCCAGAATCCTCTGATTATTTTTGTCAGGAATGTGCTTAGCGGTGTAAAGAGTGTTTGTCAGTTAGCAGCTTTTTTCAGAACCTGCAGGGAGGTACACACATTGTATTTAAGTATCACTTAAAAAAATAGAAAAGTGGTATCTTAAAATACATATATTTATAGAATTCAGATGACACATCCTTGCCCACCTTCTTCCCCAAAGCCACCTCATAATAAGCATTGTAAGGTAAAGTGGAGCTTTTGAGCTCTACCTCTTGTCAGTGTGTCTTTGAATACTTTCAGTGCAGTTATCGAGTACACACACTGGTCTTGTTTTTTGTATTCACTAGAATAAATAGTATGTTTTTATTTATCTCATATTGGAAAAAGAGATCATGTGTCTAAAAGATATACGTTACTATACTATATTTCAGCAAGGCCAGTACGAGGTGAGAAGAATAGGTGACAGCAGTCATCAACCATTTGCTTGAAGCCATAATGGCATTATAGTCATATAGCAAGTTTTGAAACATTGTAGAAATAGATTGTGGTCCAGCTCCTGTACATGCTGTGACAAGATGGCCAATGTTAGTATGGTGGGTCCTGCGCTTTTCTTGGCAGGGCTAGGATGCTACCCCTTGCCCCTGCTCTTGGGGCACCAAGGGCCCCATTAGTGGCCCGGGAAGGTGGTAAAGAAGGGAAGCAGGGGAGGGGTCTGAGTTTGCTCCTCACTCTAAGCCCTACCCCCTCTCAACCCCTGTGGGTTCTTACCCTCTTTCCCCTTGGGTGGGTACCTTCGATCCTTAGATACTGGGGGCAGGAGTCTCCCTCCCCTGCTGGGGCAGGGTCTCCTTTATTTCAGTTCTCTGATCTTTCAGGTCTCACAACACATTTCCAAGCCCCAGTCCTCTCTCCTTCTCCCTGACTGCCTGCAGCAGGGGGTTTTATTAGGTTCCTGACAGGGCCTTAATTGATTGCAGGTGCTCCAATTAACCTATAGCCACTCTCCCTAGTCTCCAGGGAACCCTGCCTTAATTAGCCTTGGGCTTATATATTTCCCCTCTAGCACTCTACCATTGCTCCCAGGCCATTCTGTATCACAATGCAGATTAACAAGAAGCTTAACAAGAAAGCATTTCCGCCATCTCCTTTTTAAATACAGGTTTATTTATATTGCACAATCCATTATAAATGTAGGAGTTTGTACTTTTGGAAACTGGAAAATGGAAGTGGGGAAAGTATATTCTGTTTAATGGGTTCAGTGGCATTTCTCTATTTGTTTTTGTAATGTGATAACTTTTGAATGCTGCATCTGATCAAGTCCAAAATTTCAGGGAATGCCCTAGGAATCATTGAGTAGAACCCTATTTTAGTGAAAATATGAAGAAGAGAAAAACAACCCAAATGAGAATAATGAGGGGCACACAGTGCCCCAGGTATCTGGTTAGCACACACAGAGCTTCAGCCACTTTTGTAATTGTCTGTAGATCAAAGATGGCAACAATTAACATCTTCCAGCATAACACCCTCCAGCTCCGCTTAGTTTTACTCAGCCTCCTAATACAGTTAAAAAAAAATTGACACACTGAAGGACTTCTTTCTGAGCCAGAAAAGGGGAGAGAAAAAAAACAATGGGGGAAGAAGGGAATGGAATGGGAATGCTCAGAGAGCCCCTGGCATGGTTGGGGGAGAATGGAGGATGCAGCCATGGGAGAAATGGGGGCTGAACACAGAAACAAAAGCTGTGGCAGTGGGAGAGAATGGAGAGCCCTGCTGTCGGGGACCTGGGGTGCATACTGAGTCGGGACTGAGTGTGGCATACAGAACCCCTGGTGATGGAACAATGGGGGACCCTGGTGTGGCGGGAAAGAGGGCTTTGAAGGGGCACCCAGAGATCTGCAGTGGGGGGAAGCGTCAGGGACAATTGTATGGGCGATGAGGGGGACAGAGACCCCTGGTGTGGGGGAAGGGGAGGTGCACAGGGTCCCTGGCATGAGGGTGGAGGTTGCAAGGGGTCCCTGAAATAGAAGTAGATGGTAGGGTGGCATACAGAGAGCTTGGGGAGGGGGGTATGCAAAGAGCCCCTGGTGTGTGTAGTGTGCTTAGCCTACAGAAGCAACAAAGTGTGCAACTTCTAGTAAAGTATATTCTAAAACAAAGAGTTGCTTTTGGATGTCAGGTATTGCTTAAGAGTTACAGAAAATAAACCAGAAGACATTATTCTCCATTTGCTATGGAGTAAGTTAAGCTTACATCACCCACGGAGTGTCAAAGCCGTGTAAACTGTGCTGCTCACTGAAATGCCTTAAAGCGCAAAGATTAATTTCTTTTGCATCTTTGACAAGCAGATGCTTTGTAAATTTTTTGGGGGGGAAATGTTGCTAAAGGGCTGAAAGTGTCAGAATAATTATGTGCTGTGGAAAAGCCTGGGAAATGGGTGCTACTCCTGAATTTGCTTCTGGACATGTTTACTCTGAGCAAAAGTGTTAGTTTTTTTCCCCTTGTTTTGCAGTGAGGAGAGCTACAATGTCACAGATTATTCCTTGAGGGACCAGCTGTTGGTTGAACAATGTGACAGTGAGGAGCTGAATTCCTCACCCGTAAAGAACAGTTCCACTATGCTGTACTCTCGGCAGAGCTCTACAAGTCACCTCTTCAGATTAACTGTCCTTAGCAACCACGCAGGAGAGAAGGTGGAGATGCTACTGGGGACTGAGACTCAGTAAGTAGATAACTAAAAACTTCTCCAACTCTCCTTCCCTCTCCTCCCATTCGAGGCATTTTTCTCTTAGCTAGGGTGCTGGAGCATAGAGTCCTTTCATTCTACTCTGTTGTTTGTTCAGCAAGTCTAAAAAACATAGTAGAGTCCCCATACAGCATCTTGATAACAGGCCTCAACTGTAGTGGTCAAAGTAACAAAACAAAATGGAACTGCTGTCAAACCCAGATATTTCAGGACAGTGTAAACCGTTACACCTCCTGCACTGGACAGTAGGGCTGGGCCAGAAGCTGTTTTCCCATCCTGTGACAAATTTTGTGATTTCAAAAATTTTCCCATTCTACATTGAGGTTTTTTTGTGGAGGAAAAAAAAAAAACAGACTGAAAGAGACCCACACCAGAATAGCCAATAGTCTGAATCAGGAACTTGAACCTGCTTTTCCCACATCCTCGCTGAGTGCCCTAACCACTGGGCTATCAACTATTACAGGATTCAGCTGTTGCTTTCTGACTCTGATGAAACTGACCCTTTCCCACCAAAAATTTTGGTTTCAGTGAAACAGCATTTTCAATTCCAGACCCACTCTACTAGACAATGTACTGGTCAAATATAATAACTTAACTTGTTCATCTTACAGTAGAAGTAAGCTGCATATTATTAACTCATATAAGATTTTAAAAGTATGTACAGTATGTGATTTGCTTATGGTTTTTAAGTGTTGGATTCACTATTTATTATAATTTTATAATGGGTTGGAGCAAAATGGCATAGAAATAAAGAATACGCAAAATTCTACCCATAACAGTTAAGGGAGCCGTTATAGTGGCA
Source organism: Chrysemys picta bellii (assembly GCF_011386835.1). Taxonomy (NCBI): domain Eukaryota; kingdom Metazoa; phylum Chordata; order Testudines; family Emydidae; genus Chrysemys; species Chrysemys picta. The sequence continues at coordinate 25,427,098 of NC_088799.1, read as the reverse complement.
CTTGAATTTGCCTCCTGGGGAAATTTGTATATTTCTCTCCTATGTATCAAATGAATTCCACTCCAGGTTCTGTACAGGTAGTTTTTTTTAATCTTTTTCCAATCAGAATATCTGTTCTTTGAACTGATTAAGCTCACATAATTACGTTTCACTAGTCAGATCAGTAACTTGACTGGAGCCATGGTAAACTAGAACAAGACAAAGAAATTATATAGGTGCTCCTGTGCTCTGAATGTGTATGCAAATTTACTAATTATATAATGTCAACCCATCTCAAGATAGAGCCCATATTTAAAGAGCAGTACGAATGTTAGCCTGGGATATTACGTGACATCTGTACATTACAAAAATCTGTGGAGTGCATTAGAGACAATTTCTGCACCAGCATAAGAGAACTTTGTTGCAAACTTCTCCATACTTGAGATAATGGTAATATGTAGCTATCTGCAGTTTTGCACTAGCATAATTAATTGCAGGCTGTTAGGTTCTGTGGAGATCTATGACTAGAGTATAGGATGACTACTTTCAGTGGTATGGTTTAGCAGCTGGAAAGGTGTGTGATTAGGGCTGTTTGCCTCTGGTATGTGTATGTTTGAAGGGTTTGGTAACTGGGAAAAGGGAACTGACTTATGGCAGGACCTTTCTTTGGACAATGCACACTCCTTTCCATTGCCCTCTTTCCTTCTTCTTCGCCACAGACTTTTTCCCCAGCGTCTACACACAAACCAGCTGCAGCCTTCAATATACTCTAAGCCCAGCTGACTCTCTGCTCAATATCAGTGGATCATTCTGATAGCCAATTTCCCTCTAAATTGCACCAAATCTTTCTAATCCAGAAGAGTGTCCCAGCTCTCAACACCCCAGTGTGCTATTATACACACTCGGTTCAATTGACCAACTATTGGGTACTGCACTGAAGCCCAGGAAGACAACTGCTGTTCTGTACTTGCAGCTCAGGAGGCTATATATGAAAATCTGGCTGTAGGTTTATCAGCTGGGCCTCAGTGTACTCTGTGGTGCACTGGATCCAAATTCTATGGCAAGCACTCTTCAGTTCCACAGGAAAGTTAATTGACCTTAATGTGTTGATTTCCCTCCCCCCCCCCCCCCATCATACATTGTTGAGTCCTCTTTGGAAGTGCAATAACATCTATGGAACCCCTGTAAAAGAGGGAGAGGTTTTCCCAATAAGGCTAGATGCCTAGGGTCCCTGTGGAGACAGTATCCACATGTGTAAGCTGGTTAAAGCTCTCTGAGAGCAGGCTTCTTGCCATTGTCACTTCAAATGAGGGAGCAGGGTCTTGGGAGTGAAGCCACAGGGGGGGCCCTTTATCATAGTGTGCCAAGGGCCCCAGATTGCCTTAATCAGCCTTGCATGCTTCACAGCTGGTCCCTGACTGTCTCCACTCTCCCTGCAGCCCTGTTCAGATCTCCCAGTCACATGTTTCGTATCTCTGGTAGGAGTGAGCTCTGCTCAGCACCCACAGCTCAGCCCAAGACTGTCACCCGCACCAGAGCGCACTCTTTTAAAAATAGGCAAGGGCAGTTCTGACAAGCCAGGAGAATTGTTGTCCTGCTTTCTGTCTCCTTCTGTGGGCCCAGGGCAGGAGAATGTGCAACTTAGGCACTTCCCCTTGTGGTGAGAGCAGCACAGAAAGAGGAAGCTGCAGACAGATCCCAGCAGGGCAGAAAGAACAAAATGTCAGGTGCCTGGCTGCATCCAAAGGATAGATTTCATGGCCAGAACATGGAATTCTGCAGGTGTTAAATTCAGTGAACAAGGAATTGTAGAGTGTGTAAGGCCCTGTGTATATAAGTCACTGCATCTGGCTGCTTTACCAAAGCAGAATCTTTCAGAATGGTCATCGAAGGCTCAGGTGAAATATCACTTACAAAAAGTTTTCATGACAGTTCAAAGGGAGAAGTATTTTCCTTATTTTCAGTCCTGCAACTTTCAACATCAAACTTATCCAGGTAATTTTCCAGTGACTGCAGCTTTATGTCCTTTTAAATGATGCCAAAATGTATATACTGTATTAAATGGAGATTAACTAAATCTGGCTAGGTGATGGTGGCCATTGTACATGCAAACAATTTTATGCAGGGTGTTTGGCCTCTTAAAACTAATTTTTACTGCCTCTTCCTCAATATCACAACCCCGATTTACCTGATCTTATCAGTCTTTGAACAGTTGCCATTTCTCCAGCTGAGCACATCGATCAGACTTGCTCAAGAGCGATTGAGGACAGAATGGTTTGTTACTCCTGCTCTTAGGGGAGGGCTAAGGTTTGAATATTAAGGGAAAACGCTAATGAGGGGTAATAGCTCTATGTCTTCCTCTGGATAAATGCAACACCTCACTGTCTCTTCTTTCAGAAGCATGAAAGAGTCAAATAAATATTGAAACAAAAAATACCACTATGTTTTAAACCATGGGTCATGCATTCTTCTAGTGATGACAGCCCAGCAGTTAAGTATAGGAGGTTACTTTATGTCAAACTCATTGTTCAAAAGTTATAAGTGATTTTTGCCAAACCTCTCTGGCCACAAAACAGGATCTAACAGTGAAATTAATTTTAAACTAGCATACCTCAAACCCACCACACTGTTGCTGATGTAGATTGTGGTGAGTTGGCCTCTGTCAGTCAGTGAATTTAGCAAATAAAAAAAGACGTACATATCTTAGCAGTAAAGTCATTCTGAGGATACAAATGTTGGCTGTTAAATATTTCATCTATCTAAAGCAGGGGCTCTCAAACTGGGGGTTGTGACCCCTTAGAGGGTTGTGAGGTTATTACGTGGGGGTCACGAGCTCTCAGCCTCCACCTCCAAGCCCCCGCTTTACCTCCAGCATTTATAAAAGTGTTAAATATAAACAAATGTTTTTAATTTATAAGGGGGGGTCACACTGACAGGCTTACTGTGTGAAAGGGGTCACCAATACAAAAGTTTGAGAACCACTGATCTAAGGGCTTGTCTACATGAACATTTTTTGCCACAAGCTGAGGTGTGAATCTACTTTGCACTAGTCTGCCGTGCACTAACTGTCCATGTGGACCCTACGAATGTGCACTAACAATTTGTTAGTGTGCTTTGATCAACCCCACTTTGCAGTGGGAGAAAATTAAAGTAAGCTCCACGTAGAAAGTTAGTATGAGGCAAGCTAGTATGGGGTAGAGTTGCACCCCAGCCTGCTGTGAACTAAATGTATACAAGCCTTTAGGTAAAATCTAGGCACAATCTGAATATTGTTCATGAATGATGTTTTGTCACAGGTCTTCAGGGTTTCCTGGACAGTTTAAAGACAGAAGGTGGATGAATATGAAATAGAATTAAATTAGAGAAAAGGGGATATTAAAAAGAGGACAAAATAAAATATGGAGATGGATGGAGTGAGTTAGGCGAAAGGGAGAAGAAGATAAGTGTCAAATGACACACAAATGGGGAAGTTAGTGTATTCAATAAAGAAGCATAAAAATAAAATTATACTTCATTGGCAGACATCAATCTCCATGCTTTGGGGAAAGATATGTGATGGATATTTTGTGCACTTATGTTAATATGGATATTACTGCCCATTCTGGATTAAAAATTGGGTTGGAGATGAAAACAGAATTCACTAGAATTTATGCACAGCCTTCTGGCTAATGGGGGCAGGGCCTACCAGCCATCAAATCCCTGTTTTATTTTCAGATTTATCCCTTGAAAAATGGTTACGTGTTGGCAGCTATATAGATGGAGCTGGGCTCCATTTATCCTGCAGCAGAGAAGGGCAGTGGTTGCTCATAAATCATTCCCCTACTATAAGAAATGAGACAGTTAAGTTTGAGTTAGAGGAGACCCAAAGAACCATCTTGCTGGCCTTCTCCAAAATCCTTAGTGTGGTCATAGATTCATGGAGGCACCATGGTCCACAGGATAGAACCCAAGATTGGCAGTCACGAGACCCGAGTTTTGTTTTTTGCTCTGCTTCTGACTTTGTAATGTGACCTTGGGTCAGTTGCCCCTTTGTGTCAGAGTTTACCATCTGTGAAGTGCAGATAACCCTTTCCCACCTTAGTAAAACACTTCGAGATGTGTCTACTTTTAGGTGGGTGAAAACTGCCATATAATGGTGATGTGGTAATGGTGGTGTTTAATTATCGCAGTGGATATGAGTGAGTTACGTTATGGACTTCAGGGGCACAGTCCAAGGTGCTAAACCCAGCTGATAGGAGTCAGTTTTCATAGTGAGATGTGGGTGAATCACACCACTTAAAACAATTTTCTTATATGTTCTGTAAAACACTTATGTATATGAAATATTTTTTTGCATTGTCAAAAACTTCCACTCCTGTTTGCTATAGGTTAAGCTACTATCATTAACTCATTTTTATAGAGAAAGACTTTTAAAAACCATACATCCAAAGTAGGCAGCTTTTGTCTTATATAGTCCTGTCATGAAAGGATTGAGTAATTATATATCCCTGCATTTTATGACTAAACCATACAGCATACTCATTTCACTGAGTCTGTGTAAACAAACTCCTTTGTGGATGTTTATTCACTAATTATACTTCAGTTTCGTTAACAGCCTTAATAATGCATGTGATCGTATTTGTTGTGTTGATTCTGAAATATGTTAGAGGTGTGCTAAGTCCTTGAAGCCAAGCCTGAGCCCCCCCAACAGTTCATGTAGGTGTTCTGATGTCTCACATGAGGAGGTGTTTCAGGAAGGAGCTGTGTTAGATCACGAGCCATAAACTCAGAATAAATAGAGCTTTTTTAACAGCCTGTAGTTCATGGATATAGTTTTTAAGAGAATAAATATATGACAAATAGTAGTAATTTTTTGTAGCTGATTTCCAGCCCAGACTAAAACTTTACCTAGTGCTGGGAAAACACATTCAGTCCTAAGAGTCAGGGATGCAGAGGTGGATTAGGGGTTTGTGGGGCTTTGGGCCAGAGCCAGTGGAGGCCCCTCCCCACCCCCACTCCTGCCGGGGATATGGGGTCGGGATGCGGGGCAGGAATGCTGGGTGGCAAGCCCTGCTCCCTGACCACATGCCCTGGCAGGAGTGCCAGGTGGAGCAGGGCAAGCCCCCATGCTCCGGTCCCGATCCCTGGCAGGAAGGGGGTGCCCTAGTTGACATGGGCCCCGTTGGCCCAGTGGCTAACCTGCCACTGCAGGGATGTACCACCATCAGAGATGCAGTGGTTACTTGCTCTTAACTCCTTCTTCATTGGTCTTGTGTGCTAGGGGGACAAGGGAGTGAATGAGGTAGAATCCTGGGTACTGAAAAAACTGGAGCATCTGTTGTGAGGTACCACAGTGTTTGTATGAGATCTTGGTGCCAAGAAATCAAAATGGCTGTGCCATGAAGATTATCAACTCCCCAGTCACTGAAACAATGGCATAGCTCTAGTTATGAAGACAGGTACTCAATACCGTTACTAGCAGAAGTTACTTCAGACTCTGATGCAGTAAGAGAGCAGGAAAAGAGTTAGAAGAGGAGGAAAAAATGCCATAATCAAAACTCATTTGCATATCAAACTAGTATGTTCTGAAATAGAACCTGGTCACAAATGGAGCATTCTGATTTGATGTCAGTAATTTTATACCCATATCAAGACCCCCCACTGAATATTTAAATATGACTTTGCAGTCTGTGTTCTATAAGCAGCAAAAAAATATGCCAGGCAGTACGTCTTGTGGTGGAGAGAAGGATGAGGTACAATATGGGTATGTCTTGCCGGCAGCTGGGAGTGAGCCAGTCCAGGTAGACAGACTCGTGCTAGCAGGGCTCAAGTTAGCATACTAATAATAGTCATGTGGATGTTGCAGTTGGGGCTGGAGCTAGCATGAGTCTGTCTACCCTAGCTGGGAAGCTTGCTCCCAATCCCAGTGTAGGGACAAAGCCTGTTTGTCTTGGGTGGTTTAAGGAGTGCGATGGGAAGCCGAGGTGTGCAGTAACTCCAGGAATACACTGGTTATCATGCCTCAAGGCCTAAAACAATTGCCTGAGGTGATTGAACAGTTTGGCAGCAGCTGTGCTTGCTTCTAAAATGGAGAAGAATCACTGTGGGGAGGAGGGGCTTATGCAGGTCTTTGTATTGTGCTTTTCCTGCCAGGAGACTCTGAGGGATTGACTAGAAGTGTTTCTCAACCTTTTTGATACTAGGGACAGGCTTGCTGCCTTCCTAAACTATGTCAGGGAGATCTCAGGGACCGGCTCTTGAGAAACATTGGAGTAGGGCATTTATAAATGGAAAACTCATTTGGTATTTCCCAGACACAAGGGAATTTCCAGTCAGAGGGCCAGATCCTTAGCTTATGTAAGTCAATGTAACTCCATTGAAACCTATGGAGCCATGCCGATTTACACAACTTACATAATGTTTGAGTACTTACAGAATCCATCCAGCAATCCATTGCAAACTGCAAATATTTATTCGTCTTAATTTATTGGCTAATTACTTGTGACTTCTTCAGTAAGAAATGTAAACAGATGCTTTTCAGCATGCAATACAATAGGGAAAATCCAGATTTTCTGTTTTTGTTCAGATTGTGTTCACGGGGGAGAGAAATTTCAAAGTTCATATATACTCAGTTGTCATATCCATCTATCTGTCTGCAGTATCTGCCCTGGCCACTTGTGGTCATTAAAAATATCCTAGCACTTTTTGCAGCAGTAAGTGTATTAACCCTGGTCAAATTCCATCTTGAGTAATTTTTCTACTTAAAATCACCTTTCATTGGAATATATTCTATTCTCACTTCCTGTCCTTGGCATTATCTACTATTGATGATTGCTGTTAAGTGATTGCTCACTTTCACAAATGCTTTGTTTCACCTGTGTCACTGTAATACAGTGGTAGGCAAAGTCATTTGTACATGTATCTAGTAAAGTTTTCAACCCAGTTTGGGGTGCTCATAGATTAAAGTTGATACTTAAATATAAAATGACTATCAAGCTTTGTTATCTTGTGAATGTTTTATTTTTTGTTATGACATAACAAAATTGATTAAAATTGTAAATGTAAAAGCACTTCATGTAGTTTTACATGCATTTTGGAAAGTTACAATTAATACAATTCCTCCCAGTTATTAGCTGTACGTATTGCAGGTTGCAGTACAGGGCACAAATGTGCCTGGATTAGAGGCCTGATCCAAAGCCCATTGAAGTCAAAGGCAGTCTAGGTCTACTCTCTCCAAGAGGAATATGCAAGCCAAAAAACCCACCTGAACAACCCTTTTGTGTGTATTCATCAAGATGAAACACGAATGCTTGCAGCTGACGTTGACAACAGAAATTACAACACAATATATTCTTCAAAGTAGACAAGTGAATCTGAGCTATTTTTCAACTGGGATAAGTCTGCTGAATGCTAAGAATTATTAGTTGTTTGCAGTGTTATGGCCATGTTGGTCCCAGGATACAGGGCCAGCTTTAGGACCTGCGGGGCCCGATTCCGCGGTCCGGGTCTTCGGCGGCACTTCGACGGCTGGGGGTCCGCTCTGTGTTTTCCGCGGCACTGAAGGACCCCCAGCCACCGAAATGCCGCCGAAGACCCCGGAGTGGACACACACACACCCCGGCCGCCGCCAAAATGCCGCCAGAGCGGACTGCTGCCGGGTGAGCCTAAGGCACGGGGCCCTCTTACCCGCGGGGCCCGATTCCGGGGAATCGGGAGAGTCGGCCTAACTCCGGCCCTACCAAGATATGACAGAGACCAGGTAGGTGAGGGAATATCTTTTATTGAACCAACTTCCGTTGGTGAACGACACAAGTCTTCAAGCTCCACACACAGCACTGAAGAAGAGCTCTGTGGAGCTCGAAGGCTTGTCTCTTTCACCAGCAGAAGTTGGTCCAATAAAAAATATTACCTCATCCACCTTGTGTGTCTCAAGAATTATCAGCATTCTTGATCAACATGCAGTAAATTATTTAGATTTAATTTTGTGATTTGTCTAGGAAGAAAAGGTGATTTTCCCCCCCCGCCCCCAGTAGTAATTGAAAATCCTTATAGAACGTTTCCTCTAACAACAAAGGGAGGTATGGTGAATGCAATCAGTAATAAGCCATCCAAGTAACCAATCCTTGAGACAATTTGATGAACACATTGTTTCTTTAACTTTTCTGCCTCCTTTCCTGCCTGTTGTTAATGATTTAATCAACATCAGGAAGTAAATTGACAGTCTTTTTATTAGGATAATTCCTTATATCAATGAGAAAATTCAAAGCAAAAATCTGTGGGGGAAGACTGCAGGGAAGGACACAATCATATTAATTGCCATTCACCCATACTGGTTTATCTTCACACAATTTGAGGAAAAAGCCATATAATCAGTCTAATTTGGTGTGACGTTATGAGTGTAATATAATATCTCATTGAAAGATGACAGGGCCAGAAAGAGTTAGTTAACTCACAGACAGAACCTATGGCCAAACTTTAGAGACTGGTTAGGAAGATATGTAAATGAATAGAGCTTTGAAATGCAAGTCTGCATTGTTAGAGGTAGAAGGGTAGATGTTTGCTCAGGTCTTGTGAGGTAAGCAAACAAGTCTTGTCTATTACTATAGCTTTGATTCAAAGATCAAAAAAGGAATATTACATTTAGGAAGACACTCAAGTGAGATAGTATTATTGTCTATATGTCTCTTTGAAGGTTGTGGTAACCTGTATCTGAACTGTTTAATGGATAAATTACCCTGTGCTAATTGCCAGGATGTTTGGGAGAAGGAGAGTTAAGCCTATTGTTTTCTCAGGCCAAAAGGCTGCTGGAAATGTATAAAAACCCTGGGACACAATCCTCCATCTCAGATCTGCTTTGGGTTTCAAGAGGGGGAAACCTTAAGCCATAAGAATTGAGATCCCCAGTCACTGACTGGAGTCACCCTGAATATGGACATTGGACTATAACCTATGAACTATATCTAAAAAGGACTTTTGGCAACTACAAGCTCATCTCTGCTATGTATCTGAACCTCAAGAATTGAATTCAAATCTGTATGTATATTAATCTTTTAACCAACACTCGCTCTCTTTTCTTTTTTTAATAAATTTTAGCTTAGTTAATAAGAATTGGTTATAAGCGTGTATTTGGGATAAGATCTAAGTTATAATTGGACCTGGGTGTGTGGCTGATCCTTTGGGATTGGAACCTTTTCTTTTATATGATGAGATAAGATTTTCAGTAATCATCATCATATTTGACGTGTGTGTCTGGACAGAGGCCTGAGGCTGGGTACTTTAAGGGAACTGTGTTGTTTGGACTTCTGAGTAACAAGTGAGATACTATAGAAGCTGTTGTGTGCTGGCTTGGTAAACTAAGTATTGGAATATCCACCAGCGTTTGGGGTTTTGTCTGCCCCGTTTTGTGTGCAGTTCACCCTAATTGAGTGACCTCAGCTGGCTTCCACGGGCAGCATTGTCACATTTGGGAACTGTATTGCAGATACTAAAAGAAGTAGTTGTGAGTTATAATTTGCAGCTACTGACTGTTAGGTTTAAAGGATTAATTAGATTGATAGGACTAATGTGTTTTAAGAAGAGGATGAGCAAATGATTATCAACTTTTGCTGTGCTCATTATTTACTTGTTTCTATGTACTGTGTTTCTAAGTGGTGTGCACTGTTGAATCTTCCCATCCCTGCTATATTTCCCCATTTATGTTCTTTGTTATAATTTTTATTTGATTTAGACCTTATAAAGGCATCAAAATTACAAGGATATTTGCCTTTAAGCCATTAGGTTTATATCCTGCAGGGCTGGCTCTACCATGTAGACAAAGCAAGGAGACATCTGGAGCACTAAAAGAGTTGACTGTTTACATTGGCAGCAGAACACAATTATTATAGATGTTCCCAAAGCATGTCTTCTCCAAAGTACAGAGTACAGGACAGAGAGAAATACATATACAAGTCTTACGTTGCGGGGAAGGGCTATAGCCCCATACTCCATTCTACCACTTATGGCTTATTGCATGCTAGGAACATAGGCATTTTCCAGTGTCCAGTTGTGCCAAAAATGTAAATTGAGTTTTCTAATCAAAAATATAAAACCTTGATTTGTTTCACTGTCTCTTTAAATTGAAGAATTAGCCTAGTGGCACTGGGTATTTTTAACAATTTGATTTTGTGCAGATTTAAAAAAGAAAAAGGGTTGTATGCTAATACTTCTACACAAGGCCAGTTCATGGCTTTTCACAGCTCATGCAGTAATAATTTGGATAACCAAAGCTCTTTCAATCATGAAAGAAGAAGAAAACAAGTAAGCACTGTAGGGAGGGGATTTAGGTCAGAAAAATTAGGTCTAAAAATGTCTGAGAATGAGGAGGAAGTGTAGGGTTCACTGTGTATCCCACCAAGCCAGGCCTCTACTCCTGTCACTGCACTTTCACCCTCCTGTGCACATATTGATAGTGGGAAGAAGTGACTTCTTTTGTGAAGTCTCTTGTTCCTTGAAAGATGGCCTTAACAATTCAGTCAGAGCTGCAACTTAAATCTCCATTTGGGAGGGTGCCCCCCCCCCCCCCCCCCAAAAAAAAACTTAGGTCATTTTGGCCATTTTCATAGCACATTAAATACAATTTTGAGTTTAAATGCACGAAAATGCTACCCAAAATTTTAAGTGTTATGTCAGTACCATGGTCTAATTGTTTCAGATATTCTAAAGGAAACTAATAAAGGAGCTGGGGTATTGCATTACAGAAAGTGACTGTAATTGTAGCTGTGTCAGTCACAGGATATTAGAGACACAAGGTGGTGAGGTAATTAGCTCACCTACCTGGTCTCTTTCTGAAGTGACTAAAGCACATGACCAGGCACTAAGTTTTATTGCTTTTTGTTTGTTTTTCAAACTGAGAGGTAATGTGGACTACTCTGAGTCCCATCCACTTGACAACACTGGTTTAAGTGTTGACACTGAGGACTGGGACTCCAGAGACCTGGATTCTATTCCTGGCTTGCTGACTTAACATCTTCTTGCTTAAGTTTACCCATCTGAAGAACTGGTATGATATTTCCTGCCTTGTGCAGCTTAATATTTGTAAAGTGCTTTTACATTCTCTGATGAAGAATAGCATAAAGTGGTGGTGGCTATAATTCCTAGCATATGTCCAGAGAATAAGAGCATATAGTATACTGGAAGGGTAAATAATATGCATTTATTTGAAAGAATGAATGTCTATTCATCCAAATAGGTTGGAGCACTAATAGCTCCAGTCTCTGAGATAACCAATTCATGTTTTAAAATCTCTAAGGAAATATTTTTTCAAAGGCAAATTAAATGTCAAGGGCCACATTTTCATACTCTCCCTAACTGCATTCATAAATACTGCAGGCACACCTGTTTGTGAAATTTCATATTTGCCTGTGCATGTTGGGTAATCAAGCAACCAAAAATGAGCAGAAAAGCAGGAAAAATTTCTGGTTTTATAAAGGTTGCAATTAAAGGCCCCCTTTCAAAATGAGTCCCGAAATTGTAAATAACACTGACCACAGTGACATAAACAATTCCTCTGCATCCTTAATTCCTTCTGAACCTTTTCCCTCATTAGTGTAGTAGAATATCAGTCTTGACTGTTGGTTAATATTTTAGCATTTTATAAAATTAGGTCTAGACACAGACTATAGTACAATCCGCAGCTGTGGCAAATCACAGTCCTAATTTAAAATGTAACAGATTAGGAATAACAAAAAAATGATAGGATGTAATTCTTGTTCTCTTGTGACTGATTTGTAGAGTATTATTTACCACAACACTTGGAAGATATGGAAGTAGGATACAGCATTCTGTTAAACAGTAGTTGCTGTGTTGGAAGAACTTTGCATAGCCATGGGGAAGCAGTGATAGAGGTGGTCCTTGTTCTATTGGAGCTATTTCAGGGAATGTTCTGCTTTAGACAACAGCAACAAGTAGTGTCTTGTTCTCTCTGGTACAAATCCCTGTGAGAGGCCATCTCTGAGATGCCATTAGCATCCAAGCTGCCCTCCACAAAAATGAAAGATTTTATCTGTCTCAGTGGACAGTAAAGATGGGAGGGAACACATTAAAACATTAACCACACAATGCTCTGGGCATATTTGTGCTCGGAAAGTTTTACTCTTTTAGATTTGCTTTCAAAGTTTAGAATAACCCTGAAAGAAGCTATAGATCATTAATGATTCTTTAAAGACCTCATTACGTAATCAGAGGATGAGTCAAACTTGTTCTGGAATGACATGCTTCGTGGCAAAAAATGTGTGCTTTTTTTTAGTTGTTTGGGGGTGGGAGGGGTAGTAAAACTTTACTATTTTACTAATTTGTGTTCTTGACAATTACAGAATTACTTTGTTATATGGAACTAGTAAAAAACAAATACCAATCCCACAAAGTTTGGTGAGAGGAAGAATCCAGACAGGAATTTGATAGCAGTCTACACTCTCTTTTAAGACTGGATGCTAAAAGTGGAGAAAGCAAAGAAGGACAATATCTGCACTAAGCAGGCCAAACTGAATGGGTTAGAGATGCTTATAGGTGTAGAGAGCGCTGCGTTTCTAAATGGAATGCATTGTTGTTAATTCGAGGATGCACTTAATTTCTTAGCCACGGTTTGATTATGTCTGGCCATTTTGCTTGGGGCTTCAGCCCTGCAGGAGGGTCTGCCAGGGCTCAGGGCTTCAGCCCTGTTCCTGCTGAAGCCCCAAGACCCCCCTCCCTGCTGGGCAGAAGCCCCTCCCCCACCACCTCACTGCAAGGCAGAGGTCCCGAGCTCCTCCTCCTCCCCAGTCTGGTAGGTGGAGAATTGGGGGAGGCTTGGGGTTCTGCAAGCTGCACTTTAAAAGAGCCACATGTGGCTCACAAACCATGGTTTGGCTACTCCTGGTATAGGAGATGGGAGAAATCACCAGGTGAGGGATACAGGTACCAGCTAGTTGTCCCGGACACTTTGAAAAAGGAGGTTCTGAGATTGTCATGATCTTAAAACTGCTGGATATTTTGAGGGTGCAAAAAATCTTAGTCAGGGGAAGGGAGAATTGGTATTGGGTAAAATGTGGGCAGGATGTAGAAATTGGTGCAAGAAATGTGATGCTTGCATTGCAAAAAAGGGGGTCCCCTAAAACTGGGAGAGCCCCTTTACAGCAATATTTTGTGGGGGCATCAATGGAACACATTGCCGCTGTTGTTCTTGGGCCCTTGTCTGAGAGAGAGGCCGGCAATCAATACTTGCTGGTAGCTATGGCTGCTTCACAAAATAGCCCGAGGCTTATCCAATAGGAAATCAAGGGGCTGTGACAATAGCAGGGGTCCTAGTGAATGAATTCATCACCAGATTTGGGATCCCAGGTGAGTTATACACAGATCAAGGGAACAGGAGTACTTGTGGCACCTTAGAGACTAACAAAATTATTAGAGCATAAGCTTTCGTGGGCTACAGCCCACTTCTATGCATCCGAAGCCCACTTCTATGCACCCACGAAAGCTTATGCTCTAATAAATTTGTTAGTCTCTAAGGTGCCACAAGTACTCCTGTTCTTTTTGCGGATACAGACTAACACGGCTGCTACTCTGAAACAGATCAAGGGAGAAATTTTGAATCCAAGTGTTTCAGCAGGCTTGTGAGAGTCTAGGCATCCACAAAACTTGCACCTGCGCAGCGCACCCATATCTGACGTGATGGTGGAAAGGTTCAGTAGGACTATGGAAATTAAACTGGCTACATTGGAAGAACTGCACCAAATGGCCTGGGGCCAGCATACTCCATGTCTTGTGAGGGTTTAGGACACAGTTAGGTCCCAGGACTAAACCCCAAATTATCCATAAGGACCACTTGAGAAGATATCAGGGGGACAGAATTTGAGCTTGGCTGCCCCCTGAATCTGAGAATGTAGCTGGGAAAGTTGTTAGAGGTGGATTCCCCATTCTAACAAAATGATCTGGGCCTACCATAGCCAGCAAATTTCCTGGAAACAATAGGCATTTTTCAGCTGCTTATTAAAAGAAATCTAGGGAGAGAAATTTGGGTGCACGTAACATTTTTGGGGATTACTAATGTAAAAACATCTTGACAGAAAAACTCTGTACATATGCAAATAGTTAACCTAGTATCATTTTTAATATATTAAATTATTTCTTTTCATTCTGTTTGGGATTGGTTGTTGGGTATCATCATTTTAGGCCACGTTGGGACTGTGGGTGAAGCTGAGGTGGTGGGGCAACTGCTGTTATGAGCTGGATGAAAACTTGTTATGGGTTGAGTTAAAACCCCATTGAGATTGGTAGGTGTGAACTTACCTTTCAATTAAGACAGCTCTAAGCATAAGCCTTCACCTAAAACAAAAATAGTGTGTGAACTGACCAGGAGCTTTTGCTGAGTATTATTTTGGGTGAGGGTCTGAGTGTAGGAAAGCAAAAGAGACAGAAATATATATAGAGAGAGCGCCTGAAAACAGGGCCCTGTAAGAAAGCTGAAAAGAGTGTGCTTGGTACTGTGAGAGAAAGAAGCTGTTTCCTGCTATTTGAGTCCTTCTGTGTTCAGAGAGACAGAGCTTTGCACATTCTTTGTAAATAAATAAAACTGCATCAAAGGCATAGCTGACTATCACCAATTTCTCCTCCCAACTGGAACATCTAGAGGGCCCCAAACTGTGACTAGCCACTTGGGTCAAAAAAGGGAAACAATATCTATAAAGAGCCATTTGTCAAAAAATCTTAATGTGCTTTTTAATGTGCATTATTTAAGTTAATCTCTTACACATTCTTCTTGGGATAGCTGTAAGGCTCCTGCCACAGACTACAATTATTTAAATTAAATTGTCACTTAGAATTAGAAAAAACATTAGTGGCACTGGCATCTCACCTGGTCACCACACTGGCTTCCACACAAGACTAATCTGACTCTTGACACCTTATTTGAAAGTTCCAGAAGAGAATGCATTTCAGCTTTTGCACATTGTTCAAAATCATATTTACTCTTTGTTTTTATAGTTGGAATAAGTTTATAAACATTTTCTTGTCTAGATGGTATATGCACCAACCATTGCATGTTTTGTTCTTTCTGTGTACAATGCAATGAACTGAGAGATTAGAAAGAAGCTAACCTTTAAATTAGAGCACAGTCAATTACCGTCTGTTATTTCTCTGACCTGCCTGAGAGAAATGATAGATGGTGCCATGAAGATAATTCTTTTCCTATTAAAAATGTCTACAACACAGTTATAAAAATGGAAAATATGAATCTGTAAACAGTATGTTTTTCATTTTTTAAAACCAGATTTAAATTAAACCAGTTCAAAGTACACTGAATACACTTTTATTAATTTTAGAGTGGTGTATTTCAATTTAGCATAAACTTGCTTCTAATTAATTTAAGCTGTATCAACATACTCTAGAATGATGTTGATGTAAGAGTGTCCACAAAGCTTTTTGCATCAATTTAACTAAACTGATTTTAAATCATACCTTTAGTGTGTACACAGAGCCTGAGATAGAGAAGACTTATTTTTTTCCAATGTCCTATACCTTGTATTGTTGTTCACACCTGTGCAAAGTGGGTGTAAAATGCTACCAAATCAGAATGATAGAGTTTTACACTCCTCTGCACAGCTGTAAATGACTACGCAAGTTAGTGGGGAACCAGGCCTAGAGTACAGAATTACAAACGATGAAACAAAGATACAGTATTCATAGATACAGAGTGCTAACCTTCTTGAAGCTAGTGGATCTTTCTCTCATTTTTGCTTTAGTCATCACTATGTGATCAGCACTTGATGGAGGATGTAAGCAGGCTGTGGGCCACTCATGTATGGAAATGTTCAGTGGGAAAGGGAGGAGTATTTGTGATGCAATAACTTTTTAAAATGTTAAAATTGTGTTTTTACTTTCTATAGTCCAGAGGACAATAAAAACATTCCCATGCAAAATGGCCCGAAGCCTATGTGGGGAAAGAAAGATCCATGAAAATTTCCTTCCAGCCAACAAGTGCATTTTTCTAAACACAAAATAACTATCTAGAGTTGGTTGGAAAATTGGGGTGGCAGGGAGCAGGGGGGCCATGGAAAATTTCTACTTTTTTGTGGGGGAGGGGGAAATCAAGCCCCCAAACTTTCATCTGAAAACTAAAAACTTGGATCTGAAATGCTGCCACTGTGCCACATGGGAGTTGTAGTTCAGGTGCCTCAAACTCCTATTCTGTATGGAACAGTCTCCATCTCCCTTGAGGTACCACCTCCCCTCTTGTCGAGCCATTGTTGTGCCTTATGGGAGTTCCATTTCCATGGTGCATCATGAGAGGTGGAGTTTGGCCATGGAACCTAGCCCATAGAGGAGAATGAGATACAGAAACTATAATTCCTACAAGGCACCATGGAAGCATTTCCTAACTGAAATTGTTTAGTTTTCAGCTGACATTTTTCACTAAATATTTAGGCAAAAATCCAATATTTCATCAGAAAATGTTCAACCAGCCCTACTAATATCCCATTAACTTGCTGAATTTAATGTTTTTTTTATTAAAGTTACAGTATTAAACAGTATTTTATTTTATTACAGTATTAAAATATTATTCATGTAATATCTAATTTTTGGTCATGTATATTAAGTTGGAAGTCCATTCCAACTATTTATCATTCTGTAAATTAATACCTCAAATTATTTCAACATATGTTCCCTCTCTCAACTTAAACCTTTATCCCCTAGTTCTGGTGTGCCCAGCAACCACCAATAATCAGGATTAATTAATAATCAGGAGGTAATAACCCTCAGCTAAATCATGTCACCCTTGAAGCATCCTCTCTCAAAACTAAATAATCCTAATTTTATCAATCTAAGTACAACTCCTTATTCCATTTATCCTCTTTGTTGCCTTACCCTGTTGTGTCCTTAATTTAATCATAGTTTTCTTCAAGTAAGGTAACCTAAACAACACTGTGCCCCAAAGGCAGTATAACCAATGCTTTATAAGAGAGAGAGCACAATATCATTAGACTTTTATTGTCAAGCCAGTATCCTGTTAGGAGGGTACAATGGAAAGGACTTGTGGGACAAGTGTATTCTAAGGAGGAATTTGCACATGTGGAGGGAAGATCCAAGCCTAGAATATGGCATGATAGATTGGGCAGCTCAAATGAGAAGTTTGGGAGGAGTACAGGCAGCAAGATGGGGATCTTGAGCACATGATATCCAAAATGGAGGCAGTGACAGAGTTGTACAGAGCTTTGAAGGAGATGGGAGCCCAAATCAGAACTGAGTCTTGGGGCTCTGGTTCATATTTGGGATTTTTAAACCCCACAGTTTGGTTTGCTTAAAGGATTTTTACTTACAATAGAAAGGAGAACCAACTGTAAGGCTTAGGTTCCAAACACCTCAAAGTTCACATCCAGGATTATGGTTCATTGCCATCTCTACTCTGAATTTGACATGGGAGGTTGAGGGGATGCCAGGGAAAGGGTTTCAAAGAGGGAGGTGACATGGTCAAAATGGCAGATGATGTTTTTAGCAGCAGCATTTCAAAAGACTGGAGGGGAGCGAGGGAAGATTTCAAGATGACATTCTCTTTTCTGGTGACCTTTTCAAACTGCCCTAACACTTCTGTTTTTCAGTTCTCTTGATTTCCTATTCCAGTGAAAACAGTTTTTGATACACTGAAATATTGTATTAGTTGATAAACCTCTGAGCATGTTGCCAATTTCATGCACATATATTGTTCATCTGAAACATGGGATATAAAGGCTTTTGATCTTTTACATGTACAGTAACTGTTTTTTTTTAAAGTAATTTTGATTTCAGATTTTAAAAGCACTCTAACCTTTTACTGAAATTCATTGATGCAGGCACAGTGACAAAATGAGGACAGACACATACATGGAATGAAATAACCGGCTGCAACTTTTATTAAACTTTAGCACAGGAGAGGGGCGCTACCTGCCATCACCCATACTCTCGTATACCAGACATTTAATTGGTTCCAGTGTGGAAGTTACATGGATCTTTACCATATAACCCGTAACTTGGGGTAGGCTCTCCTCAGAATACACCCTTGGACTCAGCTCTCTCTGAGTACTAGCATCTCCTCCTCCCCAACCCACAGGAGGAGAACAGAGGGTGCTGTAGGGTGAGGACCTTGGCCTGCAAGGGCCACAAGGTCTCCCCCTATCCTGTGAGCCCAAGGCCCATCACCAAAATCCCATGTCTTTTACGAACCGTTCATTTTATTCTCTTAACCACACTGGTAACTGGCTGCAAGTTGCAACAGATAACAACTCAACCCCCAAGTACCTCAGTTACGTTCCATGCATGTTCCTGGCTAGGAGGTGCTGTGAATAAGGCTAAAAAACCTTCCTGGTCCTCCTCCAATTGGCCTATGGGAGAAAAAATTCCTTACTGACCCCCAAACAGGTGATCCGCTAGACCTGCAGCTTCTGTCAGGATGGATTCTGACAGATGGGTAGGGTGGCCTGCTGGAACAGAGCCAAAAGAGGCTCCACTTGGCCCCCATCCTGGGAGCTCGGGAATGCTGGCCCAGTGACTGCCAGAGACTCCTTCCCCCCCAGCTGGCCAATGACTGCCAGAGACTTGTGGCGGGAGGAGCTACCTGGTGTTTCTCAGCAAGGGTCTCCCTTGCTAGCTGCTGGGACTCCCCTTTCACTACTGGCCCCATCAAGTTCCCCCACCCATTGAGGCAGGTGGGTGGCATTTCTCCTGCTGCCTAAACCATCTGAATGTGTGAGAATCCCTTTAACAAGACAAAAGAATTAGTTTAACTGAAATGCTCACACTTTGTATTGTACCAAGGCATGATGCGTCAAATTCAGATTTTAATTTGTCAAAACCCAAATCCATTTGGATTTAATTATTATGGCTCAGCTGTTGATTTGGATATCATTTACATAATCTCTTACCATTTTCCTTCATCTCCTTATCTCTCTTTTACCTCCATCCCACCCCCTGTCAGTCCCCTCAAAAATTGTTCTGTCAACAATTTATTCCTTTGGGAGAACTGTGTGATACTTAGAATCTAATTATTCCTCTGCCCGTCTCTTCAGAAATATTGAGATATTCTAGCTGAAATCAATTATTTACCTGATTATCTAGTTATCCAAGGTTAAGTTCAAATGATTCTTTTACGGCACAATTCTGCTCATGGATGTTTGTGACACATCTCTGACTTCCCAAGTGAACACATCAGTGACAGAACTTGGCCCTTTCAGAGCACAGTTTGATTTTTGTAAGAGACTTGCTTTCCTTTCCAAATATACATCCAGCCAATTATTAGTTACAGGGAAACAGAAGATTTTTGTCTGCTTACATTACATATGAATGGTGTGCTGTGCCCATTAAATCTGCCAGATAATCTGCATATTTTTTGTAGAGAAGGCTGCTAATAAATACACATTTAAAATGTTATTTTTATTTAAATTTCAGTGGTCTGTGTTAGACTAGTAATTAATATTAAGGCCATTCGTTGCAGATACTAGGACAAAGCTTATTTTAATGATGCTTAATTAAAACTATGAAAATATGCACAAGAGACCACACTTTTAAGGCAACCTTCTTAAGACAATTCCCAAATGTATAGAATACTATTCTATTCCTCCTTTATTGGAATACCACTTCTGCTAAGCAATCCATTATTGTTGGTCACTTAATATGTTTCACTTTACTTGAATCATGAAGTGTTTACAGGAAAATATATCTTGCTATGTTTAAGAAAGCTCTTGACCAAAAAAAAAAAAAAAAAAAAAAAGTAAAATGGTTTCTTCCCAGGAGAAAGAGGAAAGATTTAAATCTAGGGTCCTGAAAAAGGTGTGATCTCTAGCATTCTAAGGTCCAGGTATCTTGGAAACTGAATTTGTCTCTATTGTTTGCAGGAGTGAAAGAGCTCGCTGGATTACTGCACTTGGACAGAACAGTGACAGACGGAATGCAGACAGGACAAGTAAGTGAAAGACAAGAAGACTTTTCAGAGCCTTAACGTGAAAACAGAAATCTACTGCCCCTCAGTGGATAGCTTGAATAAATGTAGACTGTAAGAATAAATGTGTTTCCTTCCAAAAAACAAATTATCCAGATTTCCTTTGCGATGTTGTTGACCTTCTGTGGATGCTGTTTATCAAGAGCTTTTCTGAGGAAGTTTTTTCAGGGTTTTTGTGGTACAAGGAGTTATTTTACTTGCATTCATTAAAACTGGTTTGGCCAGTTGTATCAGCCTATTAGTGACTAGGTTGAGAATGCAAGCTGATTTTATGTCTGACCCAAATTCATGTTTGTGTGTAGCTCCCCATGGGGAAGCCAGCATGTTTAATGTGCTCCATTACTGAGCTTACTTGGGTTGTTTTGTTTTGGCACATTCTAAAATGGGATGTTAAAATGACTTTTTTGTGTATGTTGCTAAAATATAAAGGTATTCAGTTGCTTATACACATCATGTGGTTCAATATATCCTATTTCTTCCTTAGCACTGACACAGGTAGAGATTGTCAGAACTTACTCTGCAAAGCAGTCAGATGAACTATCCCTTCAGGTTGCTGATGTGGTTCTGGTTTATCAAAAAGTGAATGATGGTGAGTAAACAGTTTTGCGATTAGCTACCACCAAGATAGATTAGTCAAGCTGGGAAACAGAGTCCTAGAGAATTCAAGTTTCCATCTAGTATCAGCTCCACAATGAAATGGGGTGTCAGCCTAGAAGAAACGCTACAGAAAGCCATAGGATTAGGCCCAGGTTCTTGAAGGACAGCCACTCTTTATGCAGGCATTGTGGCCACATTCAAGTACATTTCCATCCAACTCAGAGGATTTGCATAGATAATTAATTGCAGGTGCAGCAATGTGGGTATGATTTTTTTTTTCCAGGAGCCATGTGCCCATCAATAAGAAACTAGGTTAAGGGCGCTTTAAAAATCTGGCTTTCAAGAGTCATCATTGCTTTGTGAGCAATGTACTTGTTGATTTGTCTGAATACTCCACACATTCAAGGTATTTACATCTTGTGCTGTGCTTCAGAACGTTGTTACTCTCTAAGGGGTAGTCTTGCAGCATGTGAGGCAGGGACTGTCATTTGTTATGTAAATGTCAGTCACGTTGGGGCCCAACCTGGTTATTGCTACCACAATAAAAATGTTAATAACAATGCTGAGCATGTCCTGCTGAGTACAGTCAACTCACAATAGCTTCAGTGGGACTTGAGTGCTCAGCACCTTGCAGAGGGCAACCCTTAGCTCTAACCCAGTTGTTTACTCTCACTTACAAAGAGTAAAAAATAAAGGAAAAACCTCCTGCTGACTTGTTAGTTTATATTCCTGAGATCCAAAGACGGTCTGTGGTTTTCAAATATACTGTATCTTTACTGCTTTATTTTTATTATTCCTAATCTGCATGCACAATGTTTCCAAATAACATGGTCTGTCTATACCTGATATTTTACTCATTGTAAACATAGCCATATTACAGATGCAATGACAGACTGTGTGTACAGGAGTCTCTCTATAAACATGCCACACACAGTATCTTACACATGTATTTATTGTTGACTCCCCATTCTCCCTTGCAGGTTGGTATGAAGGTGAACGATTGCGGGATGGTGAGAGAGGCTGGTTTCCAATGGAGTGTGCCAAGGAAATCACATGTCAAGCCACAATTGACAAGAACATGGAACGGATGGGACGTTTGCTTGGACTTGAAACAAATGTATAGAGTCCCTAAAATCTATTTTTTCTTTGCTTCAGGATTTGCACTAAGGGCCCTCAGTGGTGGCTTGATTTTGTGCTTATTGTCCCACTATAGCTGTAGCGTGGGAGCTGTGAATCAGAGATTTGTAAAATCAGTGATACGAGGAAAGGCGGGGGGGAGGGGAGGGAGTCAGCCGCTCACTGTGTATCCAGGCTACTTTAAGTTAAAAGCCCCTAAAAAGTAAATTAAAATTCTAAAGTTCCCATAACAAAATGCAGGTGACATCTTTAGATAGTCCCCTCTTCCTTGTTTTACAGTGTGAGAGAGCTAACTGAGTCAAGGTCTTATCTGCACTGAATCCTAACTGGGATTGAGTGGTAGGCTTTGGAGAGCAGCTCCACATATCTTTGACTTCACCTCCCTTTGTCTTTAGCTGCGCCACTCCCTCTACCTTTATGTGCTGTTTCCTCACCCACACCCGTCCAACCACACAAACACACTTTTTTTTTCTTGTTTGTTTTTTCAGTCATTTAAAAACACCTTAGCTTCCTCTGGCAAGGCCGACCACCAGCCACCCACAAACATGTTGCCCTGCAAGCAAGCAGCAGCAGCAACAAACTAATATTTGGGGATTTCCCACTCCTCAAGGGAAAGTTTCAGTGCTGTATTGCTAGCACAAGATGGTGATATGAGTGGGGATAAATAGCAGCTCTCTAGCCCCTCATATGGCCTAAAATGGAACCCGTGAGCACGCACTGTATAAGGTGCTCCCTCCCCAGTAAGACCAGAGAAGACATATACCAAGTAAAAAGATGTTCCACTAAGTTAAGAGTGCACAGCTCTCTACTTTTGTAATATAAGAGCATTATATTCTGTTGGGTCTTCTCATCTTTCTCCTTGTGGCTCTCTGTCTACATCTATCTATATGTCTGTTTTAATTAAGGGTTTTCATAACGTTAGATTACCTCTTGTGTTCATCCTTTAAAACCTTAGCTCCTTGGGCTTTCTCCTCCCCAATGATGGCTTCTTATTTCACACACATTATTTTTTTTTAAATGCTGTCATTTGAAAAGCAGTGATTAAAGTAACTCTGTCCCAGCTAGCAAAGCTAATGTGTTCTCCAGGGACTGAGCGGGGAAATCCAGAATGGTTTTCTGTTGGTCTTTTTCGATGATGATGATGTTTCATCTATTCAAGCAGCTCAGATTTTGTTTCCTTCCAGTGTTGTTTCAGTGTTCAGAGTGCCAGGAAGGGTTTTCAAATCAAGAAGTATGCAGTCAACTTTTGTAGTGTGGGAAAGTAAGCTTGGTCTCCGAGGCTCCAGCCTCCATTCCCAGAACAGACCAGCCATACGGTACGTCTACCCTTTTAGCTGGGGATGTAATTCCCAGCTCAAGGAGACTTACTCAGGCTATTGCCATTGAGTTAGAACAGTCAAATCAGAACATAGCCCTGGTAGCATGAGCAACAGGACGGGTTAGCCACCCTGAGTACGTGCCCGTCAGATACCTTAGCTTGTTTCAACTTGTTCTTTGTAAAAAAAAAAATATTCTCCATAAGTATAAGCAGCTCTGTGCTCTGCTCTGCTCCTCTGTGTCCCTGCTAGAAAATCAGATTGCCTGACTGACAGTGTTAGAATTCTCTCCAAGCTTATCCAATTCCACACAGTATTTCACTGGAGCCCCACGCCAGCTGATTCCGACACCTTCTCTTGTGCCGTTTCTCTTGCCTTCCCTGAGCCCTGTTATGCACAGAATAAACTAATTTTCTGTGCTCTGGAGCACACACATGCACATGCTCATTTGGTGTCTGTGGAAGCTAAACACAAGCTGAGACGTAGGATTTGGCTCCCACTATTGTCCATTATGGTAGCATTACAGTATCTTTTTGAGCAGTTTGCACTTTTATACATTTACAGACACATTTTTAAAACTTATGCTGTAAGTTGTGGCTACAAAAAAATGCTCAGTTACACAGTTGCTTTTGAACACTTTTGCAGAGGTATCTTAAGATCTGAATTTTACCAGTTTGTGTCTTAACCTCCACTCCCACAGGGTAAGGATTATAATGCTGAATTCTTGGTTTATTTTGAAAATGCATGAGGATGTTGATCTCGGGGAAATATTCTATTAATCATTTCATTTCAATTCCAGTTTTGCCTATATCTTTTAACTAGGATCTCAAGATGTGTTGTTGCTTCAGTTCAAGGTTTTGTCGGGAGAGTGGAGTGCTTTTTAACATTTTTCCACTTCTGTAGCAGAGGTGGTAAAATTCATTTCCTGTTTTTTGTTGAGGAAGGAGCGGGAAAAAGGTATCTGAACCAGAACTCCAGGATACCTTCACCTTCAGTCCTTGTTACATGTTAATTACTACAGGTACAGGAAGGGAAAAATGTATAAAAGAGCAGCACTAGTATTGACTTAAACTCTTGGTCATACAGTTCATACTGGAGAAGATGAGAAGGCCTGGCAATTGAGGGAGGATTTGCAGGGAGTATAGAGTAATATGATGTTTTGTCAACTTTGCCCTCCCATTCCCAGTTGTGACCTGACCTGTTGTGCACATGATGGTGGGAGAGGGACTAGTAAAAGCTCACATTGGTGTTGCTGAACACATGTTCTCCTTTGCCTTAGAGAGTACCTGTCATGATTGTACTCCAAGCATCACTGCCAAATTTTGCATCTTCAGCTTAGCCTCGGAATTTCATAGGAGAAACAACCATTTAATGTTGTCTGACCAAAATGCACTTGTAAACAGGAAATAATTTTCAAAACATCTTTTCTGTAACTAGGTGTTGTGGTTTGCACACTGTATGTATTATAAATATGTTAATCCTTTTTAAGACACAGCTGATCACTCGGCAGGGTTGAATAAACGTTAGCACAAAAAATGAGGTAAAAACTTATAGTAGAAAGGCTTTCTGCTTGTAATATTTTCACTCCATTTTTTGGAGGGGCTGCATGCTGTAATATATACTGTAATATGTTGAAGATTTGTAAATGAATGTAATGTTCTTAAGGTATCCCTGTAACAACTACACTTAAAAATATATTAGAAAAGCAATAGTTTTGTATAAAGTAATTTGAAGATGCCCAACCTTGGAAATTTGACACGTGGTTATATACCCCTGTGAATTAATTTATAAGTGGACAGATGAAACTGTAATTTTGTAAATTGAACAAAATGTTATTTAACATAGGCAAAAGTACTGCTAATTTTTTAACAAATAATTTAAAAAAACCTACTGTATACAGCCAGATGTTTAACACAGTAACTGAATGTATAAATCCAGATATTAATTTTATTCAGGTTTTTAAATACATTGTATATATTTTTCACATCTAGTTTTTCCAAATGTTTTTATAAACATTTTATAAATGTTTCCATTTCTCCTTTTATCAGATACAATTCTGCAGGAATTAGACATCAGTGACTTTATAGGACAACAATCAATAAAATGCTTTTTAAAAACTTTACTAAAAAAAGCTTTTTGCTGAAATTAGTTCTGATCTTTTTAACCTTTGTCTTTCTTGTTTAAGACAGAGCCATAATTTAATTGGACCTTATGCACCTTGCTGCTAAGATGGATGAAAGTCTAGGAGCCATAAATAGCGGAGAGCAATAGCTCCATGGCATACTTCTCCCTCTACCCCAGATCCATGGGATTTGGACTCCCTGAACTTAAGGGAGAGGCATGTCATGGTGGGAGGGCCAGGGGATAACTACTCTCTGTAGGATCATGCTTCTACAAACCACAGCATTCTGTCTGCCAGTGATTGCACTGGATAGCATTGGAAGAGGCTGGGTACTGTTCAGAGGTACCTTTGCCTGCTTGGATGTCCCAAGAACCATCGAATTTCCCTGTAGCTCTTGGGACATCTGTAGATTTGATGAGTCTTGCACATACCTGCCTATAGAAGGTTAATTGTGGCGTGGTGACCCTCCTCCATGTTTTTTCTAATGCTTTGAAGCTATAAAGCATGATAACAAAGCTAATTACTTTTAAATGTCTCATGGGATTTTTTTTTGAATGGTTGTGAGAGTTATAGAAGTAGAAAGTTTCTTGGAATGTCGATGGAAGTCCTGATACTTCTCTCTCCCAGTTAGGGTGACCAGATGTTCCGATTTTGAGCAGTTTGTCCCGCGTCCCGACCAAAGTACTGTCAAGACACCATTTGTCCTGATATTTTGTTTCTGGCGGTTTTTTATTTTTGTTTGTTTGTTACACTCACCCATCTGGCGGGTCCCTCAGTCGCTGACAGTCTTTGGCGGCATTTCGGTGGTGGGTGCTTCTGTCTTTGGCGGCAAGACTTATTACCCTCTGCCGAAATGCCGCCGAAGACTGTCAGCGACTGAAGGACCCTCCGCCAAATTGCCACCAAAGACCCAGATGGGTGAATGTAACAATTAAAAAGGCACCCCCCTTGCGGCGGTCCCCATATTTTAAAGTTAGCATCTGGTCACCCTACTCCCAGTGCCAGATGCACAACTGTATGATAAATGAAAGGCCTGATTTCTCTCCCTTACCCACTTTTTTTTGGTGTGCAAGCAAGAGCAGAATAAAGCCCTTAAGTACAGTCTATATCACTTAAATAGAAAAGTTAACTATTTTTGCTGTGTAAAATTTTACAGATAATTTTCTTAAAAGAACGGATTAAATTTTTTCCAAAAATAGATATTTAAAACTTCCCTGTGAAATGAAAATTTATGGAAGCAGAGATACGGGAAATTCAGGAGACCAGTGTCTAAGATCCCTAATAAGTAGAACTGGGGAATAAGTTAATGCATGCGTTGGCACAATTGCCTACATTCAACTTTTGTGAAATTATTTCAAGAGATCGGGACTTGCCTTAGCTGTCATTTGTAAATGCAGTGAGAGCATTCCTGCAGCAGTTTGTTGGGATAGGATGTCATCAGTTATCCGGTCACATGATACAGATTTAGGCCTCAAATGGTATTCATGTGGATCCTATCGTAGGATGAGGGCCTCACATTTTCACAATCTTCTGAACGTGCACAATACTCGTTTGCCACAGGTGAAAATATAACAAAGATTCTATCCAATAACTGCCAGAAAACAAGAAATGTGCAGATAACCTTCTACCTTTGTTGCCTATACCTTGACCTAGGGCCAAGTAAGTCTCATAATAGATATTCTCAGCAGGGGAGAATAATTTCAAATTATGCCAGTTAGATGTTACCTTGGAGATTTTGGTCATTGTCCTGAAGGTTCACAGATTGTAAAAGCAGATACCCCTACTGAGGAATAAACATAGATACTTGCCTGAATTCCAGAAAGAAGAAGCAACCAAATGTGCTGCTGCAAAGAAATAAGGCGCCAGTTCTGGGAAGACTCAAGCTGGTGACCAACAAGCCGAACGAGGGGAGCTAGAAATAATGATACAAGAAGTACCAGACCTCAGCATTGTTGTGGATGCTGCGGTGATGTGCACAATATTAAATACCAACCATTGGGAATTACATAACAAATGTCATGTCCTGCAGACCTTCCTACAGCCCCCTAAAAACAGCCTTTCTCCCCCCAGAGACAACTTCAGTAAACAAATCTTCACAGCAGAGTACCACCTCTCTGTAAGAGAAGGAGGGCAAATCCCCAAACAATAAGGTTGTGCAACAGGAGGGAAAAAGTAAAGGGTAGTAAAAATTGGGACCAATTAATCTGTTTCTTAGCCTTTCCTGAGCAAAACTACAACCCTTGACCTCCTACAGTTGTTGGCCTCTTTGCCCTCGGTGACGTTCATTCTCCAATTTAAGAGGAACTAAGCCAAAATTGTTACAGATAGCCAAGCCAAATACCTTTAAGAGGACAGCAAGAAAGCTGAATAATTACAGTGACCATGAGACAATCCTCCCCCACCAATGATAGGAGAATGGGAGAAATACTCTTTCTTCAGGATGTCTTGACTCCATCTACACACTGACCAAAGCCCGCTAATGCTTCAGCCGAGTTCTTGGTGCCTAAAGAGCATGGCATATATTTATTTCCCTTCAGTCTCATTGATGGCTGCATGACCCCACTACCTAGAAATACATCCTTATTGACCTCTCGGTGACCCCATCTGCATCCAAACTGATCAGCAGCGACTTATGCATGACCCTGACTTCCCCCAGTGTAGCTCCCACATGTGACTCCACTAACTGGATAATCCGCCTCATTAACCCACTACCTGCAGACAATCTTTTCTGAACCCCTCCAAGACCCTGACTACTTCCAAAATTAGCAGTGGTTACCCCCTACTACTTTCCAGGCTTACTTTCCAATGTTATCACCACTGCCTTGATATTCAATGTCATTGACACCCTGCATGCCTCCACTACCTTCAGACATTCACTTAACCCCCCCCCCCCGCTGCCAAAATAGTCATTTGTGACCCCACTGCCCTGATACGCTGATACGCATTCTCATTGACCCCCCCCCCACACACTCACTTCCTCCATTCACTCCTTTCTTGACACCCTGAGTATCGCCTCTTTATTCCCTATCCACTGCCATTCGCATACTATTAACTGATTTTTGAAAAAACATTCTCTTAATGCAAGCTAATTTGAGGGTTCATTTAGAAACATAACTGTTGCCATAGCAGAAGACATCAGTGGCCCATCTAGTCCAGTACCAGGTCTCTGACAGGGGCCAGTAGCAGCTGCTTCATAGGAAGAAACCCTACACTAGACAGTTTTTCTTTGAGTGCTTGCTCATGTGTATGCCACAGGAGGTGTGCATGCTTGCCAGGTGCACCCGTGCCGGAAATTTTCCCCCTAGCAGTACCCGTAGGGGGAGCGCCACTACAACCCCTGGAGTGGCGCCTCTATAGCGCTATAAGGGGAACTGCGTGCTCCCCCCACCCTCAGTTCCTTCTTGCCACCAGTGAGGGTTCGTCGCAACTACTGCTCCAGCTTTGCTGCAGCTCGTCCCAGAACTTGTCGTTCGTTGTTAGTGGTACTCGTTAGTTCAACAAGTTTCAGTTCAGTTAGTTAGCATTTGGGCCGGGGCATGCCCTGGGCCCCAGGTTTAAATCGTGCAACTCTTGCAGGCGTTCGATGCCCAGAAGTGACCCGCACGCTGACTGTCTCCGCTGCTTGGGTGAATCCCATATTAGTGACCACTGTAAGATCTGCAGGTCCTTTAAACCTAGAACTAAAAAAGAAAGAGACATTAGACTTCGGGCCCTTCTCATGGAGTTGGCACTGGCCCCAACCCCGGTGCACCAAGTGGATTTGGCACCGGGCACCTCGTCTTCGGTGCACAGTGATCCCCCGGCACCTTCCCGTGCCTGGCACCGCTCTCCGTCTAAGAAACGGAGAAAGTCTCCATCCTCACCAGCACCAAGAGAAAGCAGGTAGACCCACATTGGCAGGGCCAGTGCAACCACTAGGTGAACTAGACGGCTGCCTAGGGCGCCAAGTGGTTGGGGGCGCCAAAAAGCGTGCTCAGGGGAGGCAGGGGAGTGGAGGTGAGCTGGAGCAGGGGGGCATGGGGAGGGCTGCCTGCAGCAAATAACGGGGGGGGGGGGGGGCACGCAGGGGAACCTCTCCCCACCCCAGCTCACCTCTGCTCCGCCTTCTCCCCTGAGCACGCCGCCCCGCTCTAATTCTCCTCCCCTCCCAGGCTTGCCGCGCCAAACAGCTGATTGGCGCAGCAAGCCTGGGAGGCGGGAGAAGTGGAGCGGCGCCAGTGTGCTCAGGGGAGAAGGTGGAACGGAGGTGAGCTAGGGCGGGGAGCTGCCGCAGGGGGGGCGCTGCGGGTGGGGAGCTGCCACAGGGGGGGCTCCCCGGGTGGAGGGGGGCGGGGAGCTGCTGCAGGGCTGGGAGCTGCCGCAAGGGGGGCTCCCGGGCGGAGGGGGGGGCGGGCTGCTGCAGGGGGGGGGCCTCGAGCAGGTTTCAGGGGGGCTTCCAAGCAGGGCTAGCATTAGACTGACTGAGGCCCAGGGCCCCACTGCATGGGGCTGAAGCCCAGGTCCCTGAGCCCTTCCACCCGGGGCTGAAGCCTGAACAATGTAGCTTCATGGGGGAGCCCTGTGGCATGGGGCCCAGGTAATTGCCCTGGTTGCTACCCCCTAATGCTGGCCCTGGCTTTTATATGCAGAAAACCAGTTATTGTGGTACAGGTGGGCAGTGGAGTTTTTATAGCATGTTGGGGGGACCTCAGGAAGAAAAAGGTTGAGAACCTCTGCTCTAAACATAGATTGACTGCAAAACTACAGTTAACAGTCACTACTTTGTCTAACTGAACATTTCTCAGAGAGATGCTCTTACTTATTCATTAGGGAAATAATGAAGTCCCAGGTTTGGTTGGTCAACTTGTTAGGCATTTTCAGAAACACATTGTTCTCATCAGTGTAAATGACTTTACAAAGTCTGACGATAAAATGGAGTTGGTCTGGCAAGAAGGAACTGAGGGTGGGGGAGCATGCGGCTACCCTTATAGCGTGCTATAGAGGTGCCACTCCAGGGGGTTGCAGCGGCACTCCCCCGACAGGTACTGCTAGGGGAAAAACTTCCAGCACCGGTGCATGTGGCGAGCACACACACCTACTGTGGAATAGACATGAGCAATACATCTCGAAGAACACCAGTTACGGAACAGGTAACTGTCCTTTATGGATGAATCGGCCCATATGGGAAGTTTTTTCCTTGATTCCCAGACCATTATTGTTTGTTTCACATGCTCTAGGTTTATCACCCTAGGGGATATTACAGTATTATATAATTGTAGATATAATTATCAATTGAAATGCCTCAGCATTTTAGAATCCCACTAAATCCAATTATAGCTTGTGGCAATGAGTTTGGTATTTACAGAATGTGTTGTGACCAAAAAAAGAAAGGGGAGAGGGCAAAAGCGAGAATGAGGTGGGGTGATTTTCCTGTAGTTCATTTTACAATGTGGATGCCTCCTAATTTTATTAAAATGTTGCCTTGGTCTTGTTTTACGAGAGAATAAATAGGAGTGCCTGACTTACGCTCAGTGCCATTTATTATTTGCATCTATCATATCCCTTTTTATGTGTCTCCTAGCTAAGCTAAACAGTTCTAGCCTTTCCAGTCACTCCTCATAATAAATTTACCCAGATCACTAATCATTTTTGTTGCTCTTTTAAATAAATAAAAAAAAAAAGATGGGAATTCGACCATGTCTATCCAGGAGTCTAGCTTTTCGAATTTCTTTCTTTGCTTCTATTGAGCTAATTTAGACAGACATTATTAATGAAGAATGAATAGGATTTATGTTTGTGAAAATAGAATGGAGACCTACATGGAAATGATCCACATATAAGAGCGTTTACAGCCCACTCATGAGAAACAGCAATATTATTTGAACATATTATTAAAAATTTACAATTGAGACATTATATTTTGATCTTCAGGAGGGATGAGATTTTTCACCACTGCTCCAGCTCCTATATGCTGCATAAAAGGGCTGGAGCAGCATGAAACCTGGAGCCAGTTGAGAAAAGATTTCACTGATGCTGGCACTGCAAACAACAGCCAGAAGGCTGTCCTCTGACGACCCTCCTGCAAGGGCTACAAGGCTGTGCAATGAGCAGGGCTATGGCACTATGGAGGCTATTTGACTGGCTGCTGTAACTTAGGGTATGTCTACACTACCCACCGGATCGGCGGGTAGCAATCAATCTATCGGGGATGGACTTATCACATGTAGTGTAGCCGTGATAAATCGATCCCGATCGCTCTCCTGTCGACTGCTGAACTTCAGCACGGCGAGAGGCAGAAGCAAAGTCGACGGGTGAGCCGCAGCAATCGAACCCATGCCATGAGGATGCGAGGTAAGTCGAACTGATATTTAAAAGTAGGTTAGATAAATGTCTATCAGGGATGGTCTAGACAGTATTTGGTCCTGCCATGAGGGCAGGGGACTGGATTAAATGACCTCTCGAGGTCCCTTCCAGTCCTAGAATCTATGAACTAAGATACGTCGACTTCAGCTATGCTATTCTCGTAGCTGAAATTCCGTACCTTACGTCGATCCCCCACTCCGGGTAGACCAGGCCTTAGACTGACCTCCAGGGCTAGGAGCAGGAGCAGCTCAACATTGGAAGGATACAAAGATAGATTTTAGGCACCTGTCCCCCTACACTTGTGAATTCTGTGCTTTGCTTCTAAGGCCAAGTCAACCTAGCTAGGTTGCTTAGGGGATATGAAAAATCCACACTCCTGAGCAATGTAGTTAATTTGACCTAACCTTCAGTGTAGACAGTGCTACGTTCTTCCAGCAACCTAGCTCCTGCCTCTTTGGATTAACTACAGTGACAGGAGAATCCCTCCCATTGCTGCAGAGAGTGGCTATGCTGACGTGCTTAAGTGTAGACATAGGCCAAGAGGCACAGCACACAATTTCACCCCTGGCCTCTGTAATGAGAGAGCCTTTAATTTTTCAATGCGCAGACTGCAGCCTCACACAACAGACAGAGCTAGGTGAAGCCTGTGCCTTTTAGCCAGAAGATGGCAGTTAGTCAAACAGTGATACACACTGGTCAACGTGAGATCATGTGCTACATCCACTGGGAAACATGGCAAGATGCTGAAGCCCATTCCTATTGCTCACCTACAGCTATTTAGCAGTACTCCTTCAAATATTTTCCATATAGTTAATACTGTGCATTTAATCAAGATCTGCAGCACTTTAATATACTCACTTCCAGATCTACTTCTAAGGTCCTTGGACAGTTCTAGTCCTTGGAAAGTTTGAGTTAGAAGAGGAAGAAGAAACTAAATGAACTGCATATGTATATGTGGCTAAATGACAACTCCGGGTGACATAACCATCTACAAGTATTTAAAGGCTGTGAACACCTACTAGTTCCCCAAGCAGACTGGGCACATTTTCTATAGAATAAGAGGTAGAAGGCATTTTTGAGTAAAACGTAGGTAAACAAGTTATCTTTCATAATTTCAGTGGGAGCTGTGGGTGGCCATGCAAAAATAAACATATTAATCATGATTGTGCAATTAAAAAAAATTAATCATGATTAATCTCACTGTTAAACAATAATAGTATACCCTTTATTTAAATATTTTGGTTTTCTACATTTTCAAATATATTGCTTTCAATTACAACACAGAATACCAAGTGTACAGTATTCACTTTATATTTATTTTTATTACAAATATTTGCACTTTAAAAAAACAAAAGAAATAGTATATTTTAATTCACCTAATACAAGTACTGTAGTGCAATCTCTTTATCATGAAAGTTGAACTTACAAACGTAGACTTATGTGCAAAAAAATAACTGCATTCAAAAATAAAACAATGTAAAACTTTAGCATCTACCGGTCCACTCAGTCCTACTTCTTGTTCAGCCAATCGCTCAGACAAACAAGTTTGGTTACATTTGCAGGAGGTAATGCTGCCTGCTTTTTGTTTACAATGTCACCTGAAAGTGAGAACAGGCATTTGCATGGCACTGTTGTAACCAGCATTGCAAGATATTTACATGCCAGATGCGCTAAAGATTCATATGCCCCTTCATGGTTCAATCGCCATTCCAGAGGATGTATGTCCATGCTGATGGGTTCTGCTCGATAATGATCCAAAGCAGAGCGGACCGACACGTGTTCATTTTCATCAAGAGAGTCAGATGCCATCAGCAGAAAGTTGATTTTCTTTTTTGCTGGTTCGGATTCTGTAGTTTCCGCGTCGGGAGTGTTGCTCTTTTAAGATTTCTGAAAGCACACTCCGCACCGCATCCCTCTCAGATTTTGGAAGGCACTTCAGATTCTTAAACCTTGAGTCGAGTGCTGTAGCTATGTTTAGAAATCTCACTTGATACCTTTGCGTTTTGTCAAATCTGCTGTGAAAGTGTTCTTAAAACGAACATGTGCTGGGTCATCATCCGAGACTGCTATAACATGAAGTATATGGCAGAATGCGGGTAAAACAGAACAGGTGACATAAAATTCTCCCCCAAGGAGTTCAGTCACGAACTTAATTAATGCATTATTTTTTTAATGAGCATCATCAGCATGGAAGCATATCCTCCAGAATGGTGGTTGAAGCAGGAAGGGGCATACGACTGTTTAGCATATCTGGCATGTAAATACCTTGCAAAGTCAGCTACAAAAGTGCCATGCAAACACCTGTTCTCACTTTCAGGTGACATTGTAAATAAGAAGCAGACAGCAGTAGCTCCCTTAAATGTAAACAAACTTGTTTGTCTTAGCGATTGGTTGAACAAGAAGTAGGACTGAGTGGACTTGTAAGCGCTAAAGTTTTACATTGTTTTGTTTTTTAGTGCAATTATGTAACAGAAAAAAATCTACATTTGTCAGTTACACTTTCACGATAGAGATTGCACTACAGTACTTGTATGAGGTGAACGGAAAAATACTATTTCTTTTGTTTATCAAAAATAATATAAAGTGAGCACTGTATACTTTGTATTCTGTGCTAATAGAAATCAATATATTTGAAAATATAGAAAAACATCCAAAAATATTTAATAAATTTCAATTGGAATTCTATTGTTTAACAGCGTGATTAATTTTTTTTCATCACAGTTTATTTTTTTGAGTTAATCACGTGAGTTAACTGCGATTAATCGACAGCCCTAATGCAGATACAATTTTTTGAGTAATCTGTCATATTAAAACCAGATTTTAAATGTCTATGCACCAATGTGAGTACAAGAAAAAGCTTATTTAAACTATTTATTGAAAATATTGTAATTTTAAATAATTCACAACAGCTGGAAGTTACACGTCACCAGAGTAGAGGAAGGGTATGCTGCTAGTTTTGGGGCACGTCATAGAGTGCGATCAGGGTGAAAGAAGGCAGGCTTGAATGCTGATAATTGGCACGGAGGTATTTTCATAGGGGTGCTCTTTCTTCATTAGTTGGTTTTCAACAGCTCTAGTCCCCCTTCTTAAAGGAATCCTGTTTTCTCTTTTAGGCACCAGTACATTCTACAACTTTCCAAAGAGAATTAATGATTTACAATGGAATCTATGGCTCTACAAAATCTCAGAGACCCCCAAATTACATCAGCATCTCCGAGATGAAGGATGACCCAAACTCCACTAGGTGCACAATACAACTAGGAAGCTGGCCGGAAGAGAAACTGCCCATTTTCTGTGTGCAGCTTTAATATGTCTTCACTGTAGCTCTATAAAACACTACATTGTAGAATATTACTACAGCATCAACTTATACAATGACCAAATGGCTGGGCATTTGGGGAAATATCATCACTCACAAGATCTCTTTCTGAGGAATGCAAAATGTTTTCCATTACTTTCCTATTTAAAAAAAAATAAAAACCAATTTTTATTTACATGTTTTTTTAAAAAAGAGAGACACTCTCTCACACTCAAAATGCTACATTTTTGATTATTTAACCATAGTACATTGTTACATTATATTTGGGATCAGGCAATGCCAAGCCATCACTACCTCAGCATAGACTCAGATGCGGATTCTTTCAATGACTGCTTTGGTAACAAACTCTGATCCTTTGACCTGCAAAACATCTGTTGCCCTTCTAGAAAAAATGTTGTGTCTTTTACTTTTTTGAACTAATGCTGCCATTCTTATAGTGGCTCTGTCTATCACCAGCAGAAGCAGCAGCAGTTTGTTTTCTCTGTGTGACATTTAGCCTTCTAAACGCTTTCATCCATACAGTTTTTCTAAGTACTGCAACAATGACAGGAACAAAACTGATGCCAATTATTATCCAGATAACATTACCCAAACTGCTGCTCCATATACTTACCATAGGCTTAGACACTGGAACAGGTCCACTGTCAATGCTTCCTCCATATCCTCGGAATTTACAGTCTGGAGGGGCCCACCCATAGTTACAGTGGCAATTTTTAGTATTGGTGCATACTCCCCTACTGTTGCATTTTTTCTTAGCGTCACAATCTAAATTCAAATGCAACACACTTACACATGTCCTACTAAGGCAAATTTTCCCATTACCACAAATTGTGCCATCTTTCACTGCCCCAGTATCAATTACATCAGTCCCAGCATGATGGTCTGTACCCCAACACCAGATATGACCCATGGGCGTTTGTACAACAGTACTATGTTCCTTCAAAGGAGGTATTTTTTTTACATTTTTACACTGAATCCTTCCACACAAGACGTCACTGATTTTACATTTTTTGTAATTTGCTCCAGTTTCACCACCACCACAATTGCCAAACCGGTCACCTCGCGTGTTCAGGTTACTGAAGCAACTTAGAGGGGCTTTTTGTGCCCCTATACCAAAGATATCTGCACATTGTTTATTGTGGTTATGGCAGCTTCCCCGATAACAGTAGCCCCTGTCACTGCATGGAGTTCCATCTTGTACATACACATCATCTTGGCACCACTTTGAAGTCCCATTGCAATACTCAGGAAGGTCACACTCATCAACAGCTGGTCTGCATAGTTTTCCTTCAGCAAGAATTTGACACTTTTTACAGCACTTTCCAAAAGCACAAACCATACCTGGTTTCAGTTTGCATGTGGACTGACAACACAAGTCTTTTTTGCATTCCAGTTCTGAGCCACAATCACATTCCTCTTCCCCTTCCACAACCTTGTTACCACAGTGCTTCCTCCTAAATATTTTGCTGGGCGCTGGGATGTTATATAGGCAGAATCCAGCGCCATCACGGAGGAGATTAAAATATACTTCACGACTGCAGTCACTGAACTGATCGGTAGTTACATGCACAGCAGCCATGATGCAGCCAACAGTTCTGTTACAATGACATTTATTATGGTCATGATACATGCCAAGATTATGACCCAACTCATGTGCAACAGTGACTGAAAAAAATGGCACAGAAGCAAAACGCCACGTGACAATGGATGCTGCATCGGTCACAAGGCAGATGCCTCCTACATATGCCCTCCCAGCACGCCCTCTGTATATTTTAGCCATAAATAGCTGTCCAGCATCATGCTGCAGGCGACGATAGAGCACATCATTCCTCCAACGGTTAAATTCAGTAAGAGCATTGCCTATAGTATCGGGTAATGTGATGAGGTTGTTTTCTGTCCAGATCTCTAGTCCAACCAGGATGACATGAGCCCCCAGAGCACGATAAAAGGAGTCCACCATATTGATCACTTCGAGGACCTGGTTAGTCAGGAGGCTTTCATTCCTTCTATAAAGGATGAACTGCTCTTTCTCCACCACCACACAGAACTCAATATATGTGGCATGTGTCCATCTGTGATGTCTGGCTGCCACAGTGGGCCCCGCGTCCTGGATCTTGGTTCCTTGGTGTTGCAGCTCCTCAGTGGTCACCCCACATGAGGCAGGCGTGCCCCCCACTTCCCCCAGCCGATAGAGGAGGTGCTGGCAGGTGGGGGAGGCCTTGATGGGCTCGATCCCGTAGCTCGTCCCCTCGAGGCGCAGCAGTCCCCGCAGCCCCCCAGAGCAGGTGCTGAGCACCACCAGTGACTCTGGGGCACCCTCCACGTAGCCCTCATAGTAGCAGTGGCTTGGGATGAAGGGCTGGCTCGTCACCAGCTCACCCTGCTCGTAGGTAAATACAGGGAGGTGGCCGGCCAGGAACAGGCCCTTCTGCTGCAGGTGAGCAACCAGAAGCCTCCCACCCACCTGCAGCTGGTAGGACACCTGCCCCTCGGCCTCCCGGCCCGCAGGAGGCGCCAGCCGCCGAGGCACCGTCACCTGGTAGCGGGGAAGCCCTGTGGTCCCACCACGGCCCGCGCTGGGCAGGAGGGACCCCAGCAGCAGCGGCATGGAAACGCCCGCCCACAGCGGCCCTGCTGCCGCCATGACCCGGCCCCACGCGGGGAAATAGGCGGGAAAGAAGCGAGGGCGGCTCCTTCAACCGCTTCCTCCCGACGGCTCCTGCGAGCGCGGGCGGCGGCTGCTGGTTCCCAGCAGCGGGGCGTAGGGCACCGCTACCCCCGCCCCTCCAGCCGGCTCCAGGCGCCGCGGAGAGCGGGGGGCTATCGGCCTCTCACCGCAGCCAGCCCGCGCCCCGCTCAGGCCAGAGCTGCCCCGTCCTGGCTGCGGGAAGGGGCCGTAACGGTCACCGAGCGCCCGTTTGTTAATCCCGCCCGCCCCAGCGCCTTTCCCCTTGGCTGCCGGCGGGAGTGTGTGTGCGGCGCACGCAGCGTAACGCGCGTTTCCTCGCCCTGTGGCCGGAGCCAGTTGGGCTCCCGCGGGAGCTCAGGCGCTCCGCGTGCGGGGCATTAAGAACGGCCAGGGCGAAGGCGGTAAAACAACTCATCCCGCGCCCTCTGGAGCTGCCTTAGGGCTGTTCGGTTTTTTTTTGTTGTTGTTTTTTTTTTACTGACCCTCTTCCAGCCTCTCTCTCGCGCCGGTCTCGCAGCGGATTGAGCCTCTAAAGCCCAGCTACTGGAGATGGAAGGTCCTGAACTGCATCCCATTGTGCTGACAGACCCGCCTTCATGCAGCTGAAGATGAGTATCGCTGTTTCATGGTACAGTCAGTGGGAGATTGTCAACTGCAACATACACCTTGTTTCCTAGAACTAACGCTCTCTCACTGTTATAGCCTCTAGGAGTCTTTTGTGCAAGGTGCTGTGCAAAGCCAGAGTATTTAAGCTTACAAATCATAGACAATACTACAGGGGTGGTAGTATTGTAATGTGGAGGTTTGACATACACACTGTGAGCATGTCTCGTCCATCACATCACACAAGACATTTTCACAATCACTGGAGTTTTGTTTGCACTCACAGTGGCTGATATGTACAGTGGTATTGCAAGTTACTATATGTTGCACATAGATTATTTATGGTTTTTCACTCACACTCATAAATAAATTTATCACTTTCATGTTCACAGAAAAATCTGTCATATGTTCACCTCGCATAGAATGTGGGTTACTGACCAAGTGATTTAGGGGTCCTTAGCACTTTGAAAAACACCTAAAAACCTGAGACTGTAAACTCTGTTAGGGTGAATATCAAACTCAGAGTACAGGGAACATGGATCAAAACAGGACCAGGGATGACAACAAAGATTTAAAAATTTTATTAAGAAGATGTTAAAAAAAGTGAACAGAGTTTGAGCATAGAAGTTTCTGGTTATCAGGGAATAACGTACAGATTACCGACGGTGAAAAGTTTGGTTTAAGATCAGGTGGCATAAGGAATACATAATCTGCAATATCTCCAATTGGGGGTAAAAGGTTGATGGGTCAAAGTACAGGCATTGAGATATGAGGGTATGAAGTTCATAGAGTGGCTATATTCAGGTGTGGAGTATAATAAGTGGATATGATGATGAGGATGGATTGACCCTCATTTGGTGAGATTTAATGTTCAGGGAGTTTATGGTTCCAGTTCATATGATACAACGGAGAAGGTCACTTGGTCCCTTTCTCATAGTGGGAGAACGATGTCACTCTGGCTCATGCCTCCTGGTACCGTCGGTGGCTGGTGATGTGCTCGATGTAGATGTCCCTGGACCATCGGATGGCATCTGAGACCATGAGGTGCCTCATGAGCCGTGCGTAGCGTCGACTGAGCCCGCAGGTCCGCAGCACATGCTCGTTGCAGGGGTCCCAGGCGCCCAGGGCTCTGACAATTAGGGCGTCCATCTGCACCTCGTAGCCCTTCGCTCTCAGGGTGTCAGCCAGGGGGCGTACTTTTCCAGCTTATGAGCTCGGGCTTCGCGAAATGCTGGGGTCCTGTTCCCAAAGGAGACGGTGACGTCGACGAGGATGATCTTTTTTCTGGGCCTTGTCGGTGATGACCATGTTAGGTCGTAGCTGACTGTCAGTACCGGGGATGGTGCAGTTCACGGAGATCTCCCCCAGGCGTGGCGCAATGGCTTTCACCAGGCGGTTCTGGATGGCATTGTGGCGCAGCTGCCAGGCTCTGGAGTGGGGTTTGCAGCTGCATAGGACGTGTGCCAGGGTCTCGTTGGAGTAGCCGCACTTCCTGCAATGCTTGTCTCGGTTCCTGTGGCGGACGGCTCCGTTGAGCGGGACGCAGTTGAGCTGGGCACGGTGAAAAAAGTGTTTTAAGGAAAAATTTGAAGGAGGAATGTTGGCAGATAGGAAATGAGAGTCTGTTCCAAGAACATAGGGCATCGTCAAGGAAAACACATTGCTGAGAATGGGAGCAAGTAAAAAACAAAACAACAACAAAACAGTGTGATGGGTTCAGTCACAGAGACCCCCTTGGGACTGTCACCTGATGTGCTAAGACTACCTCTGAGCCCGTTTTCCCTGGCAACTTGAGACTTCAGAATCCTGCCTTGTTGAGCCAGACACACTAGCCTGCTGCAAACACAGACACGGGTCTGAACTATATCCCCAAAGCTGCAGACTTAACTGAAAATGGCTTAGCAAGTGCTTTTGTCTCCAATACCCAGACACACAGCTCCTAATGGGATCCAAACCCCAAATGAATCCGTTTTACTCTGTATTAAGCTTATACAGGGTAAACTCATAAATTGTCCGCCTCCTATAACATTGATAGAGAGAAATGCTCAGCTGTTTGCTCTATCAGGTATTACTCACTCCGGGTTAATTAATAAACAAAAGTGATTTTATTAAGTATAACAAATAGGATTTAAGTGGTTCCAAGTAATAACAGACAGACCAAAGTAAGTTACCAAGCAAAATAAAACAAAACATGCAAGTCTAAGCCTAATACATAAAAAACTGCTTACAGATAAAATCTCACCCTCAGAGATGTTCCAATAAGCTTCTTTCACAGACTAGACTCCTTCCTAGTCTGGGCCCAATCCTTTCCCCTGGTACGGTTCCTGTTAGCTCCAGCTCAGGTGGTAGCTAGGGAAATTTCTCATGACTGGAACTTCCTTTGTTCTGTTCCACCCCCTTATATAGTTTTGGCACAAGGCAGGAATCTTTTGTCTCTCTGGGTCCCCATCCCTCCTTCTAAATGGAAAAGCACCAGGTTTAAGATGGATTCAGTACCAGGTGATACAAGAATGATACATTTATACATATAGGATGACCACATTCAGTAGATTATAAGATTTGTAATGATATCTTACAAGAGACCATTTGCATGAAGCATATTCCAGTTACATTATATTTACACTCATCAGCATATTTTCATAAAATCATATGGAGTGCAATGTCACACACAGAAGTAGCAAGGATAAAATGGAGTTAGATAACACATAGGAAGACTTGTAGGTTGAGCTCAATGGTAAAGAACCCTGAAAGGCATTGCATGAAGGAAAAGTCTGCATCGCCTTCTTCCATCACTAGTGTCTGCTATCTTCAGAAGCATGGGATTAGTCACCGAGGTATTTTTAAAAAATACCATCAAAAACAATTTTTAAACTGATTCAGGACCATAAAATGTGTAGTCTAGCAGTTAGAGTCTAGCAGTTTATAACAATTATAATGGCTCACTCTTATACAGTACTTTTCGCTTAGGTTATTTTCCATGTTCTTACATTGTACTCATATAATGAGCCTCCTACTGAATGAAACCATGAATCTAGCAAATAAAAACAGACTTAGTGCAGCTTAGCTACAGAGATATTCTGAAAATGTTTCAAATGCTTTAAAGTGCAACTACTCTGATAAGTGATGGTGAAAATTGCACCTTTTTACTCAGTAGATCTGTAGTGTGGCCTTTAGATTTTAAGGTGTGGTGTTACCATGTGTGAGCTAATACATAGTAATAAATATGTTTAAGTTAATGAAACTCAACAAGGTAGCCATTCATCAAACAGCATGCCAAAATAATGAAGTCTGGCTCCGCAGGAATGACACGCCTTAGTGAAAGTCATCAGGAAGCCCAGATTAAGAAGTTAATTAGTAAAGGTAAAAATCTATGGAAGTAGGTTTCTGGAATATTAGAACAATGGCTATCAGAAGAAAAGACATGCAGCTGAAGAAAGAAATAAGACATATATAATCTTAAAATCCTATGAGCAAGTGAATGTCAATGGCAAAGACCTGAGAAAAAACAATTCAAAAATTAAAATAAAGCCATAATATATTTGGGGAGGCAAGATGACTACCACTCAAAGGGTCTAGCACTAAATGACTTCCAAACCAGACAAATCGCTTATAGACTCAGAGCCAACTGCTCCAAGCTAGGTTTCAAATACAATGTATGAAAATCACAATTCTACAATGTTACACACCAATGATGAGATCAACGTTGAGATCCATTCTGCATTTGCCTATGAACTCTGGCAATATTCTCAATCATGACATCTGCTTAGTATTGAGGAACTTCAGTGCCAAGGTTGGGGATAACAGAGAAAAAGGAATGGGCAAGACTGGCCTAGGTTCCCAAAATAAGAAAAGTTAAAGACTGGTGTCAAGGCTGATTTCCCATTCTGGCACTTTGAGTGCAGAAGGTGGGGGGCCTGCAAGGATTCTAAAAAATGAATACTGGCCACTCCAGGCTGGTATTAAACTCCCAAGGTTACAGCTTTTCTCTGACTTTGGATGGGTCGATGCTGCCACCACCCAAGTGCAAAAAAACACCTTTTGGGGGACTCAAGAAGGTGCACTTGGGAATTCCTTCCTATGGGGTACCCTCAAATCTTTTCACCCTCCTCCCCCTCCCTCTCCCATGGAAGAGCTGAGAAAGCAAAAAAAAAAAAAAAAAAGGAAATCAGCTGTTACCACCAGCTAATTCAACAACATGTGCACAAACCTCTAAGGACACACAAAAAAGGTAAATTTTATTAAAAACAAAAAAAAAATACATCTGGAATTTAGGCTATTGCTAGATTTTAAAAGAGCAAATATAATAAATTAAGCATCAAGAATGGTTTTCTTGAGGTTAATGGTTACAAACAAAACAAAAGCATTTGGGGGTTAGCACAGAGGAGTCCACAAGCCTTACAGAAATAAAAGAGATAAACCTAATCACATCGTCCTAGACATTTCCTGATCTACTTACATATTTGGGGTTTCAAATGAGTAGTTTCTATGTATGACTGGATGATTTTTCATACCTGGCGCAAGTTCTTACAGCATAGTTTCAGCCCTGTCCGTGCTCTCCGGGTGAACAACCCAAACTGATAAAAGGAGTCTTGTTTCCATTTAAAAAA
Organism: Chrysemys picta bellii; assembly: GCF_011386835.1. NCBI lineage: Eukaryota > Metazoa > Chordata > Testudines > Emydidae > Chrysemys > Chrysemys picta. The sequence goes on along the minus strand of NC_088799.1, from coordinate 25,384,430 downwards.
AGTTCTAGTTCTTCCGTTGTCTCTTTTGGTCAGGTGCTCACTCCCTTCCTTTTACCTATGAACTTTTTAACCCTTTACAGGTAAAGCAAGTAGAGAACAGCTACTAAAAGGGATTTTATAGCTAACTGGCTGGCTGGGTATCCATAAAAGGGAGCTCTCCCCCACCCTTTCATTTATCACACACACCCCAAATCACAGATTGTGCTGATTTCTTCCTGGAGGTTTAGGAAACAGAGTTAATAAGATACATGCACCTCTAATTTTACTACTAATTACATGAAGAACTAAACAGTATTTTTTCACATTTCAATTACTACAATGACTTAGAATACGGGGACATTTTTACCCGGCTGATTCTGGGAAACCTTCCCAGAAGAGTGCATCAGCCACTTTGTTAGAGGCTCCTGAAATGTGTTGTATTTCAAAATCATAGTCTTGAAGAAGTCCACCAAAGAAATTTTTTGTTAGTCTCTTTGATTATGTGAAGCCACTTCAGTGCAGCATGGTCAGTTTGCAAGTGGAAATGCCGTCCCCAAATGTATGGGCGTAGCTTCTCCAGATCATACACAATGGCGTAACATTCTTTTTCTGAGACTGACCAGTGGCTTTCCCTCTCAGAAAGTTTTTTGCTGAGAAACACAACAGCATGGAATTGTTGATTTGGTCCTTCCTGCATTAAAATTGCTGGTACACCATGCTCGGACACATCTGTGGTTACGACGAATGGTTGGTCGAAGTCTGGGGCGCTTAGTACAGGGTCAGACGTAAGGGCCGCCTTAAGCTGGTTAAAGGCTTTTTGACACTTCTCAGACCACCAAACTGCATTTGGCTGTTTTTTTCCTGGTTAGGTCTGTCAGTGGGGTGGCAATTTGGCTGTAGTGTGGTACAAATTGTCGGTAATACTTGGCCAAGCCCAAGAAGGATTGGACTTGCTTTTTTGACTTAAGGACAGGCCAATTTTGGATAGCATTTACTTTAGCCTGTAGGGGGTTGCTAGTTCCTTGACCCACCTGGTATCCAAGATACGTTACCCTGTTTAGGCCTATTTGATATTTTTTGGCCTTAATGGTTAATCCTGCCTCCCTTATGCGCTGGAAGACAGCTTGGAGGTTTTTCAGGTGTTCTGCCCATGAATCTGATAATATAGCCACATCATCAAGGTAGGCAACTGCAAATTCCCTAAATCCAGCCAGAAGGTTGTCTACCAGTCTCTGGAAGGTGGCGGGTGCATTTCATAGTCCGAAAGGGAGCACATTAAATTCATACAGCCTTATGTGATGAAGGCTGACTTTTCCTTGGCTGGGTCACCTAGCAGCATTTGCCAGTACCCCTTAGTTAAGTCTAAGGTGGAGATGAACTGGGCACGTCTCAGTTTCTCCAATAGCTCATCTGTGCATGGCATTGGATAGTTTTTGGGTGAGTTACAGCATTTAGCTTACAATAGTCCATGCAAAAGCGGATTTCCCCATTGGGTTTGGGAAGCAGAACCACTGAAAAGGCCCATGCCCTCTCAGAGGGACGGATTACACCCATCTGTAACATGTCCTTGATCTCCCTTTCTATTGCGGTTTTGGCTTGAGGAGCCATCTGGTAGAGTGTCCGTCCTGGGGTGGCTGAAAACATTGGCGCGAAGCTGGTGCACAGCTCCTGGATTTGCTGTCGCTGCTTATGCCCAAGAGTTATGGAAAGGTTCACCTCTTCTACGCCACCGTTGCTTTTTCCTTCATAGTAGACTCCTTCAGGCCACTCACCGTCATCTCTCTCCTGGGCTGTAAACTGGAGAACCTTGATTTTTTGGGAATAAAAGGGCTTTAGAGAATTAACTTTGTGGCCATAAACAAGTTCAAAGGGTGAAAACCCCAAACTAGGATGTGGTACAGCCAGGTAGGCAAAGAGCAACTGCTGCAACACTAGGTCCCAATCAATGGAGTGCTCATTCACGAATTTACGTGTCATGGCCCCCAAAGTCCCATTAAACTTCTCCACTAGGCCATTTGTTTGATGGTGGTAAGGGGTGGCAACCAAGTGGTTCACCCCATGAGCTTCCCAAAGATGTTTCATGATCCCTGCCAGAAAGTTAGTTCCCGAATCCATAAGGATGTCAGAGAGCCAACCTACCCTGGCAAAAATGTCTGCCAATGCCTGACTCACGCTTTTCGCCCTGGTGTTGCTTAGAGCTACTGTTTCAGGCCATCGGGTGGCAAAATCCATGAAAGTCAGTATGTACAGCTTTCCTGTGGGTGTCTTTTTAGGGAAAGGACCCAGAATATCGACAGCTACATGCTGAAATGGAACCTCAATTATGGGGAGTGGCTGTGAAGAGGCTTTGACCTAGTTTTGGAGCTTTCCCACCCTCTGGCACACCTCACAAAACCAGACATAGGTAGAAACGTCCTTGCCCATTTCCTCCCAGTGAAATGACTTCCCCAAATGGTCTTTGGTCCTGTTTACCCCAGCATGGCCACTAGAGTGATCCTGGGCTAAGCTCAAGAGCTTTTCCCTATACTTAGTTGGAACTACCAACTGTCTCTGAGGATGCCAGTCCTCCTTGTGCCCACCAGAAAGGCTTTCCTTGTATAAGAGTCCTCCTTCTACAACAAACTTGGACCTATTGGAAAAGCTGAAAGGCGGTGGGTTGCTCCATGCCACCATCCAAGCTCCCTTGATGCTTTCATCCACTTCCTGCTCTGCCCGGAACTGCTCCCTTGATGCTGCAGACATTAGTTCCTCACTGGGTTGTGGACTTGGGCTTGATCCGATGCAGGTGATGGGGTTGTCTCCATCGATTACGAACCACTTTCCGCTGGTGCACTAGGTTGTATTTCAGGCTCCAGTTGAGCTTCTCGCGCCGGTTTAGCTGCTGTTGCAGGTGCAGGCTCTGTGGTGCCCTTTGGTGCTGGCTCCCCTGACTCTGGTGGGGTTGCAAGCACGGGCTCTGGTGCTGACTGCTCTGCCAGTTCCGATCCTTGGGCTGGTTCTGGCTGGATCCCAGGAACTTGATCTACAACTGCTGCCATAGACTTTGGTCTGGGGTTTGGTTCCACCACCTCTGGCTGGGTCCCTGTAGGAGGCTCAGGAATGGAATTAGGTGTGGAGGCCTGTTTAGCCTGGCTGCGGGTGACCATCCCCACCCTTTTTGTTAGCCTCACATGGTTGGCTAAGTCTTCTTCCAGCAGCATGGGAATAGGATAATCGTCGTAGACTGCAAAAGTCCATATTCCTGACCAGCCCTTGTACTGGACAGGCAACTTGGCTGTAGGCAAGTTAAAAGGTTGCATAGTCACTTGGGCCTCTGGGTCAGTGAATTTGGGGTCCACCAGGGATTGGTGGATAGCTGACACCTGTGCCCCAGTATTTCTCCACACAGTAATCTTCCTTCCGCCCACACTCAGATTCCCTTCGCTCTCAGGGTATTTGCAAGACATCTGGGACAGAAGGCTCTTGGTGGGACACTGGGGGTGATGAGTTGCAGTCTGCTGGTGGTCTTGGGGCAGTTCGCCTTCACATGCCCCAACTCCTTACATTTGAAGCATCGGCCAACTGACTGTGGGCTGGGGCAAGGTGGGTGGTTGGAGAGTGGGGTGGTGGGACGAGAGGGCATCTGGGGTTTCCCTGGCTGTGTGGAGGGCTCCTCCTTGCGAGATGGGGCCTTGGGTTGACTCTAATGGTGGGGTGTCATCTCAGGTTGCCCCTTCTGGTATCCACACCAACTGCTACTGGCTTTCTTCTCCGCCACCTCCACCCATTTGGCTCTAATCTCCCCCACTTTGATTACAGTTTTGGGCTTCCTATCTAGGAAGTACCTTTCTATTTCCTCAGGAACACCCTCTAAGAACTGCTCCATTTGTATTAGGAGAGACAGATCTTTCAGCGACTTAACATTTGCTCCAGTTATCCAGGCATCCCAATTTTTTACAGTGTGGTAGGCATGTCTGGAAAATGCCACATCTGGTTTCCACCTTAGGGCTCTGAACTGCTGATAGGATGGGGCTAATACTTGAGCATGCCCAATTCTGGTTTTTTGTTTAAAAAATGTGTTCTGGTTCATGTGTTTTTTAGGCATTTCAGCTGCCACCTCTGCTAAGGGTCCACTGAGTTGTGGCCTCAGCTCCACCATATCCTGGTTTGTAGGGATGTTGTACCCAAGGCAGGGCCTTTCAAAATTTTCTAAGAAGGCCTCTATCATCGCCTACCTTGTATGTGGGGAATTTCTTGGAATGGGGAGCTGTACTTGGAGAAGGACTGTTAGGGCTACCTGATTGATGCAGCTTAGCCTTTTACAGCTCTAAGCGCTTTAGTTCCACTTCCAAGCACTTTGACGGTCTCTGGAATTTAGGCTATTGCTAGATTTTAAAACAGCAAATATAATAAATTAACATTAAGAATGGTTTTCTTGAGGTTAATGGTTACAAGCAAAACAAAAGCATTTGGGGGTTAGCACAGAGGAGTCCACAAGCCTTACCGAAATAAAAGATAAACCTAATCACATCTTCCTAGACATTTCCTGATCTACCTACGTATTTGGGGTTTCAAATGAGTAGTTTCTACGTATGACTGGATGATTTTTCATACCTGGTGCAAGTTCTTACAGCATAGTTTCAGCCCTGTCCCTGCTCTCCGGGTGAACAACCTAAACAGACAAAAGGAGTCTTGTTTCAATTTTAAAAAGTTCTAGCCCTTCCATTAGCTCTTATCAACTCCTCACAAAATCAGCAGCAAAAGCTGTATAAAAACAAAGGACAAAGACGTCTGAGAAGAGATAAAAGGAAGTATGTGGCTAATATTGCCAAAGAAGCTGAAGCAGTTGCTGAATGAGGTGGCAGAAGAACAGTTTATCAACCAATAAGTTTCTACCAGCTGGAGGACCTGGTTAGGGATAAACAAGGAAAGACCTGAACAGAAAAAGAACAAAGAATGATGGGCAGTGCACTTTTCAGAGGTGCTAAACAGAACACTCTAAGAAACTGTTGACTGAAAGAATGTTAACACCTTGAACCAGACACTGTAACATCTCACATCACAAACAAATGGAAGATGCAATAAAAGTTAAAACCTGGGACAACAGCTGCAGGTGAAGACCAAGTCACCAAGGAAGTGAAAGCTTGTGATGAGACCACGGATAAAAATCATTGAACTTTTCACAGTATACAACTGGAAAAAGCTTCCAGAACAATTGAAAAATAGCTTTAAAGTCAGAATACCAAAGAAAGGTGACTTAAGTAACTGCAATAACTGGTGAGGTATTACATTCCTTTTTAGTGATCGGCAAAGTCTTCTGCATCATCTTAAATAGGATAAAGAAAGCAGTTGAGGGATAGCTGAGGGAAGAGCAAGCTAGATTTTGACCTGGAAGGTCATGGGCTGACCAGATTTTCATTTTAAGAATAATCACTGAAGAGCACATCGAGTGGCAAAACCCATTCATCGTACAGTTTAAGAAAACATTTTACAGCATCCATTGTGATTCACGTTGCAACATCTTGAAGTGTTATGGTATGCCAATAAAAAGACTCATCATTAAGGCTTTTAAAAAAAATCCAGATGCAGCTTGCAGTTAAAGCAAATGCACTTAAGCACATGGTTTAACATACACACTGGTGTCAAACAAGGATGCACTGTCCTGTTTGGTATTACCATTGACTTTATTATCAGAAATAGAATAGACAGATACAACATAGGCATCACATAACTTAACAGTAGACTAGGAGATTTGGATTTTGGTGACAACATAGCTCTAAGTGACAGGTCAACCAACATACAAGCAAATACCAAAACACTCTCCAGTATTGTGAAATATGAAATTATGAAAAAGAAAATTAATGAGAATTTCAGTAACTGTCAACTCAAACAGTAAGTTAGAAGGCAAAGGAAAGCAATTCGTACACCTTGGCAGTAACATGCAAGTCCATGGGGATATCCAGAAGAAAAGAATGTCACAACTTGGCTAGATGGCAGCTGAATTCACAAGATTAGGTCATCAAAAATCTACAATTTAAAGACAAAACTACAAATCAACTCAAATTTTATTTCTACTTTAACATATGGATGTGAAAACTGGAAATACACCAAAGGCATGGACAGATGTTTAATTCCTTGAAGAAGATAGTAAATATGAAAAGGAATGAATTTATAACAAATGCTGAGATTCACCAGAAAGTTCAATAACTGATCTCCAAAGTTATCTAGAAAAGACAGAAATATCTAGCAAGTGTTAAGAATAAAACCAGAGGTCTGCCATGGCAGGCATGCCATTGGGCAGCTGGTGGAACATGTGAATGGGTCCAGTTGAAAGAATCCCTCCACTGAACAGTACTTCAAGGGAAACCATATGAGATTTAACAACATAGAGGACATGCAAAGTGTAGCACTGGTTGGAAATTTTGACCAAAAAAAAGTCAAAAACACACTGATTAGTCAAAACAGAAATTTTGTGGAAAAGTGTCAGTTTTGGAAGAACTCACATCAGAAAATTCTCAGGTCCAGGGTGGAAATTCTGGTTAAAACCAGAGAGAGAGGCTGCAGAATAGCCCATAGCTGAGTGGGTAGGGTACTCATGTGAGATGTGAAACACCCAGCTTCATATCCCTCCTCTGAGTTAGGCAGAACATGGATTTGAACCTATGTCTCTCACATCTTAGGCGAGTGCCCTAGTTACTGGGGTCTCTTTTGATTTTCACAATTTTTTTTTTAAGTTCTCATTTTTGTTCCAAGAGAAAGAAAACAACGTTTCCAACAAACCTTGAATTTTTTTGTGAAACAGAATTTTTGTTTTCCAGCTAGTCCTAGCAAAACACAACTTGAGTAGAATACAGAGAAAGTAGTAAATGCGGGGAAAATAGGTTTTGTGCATTTGTTCATAAACACTGAATTTATACATTGTACAGTTCATGGGGCTGGAGACTGACGCTCTTCCTCTATTTATAGTCCAGGAATACAATCCGAAGAATACCATGCTGTTCTTTGAATCTCGCAATGAATGCACTAGCTTTCAAGTAAGTTTCCAGCTGGCCAGGAGCTAAAGAATTTTTTTCTAAATGTAAGGACCACTGACCTGGAAACCAAATGCCACTGTGCACGTGGGATGAAACAAAACCAGTGGCCAGAAGAATCCACCATGTATTCCATGTGTTTCCCAAAGCAGAGCAGCTCTTGATACTCTTAAAAGTAGGATTTAGTGGATACATGGGCTGGGAACATATATACTTGTTTTATCTGGATCTGTAACTTATTTTCCTAGTGTTGCATTTTTCTAATGGATCAGTAAGTAGAGAACGTCAAACTCCCTCATCTCTCCTTGAAATTTTAATCACCAGCACAAGCCTGCGGGGAGAGGCACTTGAGGTTGAGCACCAGTGATATGAGAGGAGGGAAGCTGGCAGGGCATTCTCTGCAGTTCCCTCCTTCCACTTGGCTGTAGGCCAGTTTCTCAACCTTCAGGGAGTACTCCAGGCAGCAGAGGGGTGATTTGTGAGATTGAGTAGTGAGGGCGGACACTCTTGCCCCCTCTCCCCCCCTTTTTAAAGTCTTCCTTGTGTATCTATTGTGGTGAGCTAATTGTTGTAATGCATATTTTTAAATGGATGTCAGGGAACCCAAAGTTTAATATGAGCACTTTTTGTATATAGTGTAAGTGGAAAGAGTACAGTTTCCAATAAGTTAGATTTGTTTCATGATGGCAACAATACAAAAAGCTAGACAGGTTTATCTGTCATGTTAGAGTTAATGCAAATCCTTACATCCCACTAGGTAAGGATATGTTGTGTAGGATTTGCATTTTTTAAAAATGAACTGAGACTAAAGACTGATACACTGTTTTAGGTCAATTTTCTTCAAGGTAAGGCTGGGAATTCCCTAACCCAACATGTGAGGATGCGCTAAATCCTAAAGAAGGCAAGTGTGTCATCACTTAAGGGAGGATTCACAAAAGGAATTCCAAATAGCATATTGCATTCAAACATGAAACAGAACTAGTAATATAACAAGTGTAGCTTTAGCAAAAAAACATTTAATGCAACATTATGTATGCCTTACATTTACTCCATTTTCTAAAGGAAAATTTAGAACGTAACTAATCTGGCACAGCTTATTCCTGCCATGATTTTTATCTACCGTAAGTCACTGCCTTATTCTGACATTTCAGTCAATACTGATCACTGGGTACAAGGGGAAAGCAAGAGTGATGGAATAATTGGGATGAAGGAGGGAGAAAAGTGTTCTGAAGATTATTTTGATTCTTACCACTGTACACTTTAACAGCTGCTTTGTCTAGAAATTGGAGGTAGTTTATATTTAAATATGAAATAGTTACTTTCAGTTGAAAGTTTTGAAAGAAAGATGCTGCTTGGTTTGAACCTCAACTAGACCTGATTACTTTTCCCCAAAAAACCTTAATGTGATATTTTCCATGGACAGCAGGAACATCTGACGAATTAGAACAATATAACACAATATTTTGAATTTTACACACCTTTTCCTTGAAAGAGTTACAGTTATAAAGAAGCCAAGTATAGACAGGACAAAATAAACCACATACACTAATGGACACCGACAGCATTGCACTGTCATATTTAAAAAGCTACATTAAACATTGGATGCCATGCACCTACAGCCATTATAAACTACTGAAATTAACTGCTCTTCAGTATGAGTGGAATTACTGAGTTGCCCTAAAAAGTCTTTCATCTAGCTAGACAAAAAGCTATAAAATAAAAGGAAACAAGTGAAAGTGTCATCTTCTCAAACACCAACATAATAGTGTCAACTGTAACGTTCATTCTGAAATCGAGAGGCATAGTTTCTGGGACTTTCATTTTCTTGTGTTGTGATTAGGTCTATAATGGCTGTCAGCACTGCAGTGTCCCTGGATTTAGTGTCATTCCAGTCCACAGGGTGTGGGTTTTCAATTTTTTCTTGTAGAAGATCATCCAATTCTCCTCTTAAATCCTGTAATAAGAAAGTTTGTTGGAATAAAAATAGATACAAGCTAGAAAATTATAGTTTAACACTACTATGCAAGTTATTAAAAATCATGTGGACCCTAGATGTACAAGTATCTTTCATCCTGCTATAAATAGCCATCATACCCCTCATGACAGCCATAATATCCAACTAATTTCAACATTGTCACTTAAAAGATCAAAAGCTGCTTTTAAAGTAAGCAAAGAGACAAGGTGAGTGAAGTAATATCTTTTATTGGATCAACTTCTGTCGATATGTTCAGGTTCTTCTTCGGGAAGAATTGACCTAAAGAAGAGCTCTGTGTAAGCTCAAAAGCTTGTCTCTCTTTCATCAACAGAAGCTGGTCCAATGAAAAATATTACCTTACCCACCTTCTCTCTCTCTAATATCCTGGGACCCACATGGCTACAACAAACTGCATAGAACAACTGTAAGTAATTGGCAGGTTTGTTCTTAATAATTGACTACAAGGTGATGTTTCTGAGCTATGTCCTCTTTAAAGAAGTATAAATATATGTGCATCTCTGAGTATCTTGTTCTACTGGCCAGTAAAAGGCAAGTATTTCCATTAATTCCCACTATTTTCAAGGTTAAGAATTCAATCAACTTAATAAATTGTGATTTTTCTTTTTCTATAGTTACAAGTAATCTCCAACATTAGCACTGAAATACTGAGTAAAAAAAATTCACCTTAACTAGATTTCCTATCCTTGCTGGAGACTCAAAGACAATCCATTCATCCACTGCAATGGTATCCTGATCTTTATCCTTCTGGATGGAAATATCTCCTCCAAAGAACAAAAGACAGTATGGAGAGACCTCTGTACAATCATACAGGTAAATCTGTAACAAGTCAAAAGTATTCAGTAACACTAAAAAGCATATTAATACATCCAAAATGACATTACTAGATGCTTAATAAAAATAAAAACATTACCTAAAATGATTTGTTTAAAGTTATTTCGGAATCAATAAATCAACTTAATTTCAATCCTGTACTGAATGACTAGTTCAAACACTGCTATTATATAATCATATATTTTGATTAATGTGAAGAATGAACGTGTTCATGAATGCTGACAAATTTCCCTTAGCACAAAGTTTTGTTGAAGTCAAACAAATTACTTATCCTTCTAGTTAAGGTAGTTGCATGGGAGTCCCAGTTAGAGCAAAAAAATTTTTCCTTTCCAGATGCACTTAATGGTATCAAGTGAAAGAACAATCTTATTAGAAGCAGCTGTTTTACCATTAGACTTATCCAAAGGTATCAGTACACAATGCACTACATTACAGATGCAGTGTGCTGAACCCAGGTCTCTACCCCAGGGAACTGACAATCTGCAGGCATGTAAGTTCAGAAGAGTACAAAAAAAAAAAAGTCGGCATATTACAGGCAGAATTCTACATTGGCAAAGGCAGGCCCTTCGAAATTTCCCTCAATCCTCAAGAAGCAAACGGAGAGAGATTGACAAACATTAAGTTTAAGACTGTTCCAGAAGAATGGGATGGCATCAGAAGCAAAAATTCTAATGTGGGGAAAGAGCCAAGGGGGCTGTCAAAAACAGAAATATAGGCAGAGTAAAGGGAACATGAAGGAGTGCAGAAGGAGTTGTGGGAAAGGTGTAGTAGGGGTTGGAAAGTTAGAAATTGGAGGGAAGCTAAAGAGCAGGAGGTGATTTGTCACACCAGCAGGAAAAGGCATCTCGGGAGCTGAGTTTTGGAGGCATTGAGAGGAGACAGATGGGCACAGAGGAAAGTACTAAGAGCAGAGATGGTCAGCAGTATGAGGTTTGCAGCAGTCAAGCCAACCGCCACCTATGGATTCACATTAGCTACCAAGCTTCCTGAAGATTCAGGGGGTTTACTTGTGCAAGTACATGACAGGTAGTAATTGCAGCTAATAAGGCTTTCTGGAGTGCCGATTAAAATATTTAAGATAGTGTTTCAATATGAAAAGATTTAAGAGTTGGCATCACAGTAGAGGGTAACCCACTTCTGCTTGAAAACATAAGATACTATTTTTTTAAGAATGTTTTCGTAGTCAAGATACTAAGTAGTTGCAATTAATGAGCTAGTTATATACATTTATGAAAGGCAACATTGGCTTGATTTTAACAAAAGTTACCTGTCCACTTTATTATGTCAAATATTAAGTTGTACCAAATGCAAAATGCCGCTTTATGTTTTAAAAAGTTTACTTATTTTAGTTTCAAAAATATATTAACATACAGATTCAGAAAGTAGTAAAAGTGTTCACTTACACTGCTAGTTCTCATCTTCAAGTGATACACAAGCCAGTTATAATGGAATTCTGTCTCTTCCACGTTAACAGATTTAGGATGAATGTTAACTGTTCCATCTGTCTTGGTGCAAACTTTCACCCTTTATAAAAAAAGATTTTTCACCAGTTAGAGGTAAATAGATATTCACAGATTCTGAAAAGGTACATCAGTATTTTATCAAAAAATTGGTAGTCTTTTCATCAAATTCTGCACTACATTGTTCTAAACTTCTGAAAATAAGTAACATTCAAAACCAGTTTTTACCTTTTCCCATAAAGCTGTACCTCGTTAAAAACACACATTAGAGGTTAAGCTGTCCCTTGTTAGTGAAACCAGAATATGGCACCCAGTTTTTAGGCATTTATATCTAACCTTTATTTCTTTCAAAAAGGGAAACATTCATGACATTTTCACCCTCTCTCTAAAGGGAGCACTTATGAGTTTACTTAGAAAGGTTGGCGTACAATGCAAATTGCCAAAAATTTCTTGGAAAACATGCAAGTCACCAGCATATGTAAGCTCTCTCTATAACAAGTACTGGGATTCAGAAAATGTAGGAATATAGAACAAAATATTTACAGCAATAATTAGCCCAATAATCAAGTAAAAGGGTACTGCATGGATAGCCTATAGGAAATCAAATCCTCTTTCTGAAATTAACTGAGCCCCCAAGGGAACAAGAGGAGGAAAAACCAACTGCAATATGCACATAGCATTGTTATTTTCTTCCTTCTGGAACTCATTATTGTAGAGTTCCAGAATTGAGTACACTTACTTCAGGGCAGTGATTCTCCAAATGTGGTTCATAAAGCCTTGCTTGCTACTGGCCCACAGAAGGGAGTGTTTTACAAAGTGGGCACTGGGGTGTTGGAAAGAGAGGCAGTCAATAGGAGAACCTCTTGTAAAGTGGTCTGTAGAACAAAACAACTGTTTTAGGCAGCAGTAGAATCCTGCAACTGGGCCAGTGCTGCTCATTTACACTAGCTTAACCTGGTGGCAGAAATGCAGTGCTGCACCATTCTAGTGAGTTGAATGAGGAAGCTACAGAAAACGATTTTAGGATTGGTTTACCTTTAGTTCTGACTTTGAAAAACGGTAAGGTGGGGGACTCAGTTACTAAAGCTGATCTCCAGCACCTGATCAAGCAGACTAGGTACTGTTCAGGCTGAGTGTCAACAAGAACTGGGTCTTCAGCACCTGGAATGTTGGTCAAAGGTGCAGTACCCATGCTATTAATATGAGAAAAATGTAGATAGTAGGAAGAGGTAAGCAAGTGGACTAGTATTGCTGGGGTCTCTTTCTTTCCAACCACTGAAGAGGAAGGGAGAGGATGTAATGTCTCAAGTGTAATTGCAGAGAAAAAACAGTCGTTCTGTTTCCATATTTGTGACATTACATATTTATGCAACATTGTCAGGTCATCATTTTAATGATGTATTTGCAGGTCTCCAACTGTAAGTATTGCTGATTTAATTAACTGCATAGTTCACATAAATAAATCCACATCTATGATTAGTTACACAGAAGATTGCATCCAAGTACTTCAAAGATACTGGTTAACACCTAAAAACTACCTATGCAGCAAAGAATTTTAATACAAACATGAGATTAAAGCCTTACATTTTTCTCTTTTTACTAAAGCTTTTACGGATCTTCGCAACTTTTGGATATAAACCAGCACAGATGACTGCTTTGAGTAACTTCTCATTATCTGTAGACGACAACACAGTAAATAATGCATTCTACAAACCATGAATTAGTCTATCAAATATCCTCTGTCTTTTTCCACTGTTTACCTGAGTTGGTATTAGATTTGGGATCTCGGGGGTTTTTACTACTCACAAACCCAGCCGCAAGGAGATGTTCAGCAAACTGTCCTTTCATGTTAAGCAGCATCTAGGGTACAATATCACGGTACAACATAACTCTTCTTGAGAATGATGCTCTGTCAAACATTTTTTTCCCCACAAGTAAACATTTTCTGCCACACCACACTACTAAGATAATTACCTGAAGTGTATTTGAAGAGAGAAAATACTCCCAGCAATAATCCTTTTCACTTCTGAAACCACGTCGCCGGACCTCTTCCCAGCCCTGAAAATAGAAACTACTTTCAACTACAGTTCAAAAGGGCACATATTTACTAATATCTATATGTAAAAAACTGAAAAGGGCAAAAAGTATAGCTATGCTTTTCCCCAAGGGATCAGAAGTGCACCCTTTTATGTTTGATTTTCATGTAATGCAAATAATCTGCTAGGTGAAGGTAATAGATAGTATATAGAAAGAGTAAAATGACATTTTGATTCATTTTTTGTTTTATCAGTCTAGTTGTGCATTGGATATTTATTCGTTAAAAATTAGGACTGAGCTCTAACCTTTGCTTTAGAACTCCACTCACTGCTAACAACAGTTCTTGATGATAACAGCAGTAGCCTGGAACTAATAGTGCAGCAGGACTTTTAAGTGAAGTATTTCCTTAGTTCTCATTGACACATGGGAAAAGCTAAAAAAAGAATCTCCCCAAGACTGGTGCAGTCAGTCCTGGCCCCCCTGAGAGAAAAATTATGGACTTCGCTGATTTTTAAGGAAGGATGAGTGGAAGTGATTAAAACTAAAAAGAAAAGGTTTGATATCCATATATTCAATACAAAGCATTTTATATTTAATAGATATTTAGACATCTGCAACATATCTATGAAGTTACCCTTTCTCCCCACCCCTCCCTAATGCTACCAACAGGGAATTAGGTTATTAGTACTACTACTATCTCAGAAACAAGGTTCTGAAACACAAGCAGGGCAAACACGATTGTGTGAAGAGGCCATATAGAAATGCTTTGTGAGTGTATGGGGATGAGATTTGATTTTGAATCAAGTATTTTGTTTCAAGAGTTCTTCAGTTAAACTGAAAGCACAACTTCAAAGGCTAAGCCAACTGAACTTAAAACAGACTTACTGCAAAAGCATTCACAACAGTTAGATGGTCACTTTTAGTATTCTTGGATAATTCTTTTCTTCTTGCATCTGCTACTTTCTCTTTGCCCTTTAAATAAAAAATAAATTAGAGCATACCACACATCCATGACTCTGGCAAGCTATTTTTCTCCCAATTTCCTTTTTTTAAAGTAAGGATAAACATAGCGGTACTCTATGCATGCAAATTAAAGCGACCTCCAATAGCTAATAGCAGCACTCTATTGTGACAGATTGGTGGGCCACACTTATGGAAAACTTAAATTTAGATTGAAGTTTTTAAGCTAAAGTATTTATGCTGCCGCTTACTAATATCCTGCCAAGTTTTAAAATATAAAGAATTTGTTCATTTTATTTGCAATTCTCTTTTTAGATACTTTACCAGTGGAATCACAAAGGGGTCCTTGAAGCTGAGGCTGGCTGCAATTGTGAGTACTGGATCTAAGCAACAGAATAAAGCTCCAAAGAGGATCATTTTTCCAATATGTGGCTCAACTGGCAATCGTGCCAAGTGGACACCCAATGGAGTCAGTTCTTCTTGTCTATCCAAAGCATTCTGTTAGAAAAAGAAACACACACTTCTTGAATTTGGGGGTAGAAGAAGAATTTTTTGAAGACGGGCAATGTGCCTAGTGGAGAAGGGGAAACATGACAGCTGAAGAAGCAATCAATCTTGAATTTTTTTTAGTTTAATTTATGTATTATTCAATACAGAACATGGAGTGCTAGAATGTCTTTAAGAATGCTACTTTAACAACAATCATCCTTTTATTTAGGCTTTAAAAAGTTTATTGGACAAAGTACTTCTTGAATGTATTGAAGGCACTACCCTAGATGGAAAAGAGTCAACAACAGATTTGAAGACACTTTAAAGTGCTCTTTTCTCAGTGCCCTCCTGGTTTTTTTTTTACTCCATGTTACCATTCCTACATCTTTTCCCCTTTCTGTTCACCCCTCCTTTTGCTACTAACTTTCTCTTCCCACGGCACTACCAACTATGCTGCCGAGTTTTTCCTTCTACTTAAACTTGTTCAGAATCCCTCCAACCTGCGAATAAGGTTGTGGATCCTTCCCAATGCTGCTGCACTGCAACTGAACAGGCTGCTTCAATTGATATTTGCAGGTAACAGAAAGTACCAACTGAAAAATCATCAGCACAAGTGTGTCACTAAACCCCATCATCTGAAAAGCAAAGCTACACTTGACAACTGATAGAAAAGTCACTTTGACGTGTCAATCTTACTTTGTTTATTGGCCTCAGTCCCTACTTATGCCTGTGATCCTATTGCCAGTCAAGTGGCTGTTCACAATTAGATTCTTCTTTCAAATTAGTTTTATTTTCCATGGAAAAATCTCAAACACTTAATTGATCTGGCTAGTCTGGGAAGTCTTAGGTAGACACAGTCATAAGCAGATGGCACAGTTTTCAAGCAGTAGAGACAGGGGAATTAAAGCTCAGCTGGGAAACCTCAAGAAAAGGTTGCATAAATGTGAATAATTTAGAAAGTCAAGTTCCTGAAGAGTGACTTAAATCTGGCACAGTAAACATTTTTAATATTTAAAATAAAATTAAAATTATTTCCCCTTTGTTCCTCAGTCACACAGCACCCTGGAAGGCAGGACACTGGTTAGTAGCAGACACTGCATACCTCTTAAGGCATGAGAGAAAGTATAGTGCCTCCAGTGCAGTAAAGTACAGCTTGGATGCATAGAGACCCACTAGAAGCTGAGTGGTTCCAATAACAAAAATGCATATAATGAGCAATGTCTAAATTATCTTATACTAAGGTAACTCAGCAACATTACTCAGTACTGATCTTTAGAGTGACTTCTGTAGTTCGATAAGTCAACACACTGAACCTGAACATAACATGTTCTAGCATATGTTTAAGTATTAGTTTACCAGTTCCATTAGATGATTTATGGACAACATCACAGCTTCACGAGATGGTGGATCCATTAGCCTACTCAGAAAATAAGCAATTCCACCAAGCCTTAGAATCTGAAATAAAAGAGATGCAAGTTCTGACAGATATGATTCTGAGTTGTGTGTTACCATTAATTCAGTACACATTTGCAGACCTCTGAGAAGCTACTCCCTAATTTGCAAAGTTACTGATACATCAGAACTTTTTAAGTTTGAATTTCACTAGGTTAGTACTCAGATTTATCAAGCGTTCTTTTATTTTCCTACAATCAGATAAAAATGAAAAGGTATTATTGCAGTCACAAGTTTTGTTTAAGGATACACTCCTCATCTGAGGTACACGACCAGCACTTGTGGCAACAATTGTTACAAGTCACGAACTTCATCATTTTTGCTTAAATTATGACTTTACATTTGAGGATGTGTGAGTGATAGCAAATAGTTCAGCCAATTTCCCTGAGAATTGCCGTGTCAAAACTACTAAAGAAACAAACTCAATAAAAGTAATGACACAAAGCGGCAAGCCAGTGAACTCAGTCCGTTTTAATTGTTTTTAGTAAGTTATGTGACACCCATCTTTAGGGTGCCATGTCTTATGACCTGCTGGTGAACAGGAAGAAAAAAATTCTCTGGCTGGCGGGCATATGAATTCAGGGAAACAGCATAATTCAGATTTACTTTAATAGAGTTTGTCTTTTATTTAATATTAAACCAGGTATTTAGGAGACTTTAGTACAAATATACTTAAAAGTGCGGTCTGTCAAATAGTTTGTCGAAACATCAGTTGTAATCTGTTACATCATGTTATGCATAGGAACAACCTCAGGATCAGAGTAAGTTTTTGAGCATAGTACCTAATGCCAAACCCTTCACTCTCTTATCAGCATGGAAAGTTTCTAATATATTAGAACAACTAACCCTAATTAGATAATTACCTTGATTTGTAAACAAAGTTCTTCCAAAGGTGTCCTTAGGATTTCCGGTAATTGATAATCATCCAATAGGCTGGCACGTAGACCATTATATAGATGATAACAGTGACCCGGCTGGACTCTAATATTCAAAATGTGTAAGAAATATTTTGTCTTTCAACAATACTTACAACTACATTGACAGCTTCTCCCAAACACTCAAAAATTAACAGTATATTCCCCCCAAAAATCAAAAATTTCCAAAATTCATAGTATATCCCAAAACACTTCAAGGCCTTAAAATAAAGGTATACAAGTTAAAGCATGTATTCAAAAAAAAAGCAATTTCAGAGTTTTGAAATACAATGAAGAGCCAATAAGGCAGAAGGATACAAGAGGAATGTTTCAGACAGCAGGAGCACTAGAGAACAACAAACCAACAGCGGCAACATTTAATGAAGGAGCAGTGAAAAGGTTGGAGGGAGAGCACAGACAAGGTCTATAAGCTAGACAACAAGTGCTCCATGTAGTGTTCGACAAGGAAAGCAGTTTTTAAGTTTACAGACAAAGTTTTGCTTCAATATTCTCCCAAGGTGTAAAGATGAAGAGGTAACATAAGACTACTAACACCATGGAGTTTAAAAAATTCAGTACTCCTACTAGAAATATTCAAAAGCCAATCAAGTTAAATAAGAAGTCATTCCCAGAACTATGCCAAAGTCATTCCATCAGTAAAAGAATGAGAGAGTCATAGGCTTATGCTTTATAATGGAAACTGAAAAACAGAAAAGAAAGTGCCTTAAGATACACTACTGTAATTTATTAGACATTAAAAGTTCTCAACTTCCAAGCTCAACAAATTTGTTTCCCTTTTAGAGTTTATTAACATAGAAATTTTCTAATATCGATAGTCATTTCTCTTACCTTCCTGCTCGACCTTTCCTTTGTTTGGCATTAGCTTTACTAACCCACTCTGCTGCCATTGTGCTAATGTTGTTCTGCGTATCAAAGTGAGTTTCTTTTATTTTTCCTCCATCTATAACGTATACCACATCATCGATGGTAATGCTGTCAAAAATAAGTGGTTTTCTTATCTTTACAGTATGCATAGAAAAGTTAGTCTACAGAGTGCAGGATATACTTTATCTACTTGCAGTATTAGATGATGCATTATATTTACAAACTTCATTGGTGTAATTTTAAGTGCTCTGCAAATACAACAAATGAAACTTACTTGCTGCACGTCAAAAAAAGAGAGGGACAATGCTGCACACATTTTATAAACATTCATTTCACATGTCTCTGAAGTAAGGCTAACCACACCTCCTGCTCTGCTGAAGCACACCAGCAAGTGTAATATTGTGATAATACTTGGTATCACTCACTAGTAGATGTCACATTACCACAGAATCATTCTAAAAGGGGCAGATAAGTGGAAGATTTGAGTGTTTTTTTAAAAACACATTTCATATACCAAAAACAATAAGTTTAATTCTCCAAAACCATGCCATATGCTAAAAGAATTTCTAAAGCTTTGCCATGAACTGAAATTGACACTTACATGAGCCCCTGTAGACGATCTCCATGCTTCAGCAGGACTCATAGCTGGAACTATCTGGCATAGTTATTATATGTTATAAGAAAGTATGGAAGATTTACAGAAGGGTCCTCTAGTTTTAAATAACTATAGAAGGCAATGGACAGAACTTTAGAAAATGTAAGCATGGTAAAAAAGGGGCTACTGTACATTAGCTTAATTTATATGAAAAGTTTGACCAATACTTAAAAAGCTTCAAGCATCTAATGATGGCATCATGGAAGCTCATGTTTATTGTCTAACTTCTATATTTTCTCAGTTTACAAGTGAAAAGGTGGTTTAACTATCAGCTCTGCAAACTCAACTTGGGATCTTACAGTCAAGTTGTATATTTTCTTAATCATGAACTATCAATGTTCTGTAGTGGAATGTAGTCGACCGTCATGTTGATAAGCAATGCGAAAAAGAGCCTAACCAGGCCCTGCAGTGGTAACAGGATTTAAATAAAGGGGTAAAAAACTTGTCAGGAATAGTAAGTAGCTCAGATTAATAATACAACAGATCTGTTCACTGAGTCACTTTATGACCATTCCACAGACCAATCAGCTTCCAATAAAAAGGTCTGAAGATTTAATCAATCTAGTCTAGTATATTTATAAAGAAAAATTCCTAATTTACTGTACCACCTATTTATGAATAACCAAATGCATTTTATTAGAAATATATAACAGTTTTCAATTTTACTTTAATGTTATGATTTAGCATTTATTTTGCAAAAATTGTGTTTGACGAAAATGTGGCTACCTACATAGAAACAAAAATATGTTTTACCTAGTCTCTGCAATGTTGGTAGCAATTACAATTTTCCGTACTCCAGGTGGGGTCTTTTTGAAAACCTGAAAAAGATACATAATTAACAGAAGTAAAACAGACTATTTATCAAAACCAATCAAAGCACAACATCATTTTGAGTGTTTTGCAGGTCTGAACAGTTACACTTGTCCTCATATCTGTTTTGTATGCGCTAAATAATGTCATAATCAACACCATGTTCGAAGGTACCTGCAGCAGTGCCATCTGGATAGATAAACACTATAAAAATACAAATGGACTATTTACTACAAGCCAAAGAGAAATTTAACATTCACTTAGCTTTATTTCAAATTATGCACTGGCTATATTTGAAAAAAAAACCAAACCAATTTTATCCGCAAAATCTATGTGTTTAGAAGATTTCACTTAAAACAAGAGACATTTACTATAATTTACCAATATTTACTATAGTTTAACACACAATAAAAGTTAAGAATATTGTAAGTAATTAAACATACCTGCGTCTGGTTAACAGTAGGCATCAGTGAATGCAGAGGTATAATAATGAACCTATCTGAAAGTTAAAACAGTAAACATAATGGTATGTCATGGAAAATTCAATGCTGTACAACAAAACTAAATCATCTGGACACAAAGGATAAAAAAGGAGGTGTTTCTCATTCCTAGTCACCTTTCTTCAAACTGGCATAAATGTACTTTCCAGTACTTTGGTAATACATCATCAATATACCTAACGCTTCTTTTGAGCACACCACATCCAGCTAAACTGCATTAGTCTAAATTTTCATTGGAGAAAGAGAATGAAAAACTTACTAAATACAGAATTCTGTCCCTGTCTGAACAAGTCATATCTGTGTTAGGTTGTTCAGGATATGAGCATCTACAATTAAAGGAAAAAACCCCACACACATTCCTGGGCCAAACAGCAGCATATTAAAATAAGGTTTAGCTAAAATAATGCTGAGGTTTTTGACAAGCATAACTACATGGCAATCATGCAGTTTCTCTTGATAAAGAATTCACTTTTCTCTATGAACAGTTTTCCATTTTGGATGTAGTACAACAAGTCAGATTCATGTACCATCAGTTCAAGAAACATTTTGATTCAAATGGAGGGAGGGATAGCTCTGTGGTTTGAGCATTGGCCTGCTAAACCCAGGGTTGAGAGTTCAATCCTTGAGGGGGCCATTTAGGGATCTGGGACAAAATAATCTGTGAGGGACAGTACTTGGTCCTGCTGTGAAGGCAGAGGACTGGACTTGATGACCTTTCGAAGTCCCTTCCAGTTCTACATTTCTATGATTAAATGACCACTCAGTTACTGTGAAGGGACTAAGATTCTGAAAACAGGAGTGGTAAGCCTGTTCTATATACACTACATTAAGGGCAGCAGCCTTAAAAATTCTGCTCAAGTGTTAACCTTGAATACAGAGCATTCTGTTGAGATACAGATGTAACACTTTCATTTTAAGATCTTTTTCTTAAGTGCTGCAGGCTTTTGCAATTGTGACAAAATTGTACCTTTGTGTTAGGCCATTTGATTTGGGGATTAAAAAAGTCATATGAAATACTGCAGTTTAATTTAACCGATACCTTATGGAAAAATTACCAGTTTCCATGGAGTTTTTAGAATTTAACACACATTTCTAATGAGCTGAATTATGTGATCAGTTGCATCTTCAATCCATATTCTATCACATGCTTTGTTCAGGTTCCACATTAACATATAAGCAATACTACAGAGAACATAGGTGGCTTCTGCTGGCAATGCAGTACTGGCTGGTTAATGACAGATGAAGTGCTTAGTAGGAAGCTGACTGATTGTCAGCATTGAATATATGAGCCAATGGCCTTCTGGTTAGTCAACAGCAAAGTCATCAGCAAAAAGAAGAGAAAGGTGGGAGTCAGCCATAGGAAAAAATTTTAAACCATTGTCTTTGGTTTAATTCTAAAAATCATAGCATCTATTTATTGTGGCTCTCTAAGCATATCTGTGCTGTAACATCTGTATCTTTAGAGTAATTTTAAGATTTTGAATAAAAAGGAAACTGGTAAGATCTGTGGAACAGAACTTGCTGTATTATATTCGGGACTGGTTAGCACAACTTGAGAGCTTCTAAATATGCAAAAAACAAAAAATCAAGATTTAGCATCAATTCTGCAGATACTTGATTGAAAGCATTTGCAATATACCAAGAGTGGTGTTTAAGAGATCATCTATCTTTACTGTTTTATCTATATCTAGTATCAGATGTAGCAACAATTTGTTGCTGTGGAAATTACCATCTTCGGTATTATCACTTGAGGTAGGAATAAGCAGCAGAAACAGATATACTCCATGTTTGTGTTTTTATATAATGGTAGTTTGTACACCCATACTCTTGTGATAACTTACAAGTCCAGAAGTGAATACTTTATATATAGGCATGGCTAAATTCAATTTTAAATTTTTTTTTATTTCAATGGATAATATCAATGTTTTAAAGTATATTTTCAATTTCTAGAAATTGAAATTTTTCACAGATGCAGGAATTATTGGGGGGCAAACAATAGGGGTTCAGACAACTATTTAATGAGTAGACAATGAGATTCAAAAAAGTTAAAGCTTTATAACTATTAAAAACCGAATTGTCATCACATCAAAATATACAAATTAAATATCCTTAAATCAAACGCTAATAAGTCCTCAAGCAGCATTTTTCTTACTTTGCCTATTTGTCAATTTCATTTGTCATCGATGAAAATATTTTTTAGTTGGTTTGTGGGTGTACCGTGAAGTCAATGTTTATAGATAAAGTATAGATAAAATCGAATCCTTCTAAGCCTATTAATATACCAGTCCACTTCAATACTTTGGCTATGTCTACACTGCAATTAAAAAACCATGGCTGGCCCATGCTGGCTGGCTTGTGTCAGCTGACTCGGGCTAAGGGACTGTTTAACTGAGGTATAGACCTTCCAACTTGGGTTGGAGTCCGGGCTCTGGAACACTCATCTCACAGGGTCCTAGAGCTTGGCCTCTGTGAGATGGGAAGGTCCCAGAGCCCAGGCTCCCATCTGAACATCTATACCGCAACTAAACAGCCCCTTAGGGTACATCTATACTACAGGGGGGAGTCGATTTAAGATACGCAAATTCAGCTACGTGAATAGCGTAGCTGAATTAGACGTATCGCAGCCGACTTACCCCGTTGTGAGGACGGCGGCAAAATCGACTTCTGCGGCTTTCTGTCGGCGGCGCTTACTACCACCTCCGCTGGTGGAGTAAGAGCGCCGATTCGGGGATCGATTGTCGCGTCCCGATGGGACGCGATAAATCGATCCCCGAGAGGTCGATTTCTACCCGCCGATTCAGGCGGGTAGTATAGACCTAGCCTTAGTCCAAGTCAGCTGACACAAGTCAGCCACAGGTTTTTAACTGCAGTATAAACATACTGTCAGTTTCCTTCAACAATTCATCTTGTATCATAGATAGAAGAGCGATTTGAAGAAGCAACACTTCCCAAACCATTGGTATCTAAAGCACAGGGCAAACAGTTCAGTGTCAGGAGGGAAATAAAGGCATCACTGGGGATGGGAATATAATAAAGCTTCCTAGGAGAAACAAGTTTTAAAGGAGTTGTCAACAGCAAAGGGGAAGGAAGAAAGGAAAGTTCATATTTGGATAGAGATGGACCATCCAGGAGAGTTCTGTGTGTGAGAATGGACAGAAGGAGGGAGATGTGGGTTTAGAGTCATCAACGTGGAGATGGAAACTCAACCATGGGAATAAGTGTCACTGGCAAGATCTTTGGATGAACGACAATACAAAAGTGCAAAGATATCGTATATATAATGATAAGCACAGAGAGGAGGGAGCTAGGAAAAGAATAGAGGGATGCCAACAAAGGTGGGGGAAGCTGATGAACCAGAGAAGTTGCTAAGGAAATGGTCACTAAGAATAAAATACTATTCTCATAATTATTTTTTACCTGACTTAAACATGACTTGTGACATCAAGAGGTCATGTAAAGTGCTAATATTGTCCCAGCCTGGGAGAAACACCAGTATTGCACCATCCTATATATGAATGGAAAAAAAGATTAAATTACACACTAAATTACACAAACATACAAATGTTGAGTAATATCTTGGATGGATGACATTTAAGTTGAGACACTACTGAATCAAATATTCCACAAAATTTTATGAACTTGTTTTTAAACAGGAGTGACTGTATAAATTTTATCTGGATTTTAAAAAGATTCCAATGGAAATCTGATTTAAAAACGTTCTTCTGTAGTGTTTGCAATCCAAAATATTGTAGCTTTACACTAGTTTGAGAAACTGACAGTGCAACTAAATAAGAACTATTAACAAGTTTATTTTAATTTTCCAAACAAAAGAATGCAAAGCAAGCAGCACAAACAGCAAAAAGGTTTTACTCTCCGGTTTTAATTATCTAATGAGTTATTTGTAACATATGAAATCTGATATTTATAAATATTTGTTTGATACCTGACAATCCCTTTAAAATAAGGTAAGAGTCAACAAATGTGCTGCTTGTCCAAAGAAGGCAGAATTATTCCATGGTCCACTTATTTCTTCCGATAATTAACTCACATTACAGTGCTTGATATCTGTTACATTGTCTCAAGTGTAGAACCTTTTTGACAATGTATATAAGTAATTGAAATATCTTTTTCTCAGAATTTCATTAGGGATTTTAATCTCTAATTTATGCCTGCATATTCCATGACATACTTTCTCAAATAAAAACCAGGAGAATTAAACTTGAATTCTAAATACGATTAATTTAAAGAAAAAACAAGGATTACCACACTCAATCAGACCCAATGGCAATCTAGTCTGGTATACTGCCTCTAGCAGCAGCAAAAGCATGATGCTGCCGAGGTAAGCAATAGTAAGAATTTAAATCCATTAATTTTTAAGCAAACAAAATATAACTGATTGTGTTAGATGTGTAATTAGGCACATACAGAGATGTAATGGGCTAATGTAAATCCAGGACGAACTAAAAAAATACAAATGCTGTATTAAATATTAATACTAAGTTTATAGTTTACAAGTTAACAGCCTTAAAACAGCCGGGACAAGAGCCTCCTAGTTGTATGTGTAGTAAACATCTGAACTAATATGACACCATTAAGTTATAATAATTCACAGGCTTCACTGCATCAACATTTTTTAATGTATCTGTTTACCCAGCTGAAATAATTTAAAGTCTATCTGCCCAGCACATGATACTGTAAAGAAGTAAATTACAACTCAAAACAGTACAGTTAATTTTTCTACCCATTTGTCAACAAAAAGCAAGAAGGTGGAAGGCTGGTGATTTACTTTTATGTTCATGAAGTTTCCAGGCAGTGTTTTTAAAGTGATTTTTGCACAATTAAATTCTTCACTACATTCTTTGATTACTACACTACTGATGTTGATTTTGACATACACTGAGTGCAACAATGAATTTAAAGATACCAACTCGCAACAAATTCATTTAAATTTTATGCTACCTTCCATCAAAAGACTGCAAAACACTTCACAAATCATTTATTAAGCCTTAATATCCAATTAAACTATTACCCCCACTTAACAGACGAGAAAAAACAAGTTGCGTCAGTGTCAGAACCAGTAGGAGAGCTCTGTGCTTTATTCACTAAACAATGCTCCCTGTCTAGGTAATAAGAGCTACATAATAGGGTTCAGTAGTTATCACTAAGAGAAGCATGAATTTTTAGGGTAAGATTTTCAAAGCTGCTATGAAGATTTAAATGCAAACTCTTGTCAATGGCCCCTATTCAAAGGCACTTATGCACATGCTTACTTTAAGCACATGCTTAAATCTTGTTGATTCAATAAGGCATGTGCTTAAGTGCATTCCTGAATCAGGGCCTTAAATGAAAATTATGCACCTAAAGCCTACAGGTGGTTTTGAAAAATCTCAGCCTCAATTTAGTGATGTAATCCCAAATAATTTCCATCTATGTTTTGACATTTTTAGTGACTGCTGACCACAATGCAGAATTTCCTGAAATGTGGTGTCATGTTCTAACATTGTATCCTTTTCCCATGGCTGTTAAAATAGATCACACCTAATATTTCTATTGTAACACTACTGTAAGCAGAGAAGAATCTGAACTTAAATATTTTATTTGAGTGAGTGATTTTGTAAAGAATATAAATCCAATGGGAACATGTACAAGCCCATATAAGGCTTTTGTTTTTTAGATATGTAGCTCCTAGTGGGAGGAAAAACAGTTTGCTACGCAATATGACCTGAGAACATTTATAGGATTGATTGTTAGTGGCAGATTTTTGGTTTCAGCATAATAATTCAAATCTATAATTACAATCAAGCTTTGTGAAAACTGTTAGACAGCATGAGTCAAGTGATTTAGCTAGAAAGAAAATTAACTTATTTAAATACGTTATGCAAATCATACAGAAACTCACCTCTTCTTCTAGGACAATGTGTCTGATAAGTGCTGCTATAAGGTCAAGATCAATCTTGTCATCATCCATCATTTCTAATGCATCTATAGTACTTGCTGAATACCTATAGATAATGTGTGTACATAATGACAAGTCTTTAAGGAAAAAAAAACAAACATTCACTCATTTCAAGTGTTTCTATTACAAGGCTATTGCAATTTGACAGCAAAGAAAATGCAGTATTCTTGTATGATATAGTTCTCTTGTTTATACACTAGACTTGCATAGATCTATACCACATTTTCCCTAGATTTAGAGTCTGGAATAATGTGAGAGCTTTAGGACAATGATACTTTGCTCTAAATAATTTGAGACAGTTAGGTCACACTGTGGCATACATCAAATTCGCGCAAAGTATGACTACATAACATTTAGCCCAAGTACTTAACATATACAAAATGTTTTGAGTTCCATTGATAAGTAAGGTGAAGTGTCAAGTTTCTGAATATAACATGTCCAAATTAAGCTAAATTAATTATTTGGTTTAACAAAATTGCTGCAGCTGAATATTTCATGCTTCACCATTCAAACTAATTAACTGCCTCAGGGACTTAACTCTTCAAGCCAGCAGTTATCCAATCAGTGAATACCTTGGAATGCATTATAAATGTGTCATCATTAAAAATCATTGAAGTTTCAGCAAAGAGGGGAAGGAAGAGAAGCCTGAGAGGAGAAAGTGGTGAGGAACATATTGCCAGCAGTGGCTCCAGGCACCAGCGCTCCAAGCGCGTGCCTGGGGCGGCAAGCTGCGGGCGGCGCCCTGCCGGTCCCTGCGAGGGTGGCAGTCAGGCAGCCTTCAGTGGCATGCCTGTGGGACGTCCGCTGGTCCCACAGATTCAGCGGCAGGTACGCCGAAGCTGTGGGACCGGCGGACCTCCTGCAGGCATGGCGCCAAATCTGCGGGACCGGCAGACCTCCTGCAGACATGCTGCCGAAGGGAGCCTGCCTGCCGTGTTCGGGGTGGCAAAAAAGCTAGAGCCGCCCCGCATGTTGCACAACTTTCTTTAAAATAATTTATCCACTGCTTGAATGCTGTAAAGCTCTGAAAAGTGGGGCAAAAAAGGTGTTTACTGGGTTCCTGAAAGGGAGATCTTCCTTCCTTATCCCTGTCATGACCCTTATTGAAGGAAAAATAGGTGAGACATGAAGGGGTTAAGATAACTTTCTCCCCAGTCACCCTATTTCCCTTCCCCCTCCTGCAGGAAACTACTCCTCAAAAGCCTGTGGGTAAGAAGGCTTAACTGCCTGGGATATTAATGCTGCTACAATTTGGTTTTCTTACCATAGCTGACCAATGCATTTTGCTCAAACAAAATCTCCTATAGAGGGGCAGGTTTTCAAAAAGAGGTCCATTTGCAAAGCTTGTAAATGGAATTTAGGCTTCCAAGTGGTCATTTATGAGTAGAATC
This sequence comes from Chrysemys picta bellii, assembly GCF_011386835.1. Classification (NCBI taxonomy): domain Eukaryota; kingdom Metazoa; phylum Chordata; order Testudines; family Emydidae; genus Chrysemys; species Chrysemys picta. The sequence continues at coordinate 25,357,105 of NC_088799.1, read as the reverse complement.
TTTGTAGTTGTGTGTTCAAGTGTAGGCAAACCATTGAGCCACATATCTATAATTCAGTTTTGGAGTATGGCCTCAGAATGGACTAAATGGTTAGTGACGTAGGGAAAAGAGAAAGATGTAATTCGTGCAGTCCTGGGAGAAGGATTGGCTGGGTTATCCATTCATAAAAAAGGGACTTCTAGGATGGATTATTCATGCCTCTTGAAATAACCACTGTAATGTCCATGAGAGCAAAGCAGTGTAAGCAACCAAAGGGAAAGGACTGAAAATCAAAGAATATCAGTTAAAATGGTAAGTATAACAAAGGTTTGGTTTATGTTATTTTTAATCCAATTTATTTGTTTAGAGGTTTATGACAGAATAGTCCGAAGAAAAGGATGTCAAAAATATTTTTTTAAAAGTTGTGGAATGTTTACTCTTCTGTTTTGTTGATTATGAGGCCAGACTACTAGCAATATCTACTACAAAGGGAAAGATAGAGCAAGTACGAAAGCCATCAGGGAAAGAATTAGGAATCAGAGTATAAGCAGTTTGATGAATAGAAAGAATTGTGGACTATACATGTGCATGCCAATAGTAAATGGCTGATTGCGACTTCTTCCCCTACGTCAGACTTGGAGTTTCCAACTTTTAGTTTAACCAAGCATGTGTGATACTGTGCTAGTATGTCATCATGACACACATACACTTAGCATTGAACTGCACTACTCACAATGTTATAGCCATCTCTATGTAACTGGTAATCATGTTATAAAAACTAATTAATTGCATATTATAATCTTATATTTCTCAGCTGTAGAAGTACATTGATAATGGGTAATACCTGACAGCATAGAAGTGAACAAATAAGACCTACCTTCCTCGCAGCTGCCTTAGATAATCTGGCCATCGTTCTCTATAGATTTCTTCCTTCTCTTCCTTTTCTGGTCTGCTTATCTGTCCTTGCATAAAGCCCTTCTTCCGCCGTGGTCTGTAATCTGTATCTTCTGGAGTATATCTAAAAGTACACATTTATTATGGTCATTTAATATTTTATTTTAATTTAAAAATTAAAAAAATAAACTTCTTAAAGGTTAACAAATACATTGGTGATTCAACCCACTGACAATAACATGCAAGATTTTAGTTGTAACTTGTAATATTATGCTTTAAAGAAAAATAGCTGAAGAAGCCTTATCTACAAAGTGGGCTCCATTTCTACAAAGCATAAAAATAGGGAGAAAAAGAATTATTGAATTTACAAGAAAATTATTTAGCTCAATCTAGCTACCTGAAAATGCAAAGATAATCAAGCATTTTAACATGAATAACTGACCTAGTTCAGGAGGGGAAAAAAAATAAAACAAAGGACTTAAAGTTGAGAATTTTATTTTGACTACTGATAGCATCTTGCTAAAAATATGATGCCATTTGTGAAAACACAGAAAAAGCTTTTTTTAAACAAGATGTCTGCCATCAGTTTAGAAATGTCAGTTATCATTTGAAACAAGACCGAAATACACATCAGTTTGTTCATGGTGAGATGTGACTTGCTACTGTGGAAAATCCAGCCTGCTAGGCTGAGCAAAAATGATCATTCTATGTATGTGCCTAGTAGCATCCAATACAGTTATGTGGATCTTTACCTTCAGAAATAGACTGACCTTAACTTTTCAATTACGTCTTCCAAAAGATATTCCACAACAGGGAAAGTGAATCCAGGTATATGGATCATGGGACAATTGTCTATGGAGGAAGAGTGTAACTTATTAATTCTTAGAAAACAAATAAAAAACACTATTCTATATCAAAAATAGTTAGAAAAAATGTCAAAACAGTTCCTTTCTACTTAACTGCATACCTATTAAGTTTGATTTTCATGTACACTTAATGCTTGTGAAAAGTATCAAGTTAACACCCCCAGAAAGTCACTAAATAGACCAGCACAGGCAACAGCAATGCATGCTTCCCTATGTTCTAATCAATGTGACTGAAACCCAAGGCAGATGAACCACTTGTACACTGGCTGGCATACCATAGGAAGATCTGCACTGCCAATCCACTCACTCATGGCCTCTAAGGGTGCTAAATGAGAGTTTTAAAAATTAAAGATAATGCCAACCTCTGTTTGGCAACTTATAGTGTGTATTAACCTCTACTGTTCTGAAATACATCTCATGGAGGAAAACAAAAGCAGCAACATATAACCATGATAGGATAAATCAAGGAACCTTGAAGATTGCACCCTACTTTGAGACCTCTTAACAGGTAACAGCTACAGCTAACACTGAAATAATCATTATTTTTGATTTAAGTCAAACCCACACTTTTCTTTTTTTAAAACTGCATTATTAAACAGTACATGTCCAAAATATATATATAGCAAATATTAAGTACGTTACATATCTTATCAATATTACGATACAAGCATATCACCCACCAAAATATTCTGAAAATTTCTCAGCATTCAAAGTAGCACTCATCAGTATTACTTTCAGGTCTGGTCGAACATTTAGAAGATCTTTAATAACAGTCATTAAGACATCTGATTGAAGATTTCTTTCATGGATTTCATCAAGAATAACATGACTAACACTGGACAATTGCCTAAAATAAAAGAATGCAAAGTTGATAACATTTATGTTTAGCAGAAGCAAGGCATTAAAAAAAAAACCACAAGACAAGTGCTAAAGAATGGAAACAAAACAAAGAACCATTAAAAAGCTAGCTCACTAAAACTCTGATATTTATATTTAAAAAGAAACTAGTGAATACAACTACTTACTTGTCTGATTGGAGCCACTGTAGGACGATTCCTGTTGTACAGTACAAAATGGAACCTTGTTTCCTTGGTAACCGACTGAAAAGAGATGCATTAAGAATTCTTGAATTCTCTTTTCTAATATTTTACAAAGTACTTTAAAAGCTCCAAAGCAGAATGCACTTTCAAGTGTCTATAATGACAATCTACATTATTCAACTTATTCTCTAGGCCTGTTCATTTAGAACTAAATTAGTGCAAGAGGGGATTAAGTCAGGGCTAGGCCATAGTATGCCTATGATGAGGAATGGTTCATTTGCAATCTGACAGTACCAGGCTTTACAGCCATTATTTGTCACCGTTTCAGGATTAGCTTTTCTCTACTCATCCCAAAATGTTGTTAGACTAAAAACAAGGCAAAATATTGTTCTCTGTTAAACAGCGTTTATACATGAGAATATAATTTCACTCCACGAATAATTTTACATCCTGAATAAAAACACCTGTGCACAAAAACAACACTGGAATATCAGATTAACACTAGGGCCATATTCTCTATTTTTAGCTTTTTAGATCAGTTTTTCATTTAAGGATTATTCCAGATACATCAGTACCTACACTAAAACCCTAAGCCTGCAAACACAGACGCAACATGCTTAACCTTACATGATGTGAAGTTAAGCACATGCATAAGTGTTCACAGGATCAGGGCCTAAAGCTACTGACATTTTTAACTTTTAACACTCCCTTCTATATGTCTGTTGTAATAAGGCTGTTTCCAGATTGGAAACTGCACAAGTTGTGATTTGCAATTTGACCATTCAAATGGTTTCCAGTGTAACCGGGATTAGTACACAAGATATTTTTAAGTCTTTGAACCATAACATTGTTTTGTTCTTTCTCTGCCTCAACCGGCACCTCTTATCTCAACTTTTAAAAGTTTAAAATGGGCGTATTGATAACCTGTTTACCCTGTGCTATTTGTAATTCTTTCACCACATGGTGTTCATTTTGTTTATCCCCTTTAAATTAACAGAATTACAGATGTAAACTTGCTCACCATGACAGGAAAGTAGAGTATACTACAAAAATTGGCTTCTCACCAATTTAAGTAACATTAAAATTCAACCATTGTAGTCAAGCTTTCAAGTACGTACTTAGTTTTCCTCCCAACCATGTACTGGAAAATTACTCAGGAATCTCCTCTGGGTGAAAGCAGTTAAGTATGTTCCCTCTATGTTTAAAATAGAATTTCAAATTTTCCTATTTGTCAGTTTATATTCAAGTCAGCATACAAACACCAAAAAAACCCTATCAATTACCTCTGGAGACGAATCTGGTATCCTGTACTCTTGCCATTACCACACACTTCTGCCCTTTCAGCTGCAACTCTCTCTGCCACCTTAAAATCAAACCAAATAGCATCATGTTTATATTAAAAAAAAAAAAAAAAAGGCAGCTTATCTTCAGTAGGAACTATCTACCATGAAGAGGTTACATGTCAGTTTATAACACTAAAACTACCTTTAATACCCTCCGCTGATGGATATAGCACTTTTTTGCCACAATCCAGGAACTGGTGTAGAATCCAAAATATATTTCAAAAGACAGTGGAGCAGTTTTATATACAATGGAACTAAAGGTATTTCAGTCCTCCCCCTTATAACTTAACAGCATGACATGCAACTCTTCCTGGGTAGTGGAACTCCTTACAACCCTGCACCTCATATTTCTACTTAATAGAAACTATGCGTTTTGTACTTTCTAGCGGTCAAACTTCACGAGATCAACGAAGCTGAGAAATGCTCACCTCTAATTTTCTTTATCAATAGTCTTAGATCGAATTGTTTAGCAATTGTTAAGTAACATTAAAGTTCAACCATTATTCTGTGACTATCACACAGTATTGAGAAATGAGGCTGAAAGCGTAGAAGAAACTAGTTTTTGAAGCTGTGCTGCTTCACCCAGTAAAGTGATGGGAAAACACTTTCTGGGCAGCTCAAGAACAGCAAGACATAAGGTATCCAAAAAGCCAGAGTCCAAGTACAGACCCTTTCATGTTTTCCTTTACCCTTACTATGCCCATATTAGGTAAGAGTGCTGAGCAGGAAACCCAACTAATAAGACCCACAAAGGTCTATAGGGAAATTCACCCAGAGCTTACACTACCCTTGCAGGTTGCACAAACCTGCCAAAGAGTTCAGCTTCAATGCTGTTTACTTCAAAAGAGCAACACTGAACTCCAATCCTGCAGACACATACTTGCTAGCCCATAGGCTTCAATACAACTACTCAAATACATTAATGATGGGTGCAAGTGTTCACAGAATTGGGAATTAAAAATTGTAAACTCTTTGGGGGAATGACACATCCTATATGATTGTACAGAGCCTAACAAAACGAGGCCTTGTTCTGATTATGAACTTGGGGCAGTAGTGCAATACAAGTAGTAAATAATTTGTCCCACAATTTCTCTATTGCAAAAGGAAAATTAACATTCAAAGAAACAATTCAGTTTTTCAGCACTGCACTTACTGAGATAGCACTGATCCTCCTAGGTTGGGTACATACAATCCTGCAAGCAGATCCTTTCCCTCTCTCTATATAGTCATCCAGAATGAATTGAGTAACTTGTGTAGTCTTTCCACAACCAGTCTCACCACTGATCACAGTCACCTGATTATTATTTATCACAGTTACTAGTTCCTATTTTAAAAGGAAAAGAAAATGTAATGTTATGTTGACAAATAGTCTTTTTAAACTGTAGAAGGCCTTCTATAATTCCCTATTCTTTTGAATTCAGTTTAAAAGAACAAGCCACAATACTTTAAAGGGACACACTTAAATACCCATTTTATTAACAGTTTAGGGCCAGAGTCTCAAAGTGTGCCATGCACTTTAAATATATGACTAAGGCCATGCACAAATTACTTGTGTGGACAGAATGAATACTATCATTTATGAAAATAGGGTTGCATAATTAACAATCCTGCACAAACACTTTGGTTTATGAACAAACAGAGTTTGAAACCCCTTTGAAAATATAGCTAGCCCTAAATAATTGAAAATGAAAGCTTAACTTCTCATTTTTTCTGTTTGTTTGGCTTTTGCATTTCGGTCAGCTCAGTCACTGAAGAGAAACTGGTCTGTTTCTTGTTTGTATTCAGCAGCACTTTCCATCTCACATATTTTAGCACAATGTTTCAGTGTTTGTGCTGCAATCACAGCAAGGGAATGTTTAAAATCCCACAAAAAGGTTACTGGAATTTGAAGAGCAATGAAACTATGTGTTTTAGGTTTTTGTCCTTTTTTTAAAGAGACAACTAACAAACCTACAAACCAAAGCTTATGGAGTACTTTCACCCTGATATGTAATATACACGTTATTTAAACTAAGATGAAAATAACCCCCTTTGGCTAAACTGGTCGTTAATTCACTGATTGTACATAGGTAGCATAAAACAGCATGCAGCCACAAGAGTGTGATTTAGAGACTAAAACGGAATAAAGACAAATTTAATCAATGTTCAATCATAACTCATACAAACATATCATGACCAGCAATAAAAACAGCCACATCTGGCAATTTAAGATATAATACAGTAAATAAAATGTTTCAAATAGCATGCAACATTTTAAAAGTTAAATCTGCAAAGTGAAGGATGAAAAAAGCTATATAGTATTTTAAATATACTTGGTGCTCATGTCTGGTTTCCATGGAGACTGCTGTCTAGCTGTAAAACTGTATGGTTCAACATAAGCAGAGTGAGCTTCCCTACATTGCATGTCTATGTGCCCGAAATCTTTTCTAGAAAGAAATTAGCTGTAATTATGAAGCCTCCCACGTTCTGACGTCTTTAGAAGGTGGTAAGATTCTTTATAACATTTCCTTTAAAGATATTTCACAACAGAGACCTTCTGTTATATAGCTGGGTCCAAAAATAATATTTTTTATTTTCCTATGTTTATAGCAAAATAGCAGAGGTGCACTGGATTTCAAAGTAAAAATAAATACATTTACCCTTCTTATCCCATATGAAGGAAGTTTCTCTCGGAATCTCTGGGGAAAAAACAAAGTTATATTCATTTTTAAAATACACTTATGCTTTGGAGGTAAATACAATCAGTTTTGTCTATGATCAACAAAAATTTAACCTGAAAAAAGATAACTTACTAATATAACAAGTTGTACATGCTTAGACCTAGGTCCTGCAAACACTTATGTGCATGATTAACGCTAAGTTCATATGTAGACCAGCAAGACTATTCACATATTTACGTGTGTGTGTAAGCGTTTGCAAAATTGGGGCCTTAGAGTCATATTATGACCTTCTGGATTTGGCTAGAGAGGAATAATTGAAATCAGCTGATATGAGTCCATCCTCCTACATAAGACCTTGAAAGCAGAACAGCACCACCTTATGATAAACTGTGACAAAAACAACTAATATGTCCATATCAACATTGCCTTGTCTTTTTACCACCACCAGAGCAACCAGCAGGATTTCTACACCATAAACTGGTCTAAAGGTGGATTACTGGTTTTATGGATGAATTATCTAATTCATTCACTTAAAAATAATCATATCATATGCTGTCCACTACCTTGCATTTAAATTTTAGCATTTTAGGATGAAATTTACATGAAAATTATTACACAAAATACACCTCTACCCCAATATAATGCTGTCCTCAGGAGCCAAAAAAAATCTTACCGGGTTATAGGTGAAACCGCATTATATTGAACTTGCTTTGATCCACCGGAGTGCGCAGCCCTCCCCTCCCCCCCGAGTACTGCTTTACCGCGTTATATCCGAATCTGTGTTATATCGGGTCGCGTTATATCGAGGTAGAGGTGTTCATGTTTATGTTCAGAAGTATTCACAGGATTTTTAATATTTTCCAAATGTTTTACTATTGCTAATTGCCATGTACAAATGTTTATTGAAATGGACAGCTGATAAATTGCATAAAGTAACATCATGACACTGTCAAAAAAAAGTATTTTCACATAAGTAACACCAGATTTTCATAATGACACTTTTCCATTAACGAGGGTATCAAAAGTAACTAGTTTTTACTTATAAAAATAAAAAACTATTATAAATAAAAACATTAGCATCAGTTGTGTCTTCTAGTTAACCATTATCTAGTACCTGCATTTCAATGTATCTAGGATCAAATTTCTTCTTTCTTAACTCTTCTCTAAATTTCTCATTCAAATCAATATCCGGCTCATTTTCTTGAAAGAGATATTCTGAATCTCGATCTAGGAATGTTTTCTCCAAAATTGGTCTGCGCTTTACAGAAGTCTTCGCCAAGGTTGGTTTCTCTACAGGTACCTCTTGACTATATCAGAAACAAAGATTTGGTTATAATGCAATTTCCACATTAAAATCTTTCTAAGAGGAGATAATGCAATATATGCTTGGCTATTGAAACAAGTACAAAACAGGGCTCCCTTTGATAGATTCCTAGTCCATCTCTTTTTGAAAAAAAGAAGGCTACAAGCTTAGTTGGCCTTTGTGGGGGAAGGCAATGTGTCTTAACTGTCTTGCACTTTTCACCAAAAATATACTTGAACATATCAACTCAGGCATAGTTTGAAAAAGTCCACTCAGCAGAGGTGAGCATGGGGATGTTATCAATTTCTGCAAAATTTAAGATACATGTAAATTAAATTTGTCCTAGACTATAATTTGGTAAAGTTGTTTTTACATGTACCAATAGAAATACAGTATTACCATAATTAAAATTATATATTTTTTCGAACAGTTTAACAAACTATTCCACTACAGTGTTTGAAACCCAATCACTGCCATACAAGCCATCTACAAGTGAAACTGACTAAACAAAGTTTTTTTGAGTTTCGTTATTCAAGCTGAGAAAAATGCAAAAAGGTATAAGAGTATAGTGACAAGTAAATAGGAGTTTTTAAAGCTCTCAATTTTAATAATCTTTGGTGTTAAGAAGACTGTCAATTTGAGATATAGTCATTTTTTTTTAAAGTTATTTAAAATTCATTTCAGGTACTAAGCTTGCCAGCACTCTGACAATTTTTATGGCTTTACAAATTACTTTTTCCTGCTTTTAAAAATATTTATCCCCATTGCTATGTGAAAGATCCATACAAGCTGTGGAAAACTAGATACAAAGTGCTGTAAAATACATGAAATTTATCACAGTAGCAGGTAAAAAATTCAGATAGAAGAGTTATTGCTAAGCAGATGGTGTCTATTTTATCCCAATAAAAGTATAAGACTTTTTGTTTACAACATAGGATTATTACATTGTGTCTCTTTAAGCCTGTATCTAAAAAGAGGTTTCTCCTACTTATGTAGCAGAGAATACGGACTGTAAACCAATGTAATGGTGTCTGAGTCTGCAGACAGAACTACTGCCTTAGCTATTCTCATTATCCCATCTCATAATTGGATATGACTGGAAGATTAGGACCATAACTTTTTTCTTGCGGCAGAGTGAAATTAACAAGATTCTGGTGGTTAGTTGCATTACCGCTATTATGGGTAGAAATGAAATTGTCAAGAAGTGTGCCTATTTCACTTCGGCTTGGAAAACATTAACTGAGGTTGAACCTATTCACAAGAAGAACCCCCCCCCACACACACACCAAAAATGGAGGCCAGGGAAGAATAGAGTAGGATAGTACTCTGCACCCAAATGCCAGAGGCAGAGTTTCAGCACCAAAGCCATTCCCCCAACAGTCTTTGGGGTGGGAAAGAGAGCACTCTTTCCTACCAACAGCAAGGGGAGCTTCAACATTTATCAGATACTTACTAGCCAGAGTCTGATACTCAAGATTAATTTTGATGTTTTAAGAGTATGCCAGGCCAAAGGTAGTTAGATACCTAGCTCATTGATTTCAAAAGTAGTTTTAGCACATAAACACACTTAAAAATCTGGCTTCAGGGACTTAATTATGCACTCTTAAAAGATCCAAGCTGCAGTGTAAAGAGAGTCAGAAATTCTTACTACATCTAAACTGAGTAGGAATAAATATCACTATAGCTTCTACAGTTGTTGCCACTAATGGTGAATTACAACTATAAAGTTTGCTAGCATAAGACCAGAGAGAAACTGTATCAAAAAATGGAGTTCACAAGCATCCTTGGAAGTCCAGCATCCTGCCCCCTCCCTCCCAGCAGCTGGGAATGAAAAGAGGTAAATCTGTGGAACTCACTGGGTGAAGATACTCCCCTCTTCCTCCACCTCCTACCCCCAATATTAGTATGGCTCTTAGATTTTCTTTTTTTAACCAAAATTTCTCCACATTTTACAAAAGCTATTATTCAGTTTTTTATTGATTTTCACCCGAATTTGCAAGTACATGAAAATACTGGTTACATTAAGAAAATCCAATCCATTACATTAGGTAGATGTATTTATATTATAGTAAATTAGTCCACGTGTAAATGTGAGACTAAGTAAGGCAGTTGTTGGAAGATACACACAGAGACATGGGTATGCATATGTGTACATCCTTTTGATGTTCAGTTCATTAAATAATCCACAGCATTACACTGCTTTTACTTTCAATATTCTTATCTTTTCCACTATTAGTTGCTTCTTCCCGTCATCCTATCCCTCCCCAATACTAACCCCGATATTTATCGAGAAAACTGTGAAGTTGATTTTTTGTACCAATTTTCAACCATTTAATTTTTGTAAAAAACACTTATAAATGCCCAGGTAAACAAAATAAAAACCAAAAATGAAGGATCTTGACTAATGGCTTATGGTTAGTACGTTTAGTCTTCACTGTGGGTAAAAATTTCAAACCCAGAACTCAAGCATAACCCAGAAAATTGTTTGAAAGCAATGGTCATACTAATTATTTCCTCTACGAGTTACTACATAAAAAAAATCAGCATTTATAACATTTTATTTATTTAATCTAATCCATATGACAATGACACCACTTTTAACTTTAGCAGTTTCTACTGAAATCTTTTGCCACCATTTTCCAAGAGAGAAACAGATAGCATAAGTAATTGATTTTTTACCCTTCTTCCTCACCGGACCACCATGACACAGATTCTTGTTCTTTTTCATTTCTAGTCTGGACAGTATTCAGCAACTGTACAATCTGTTCTTCCCTGTGTTCATCCATACGTACCACAGCTCTCTAATTTGAGGAAAGAAAAACAGCTTTTCCACCAGTGTTTAAGAGCATATAGTCATGTTCAACATTTAGTTGCATGCTTGGTTTAACTACAAAAATGTTTTTCGTTTTTCATTTTCCTGCAATCGTAACAGTAGTACAATGTATGGGACTACTAAATTAAACTTGTTTATCCACAATGTAGAGGTGAGTGGGTCTTTTCCATCATGCCACACAAGACATTTTAGCAACCACACAGATTTTGACTTATCTATATACTTGCAGTCAAAGTCATGCACAAATTATTATTTGTAAGGAGGATTTTTAAGTGGTAATATTCTTTGCATTACAGATATAAGGAGAACCCAAAGTTTAAGAAACTGAGATATATCATGCTCACCTCTAGAATGCTAATCTTTTTAGTCACTTTTGACATCCTAACCCCCCCCTACTTACAGTGAAACCTGTTAACAGCCACCAACGAGACTCTCTCAGACCATTTTAGCAGGTTAAGACAAGTTTTGATGTATTTAGGTCTTTTCAATGTTTAGCTATTAATTACAAAACCAGAATAATAAATTTTTCATTGTTTTTTAAAAAGACTCTCTCTCTCTTTCTTCCTCTACATTCCCTGCCTCCTATCTTTTCTGCATCTCTGGACGTGTACATATACTACAGAGAAGTGTTATTTGAAATACCTGTGCTGTTGCATACACTACTTCCCATAGCAGAAAAAAAAAAAACCCTTGAGAATCCTCAGTTTTCCCACTACAGCTCTTTATGTTGCTGCTAGAGAAGCAAAAAGTGCAAGAGCAACCTTTTCCACAGGGGAGTTTTAGAAACAGGGATGAGTAAAGCACACAAGCATGAATAGTGTTCTTCCATGCTACCTGCTTTTAACCATTTAGCTTTTCAGACACAGGGGTAATTCCTTTACAGTTTTCTGGAGTTTGCATAATTATCTGGGAGAGGATAGCTGAAAGAGGGATAAGACACAGCCTGGAGCCAGTTTCAATACTCAGCAAACTCAATACAGAATATCATCTTTAAAGTAGGTTATGTTCTCTACAGATTACTGTAGTAGGGCAGGTTGGGTGGGGTGTTTTTTTGGGGGGGGGGGAGCAAAACCTTAAAAACTAACTTGTCTGCTCTGTGTGCCCCAACATTTCATGACACTTGTCTTCAGAGCAAAGTTTTGTTTCTCCCAAACTTGGCTAAAATTCCCAGGCCTGACCCCGGCCCAAGCGGCACAGCCTACTAGCTGTCTACTGTCCTGCACCCTAGATAGCGCAAAGATCAAGTGCTTTCTTTATGGATGTAGTCTGGTACTGGGGGCGGGTTTGACTGCAGTATTTATGCGGCTCCATGGCTGAGACCATCATGTGCCCCCTCCCCCAGGGGGGGTCACAAATAAGTTGGGGGTGTGTACGTGCATGGAGAGAGCGACAGACCACACAACGGTAGCTGACAATGGGCCCAAGGTCCAGCGCAGCAGAACCCGGGCTGCACCCACTCGCTGCCCGGGAAACGTCCCAGCGCCGGGGGACCGCGCCAGGGGCTGGCGGCCCGTCAAGCGGGGAAGGACGAGGGGCAGAGGGAGAAGAGCCGGGGAGCAGCGGCGGCTGAGCCCCGGGCCCAGGAGGAGGAAAGGAGCGAGCAGGACTTGGGGGCGGGGGGGACAAGAGGCGCCCGATGCGCGCCGCGGCCGATACCTGCTGCCTGTCGGGCTCTTTGCTTTTCTGGCTCTGCTTCCGCGCGTACCACAGCCCGATGTCGCGGCCCTTGAGGTGACTGGGGTGCCGCCCCCGGCCCCCTCGGCCTTCGTGTCCCCCCGCGGAGGAGGAGGAAGGCCGGGGGGCCCCTCCCCCGCCGCGGCTCCAGTCCCTGCGGTGCTCGAAGCTCATCCTCCTCCGCTCAGGTCGCCGCACGGGGGCTGGACAGGCAGCGGAGCACCTGCAAGAAGCCGGCAGCAGCGCCTAGCGGAACCGGAAGTCGACCGGCTCTTTCCCCTTCCTCACTTCCGTTCCGCCTCCCAACGCCTCCTAGGGCGCCGGCGTTTCGCTCTGACAGACATCGTCGCGCTCCCCCCACGCGGGAGTGGGCGGCGCGCGCTGCTTGTTCAAGCCTAGCGGGCAGCGCTGTGGCGGGTGCGCTCGCGAGTTCGGGGCCCTGAGCTGGGCCAGCGTGTCCCAGTGGTTAGAGCAGCGGCCTCGTAACCCCGGCTGTGCGCGGGGGGGCTTTGCTAACTCACCCTTTCCCTCCTGTCTGTGAAGCGTCGTGGCTGTCTCACTATGAGCTCACAGGCCCTTTTCCTAGGCTGGGCTGTCTCTGTACAGGGCTAGTAAAGCGGCAGGACCCAACCCCTGACTCAGAACTTTTCTCCCTTTGAGAAAGAAAGCCTAGAATCCATGTCAACCCACTCTGTTAACTCGGAAACCTACAGACAACAACAGTGTCCAACCTTACCAGCCAGAAATATGGGAACAGCGTAAAATGCAGGGGTTACTACACTCCTTTTACTAGTTATGTCACTCTTAAATAAAAGCTCCATGTAAAAACATACCTGTAGATATAACCCACACACCTCCTGGGTGTGGTGTTCTGTCGCCTCTAATGTAACCAAGACCACTGAGAGATTAATGAGTCTGCTACAGCCCTAGCTAACAGCCATGTGGCTTTTGGCTCATGCATTAAGCCTCACAGGCCCCAGGTTTGACCCCGCCTGCCACCAACCTGGGTCTGTTCATGTTACATAGACACGGAAAATTTTTCACTACAGTCCTGCAGCACCCAGGCACCTTGCTACAGAGTAGAAGCCATGTGCTGCGCTGTCAAGTAAGTGCCTTGAGTTAAGGAGCCACTATCAGTAGTTCTCAAACTTTTGTACTGGTGACCCCTTTCATAGAATCATAGAATATCAGGGTTGGAAGGGACCTCAGGAGGTCATCTAGTCCAACCCCCTGCTCAAAGCAGGACCAATTCCCAACTAAATCATACCAGCCAGGGCTTTGTCAAGCCAGGCCTTAAAAACCTCCAAAGAAGGAAATTCCACCACCTCCCTAGATAATGTATTCCAGCGCTTCACCACCCTCCTAGTGAAATAGTATTTCCTAATATCCAACTTAGACCTCCCCCACTGCAACTTGAGACCATTGCTCCTTGTTCTGTCATCTGCCACCACTGAGAACAGCCGAGCTCCATCCTCTTTGGAACCCCCCTTCAGGTAGTTGAAAGCAGCTATCAAATCCCCCCTCATTCTTCTCTTCTGGAGACTAAACAATCCCAGTTCCCTCAGCCTCTCCTCATAAGTCATGTGCTCCAGACCCCTAATCATTTTTGTTGCCCTCTGCTGGACTCTTTCCAATTTTTCCACACCCTTGTAGTGTGGGGCCCAAAACTGGACCCAGTACTCCAGATGAGGCCTCACCAATGTCGAATAAAGGGGAACGATCACGTTCCTCGATCTGCTGGCAATGCCCCTACTTATACAGCCCAAAATGCCATTAGCCTTCTTGGCAACAAGGGCACACTGTTGACTCATATCCAGCTTCTCGTCCACTGTGACCCCCTAGGTCCTTTTCTGCAGAACTGCTACCTAGCCATTCGGTCCCTAGTCTGTAGCAGTGCATAGGATTCTTCTGTCCTAAGTGCAGGACTCTGCACTTGTCCTTGTTGAACCTCATCAGGTTTTTTTGGCCCAATCCTCTAATTTGTCTACGTCCCTCTGTATCCGATCCCTACCCTCCAGTGTATCTACCACGCCTCCCAGTTTAGTGTCATCTGCAAACTTACTGAGAGTGCAGTCCACACCATCCTCCAGATCATTAATAAAGATATTAAACAAAACCGGCCCCAGGACCGACCCTTGGGGCACTCCGCTTGAAACCGGCTGCCAACTAGACATGGAGCCATTGATCACTACCCGTTGAGCCCGTTGAGCTAGCCAGCTTTCTATCCACCTTACAGTCCATTCCTCCAGCCCATACTTCTTTAACTTGGCGGCAAGAATACTGTGGGAGACCATATCAAAAGCTTTGCTAAAGTCAAGGAATAACACATCCACTGCTTTCCCCTCATCCACAGAGCCAGTTATCTCATCATAGAAGGCAATTAGGTTAGTCAGGCACGACTTCCCCTTGGTGAATCCATGCTGACTGTTCCTGATCACTTTCCTCTCCTCTAAGTGTTTCATAATTGATTCCTTGAGGACCTGCTCCATGATTTTTCCAGGGACTGAGGTGAGGCTGACTGGCCTGTAGTTCCCCGGATCCTCCTTCTTCCCTTTTTTAAAGATGGGCACTACATTAGCCTTTTTCCAGTCATCCGGGACCTCCCCCGATTGCCATGAGTTTTTAAAAATAATGGCCAATGGCTCTGCAGTCTCATCCGCCAACTCCTTTAGCACCCTCGGATACAGCACATCCGGCCCCATGGATTTGTGCACATCCAGTTTTTCTAAATAGTCCCGAACCACTTCTTTCTCCACACAGGGCTGGTCACCTCCTCCCCATACTGTGCTGCCCAGTGCAGCAGTCTGGGAGCTGACCTTGTTCGTGAAGACAGAGGCAAAAAAATCATTGAGTACATTAGCTTTTTCCACATCCTCTGTCACTAGGTTGCCTCCCTAATTCAGTAAGGGGTCCACACTTTCCTTGACTTTCTTCTTGTTGCTAACATACCTGAAGAAACCCTTCTTGTTACTCTTAACATCTCTTGCTAGCTGCAACTCCAAGTGTGATTTGGCCTTCCTGATTTCACTCCTGCATGCCTGAGCAATATTTTTATACTCCTCCCTGGTCATTTGTCCAATCTTCTACTTCTTGTAAGCTTCTTTTTTGCGTTTAAGATCAGCAAGGATTTCACTATTTAGCCAAGCTGGTCGCCTGCCATATTTACTATTCTTTCTACACATTGGGATGGTTTGTTCCTGCAACCGCAATAAGGATTCTTTAAAATACAGCCAGCTCTCCTGGACCCCTTAGCCCTTCATGTTATTCTCCCAGGGGATCCTGCCCATGTGTTCCCTGAGGGAGTCAAAGTCTGCACAAAGTCACATAGCAAGCCTCTGAGTGCGACCCCCGTAATAAATTAAAAACACTTTTTAATATATTTAACACCATTATAAATGCTGGAGACAAAGCGGGGTTTGGGGTGGAGGCTGACAGCTCGCGACCCCCCAGGTAATAACCTCACAACACCCTGAGGGGTACCGACCCCTAGTTTGAGAACCCCTGCACTAACTCCAGGAGCACAACAAATTGGTGGGGACTATGTACTGGAAGCTAGATCAAGTATTGCCACTATTCTTGGGCATTGTCCACTAAGACAAAGTTATCACATTACACTATTGTGATGTATATGTTGTAATGTTGCATCACCATTTGCATCATCCCCAGATAGGTTTCAGGGTTGTTGTAATGTCCTGAAAACGTAGGACAGCCCTAATAGATTTAGTACAGTGGCTTGAGAGATTTATCTGGGCAGAAAACAATATACATCTATTCTAGTTCATTGGGTTATCATAATTGATCCTCTATTGCACTGGGAGCCACCATACACTATTTAGCAATTGTTGGTAGGGAGAATAAGCATCCTAATCCCTAAAGCAGAAGGAAATTGAGAGAATGCTTTAATTAGGCAAGGAGAAAATTGTCAGGGAAAACAGCAAAAGCAGAAATTCTGGCTGGTTAGCCTTGCTGTTAAATGAACTAGGCTGATGGAAGCAGAATGGTTATCCGAGGGATTTATTCAGACGGTTTTAGTCAAACAACTTGGCCAACTCGGCTGAAATCCAGGCTTACAGCTCTGGATGAGGTATTTGCCTTTTACTTTTCATATGAATTTCTGGCAGTCTGTGTTTTAGAAATGTTCTGTTCTAACAGCTGAAGTCAACTTAAAGATTTCCAAACATTTAAAAACACCCACCCATTCCTGTCAAGTGGTTTTTGTTCATTGTAGGTGACACACTTCCTTCTAAGACCAGACACAACCAGTTGTCCCAGAATAGTCCTAAAGGGTGCTGTGGTGTCAGAGGTGCCAACTTTCGTGAAAGACAATCCATGTTCCATGGTCTGAAAAGATTCAGTATTATTTTTTACAAGAGAATGGGTATTAACCTCAGTGTCATCTCTAAATAGAATGTAACTACTCACATTGGTATCAACTTAAAAATGTGCCCTGTAGTTTCAACTGAAGATTTTATTTATGCTTCCCTTCTTGAGGCTGTAGATATTATGACTAGGGGGAAGCAGCAGTATCCAATGTGATTCCCTGATTTAATGTTAAATTATAAATCTTATAAAAACACCCACGGCTCAGGATGGGTGTTTCCATTATTGGGATTTTTATATTCTATCTACGTTTAAACTAGTACTACTTCTGGATGTTCTGTGTTGATTGCTGCCTTATGTAGTAAATTTTGTCCAAGCTCTTTGAAGGGTTAAATTCATCCTTTTAGGTTATTAGTCTTTCACTGTTAATTAATGCTCCTTTTGTTGCCTTGAGTAACATTGTGATGCTATAAATGGCTCTTGACTCTCATTTCTCTGCAGCAGGGGTCTCAAACTCAGTTTACCTTAGGGCTAGTGCCAGTCCTCAAATCCTCCCAGCGGGCCAATACTGTCACTCATGCCGTCCAGAACCCGCCCCCCAAAACTCCGCCCCCCCAAACTCTGCCGTCCACCTGCCTAAGGCTCTGGGAGGGAGTTTGGGTGGGGGAGGAGGTCTGGGGTAGGGGATGGGGGTGCAGGCTCTGGAAGGGAGTTTGGGTGCAGAAGGGGTGAGAGGTTGGGCTCTGGGAGGGAGTTTGGGTGGAGGAGGGGGTCTGGGCTGGGGCACAGGGGGAGGGGTGGGGTTGCAGGCTCTGGGATGGAGGAGGGGGAAGGGTGCAGACTCTGGAAGGGAGTTTGGGGGCTGGGGTGTGTGGGGAGGGGGTGCAGGCTCTGGGAGGGAGTTTTGGGACAGGAGGGAGTGTGTGGGGAGGGAGTGCAGGCTCTGGGAGGGAGGAGGGGGGGTGCGGTGCTTTCCTGGGGTCCAAGGTGGGGTGGGCCGGGGGGGCCTCCGCGAGCTGCTGCCCCCAGGCACCGCCCCTGCAGCTTCCCATTGGCCACAGGGGCGCTCGGGGCGGGGGCAGCACATGGAGGCACATCCCCTCCCCGGGGCCACAGGGAAGGGCCAGTAGCCATGTGGAGCGAGCGCACATGAAGTCACTCAGTTCCGCTGTGCTGCCAGTAGTGGGTGGGGCCCTGGGCCATTTTAAATCGCCCGGGAGATGTGTGTGTGGGGGGGAGTGTCTGGGGGCAGCAGGCGGGGCCAAGGGAGAGACCCGGCCCCAAAATTGCTGGAGCCCCGCGGGCCACATTGGGGAGGTTCTTGGGCTGCAGATGGCCTATGGGCCGGGACTTTGAGACCCCCGCTCTACAGCATTCTTTGCCTTATCTGCTTTGTTGTCAATCTACCACTCTTCACAGCATATGCTTTGAAGTCTGATTCTCCAAAATACCAACTATCCAATGCACTACTTCTCAAATTTGTTTCATGTTAACAACCACCTCTTAAAACAGATCTGTTCTCGTGGACTAATTTCTCTCCCAAGTCCCAATGCTATGGTTTACCCCGACCTAATCTTACAATTCCAGCACTTGGTTACATTAAATAATAGTAAAACAGTACTCTGGAGACAAGATGAAAATAAACACACATACATAATGGGGGTAGCTGCTTGACTACATGATTAACCCACCCACAGCCCTTTGTTTGAGACAGAGGAATGCATAATTTAATCCATCTCTCTCACTCTCTTTTTACATTGTAATGGAAGCAACTCTGGACGCAATCTATAAGTGCTGCTCAACTCACGGTTTAAGAATTATTCATAGATTCTAGGACTGGAAGGGACCTCGAGAGGTCATCGAGTCCAGTCCCCTGCCCGCATGGCAGGACCAAATACTGTCTAGACCATCCCTGATAGACATTTATCTAACCTACTCTTAAATATCTCCAGAGATGGAGATTCCACAACCTCCCTAGGCACTGGGTTTGAGATCTCTATATCCAGAGTTCTTATAGTCATATAGCCCTTCATTAAATAAAAGGGAGTCTTTACAAGGGCAGTGGGAGTGCTCAAAGTCATCACTGTAGACCATGCAGGCTTAGTACAGTTCATGAGGTTTCCCTAGTTACTGCATGCAATTGCTTTCTGTGGAGTCCTAGGCATGTGGGCAATAGTAGCAAGAGCTTTTCCTGCCCCACTACAGAACTGGAGGCAGCCAGCTCCCTCAGATTTTAACACAGATTTGTAGGAGTAGGGAGAAGGGTGTCTTTGCTGACCCTGCCTCTGAAGACTGTATTTGGGGAGGGACCAGCCAGTCACCCTAAAAGACATCATACAGGAGAGGATGTACAACTTCAAGCCTATACTTCTCACCTCTCAAAATCCACCGTAAGCTAAGAAGTGGGGTACAGGGTGAAGTCTACCCATTAGGACAGTGTCAAGCAGGATTTTTTGTTTGTTTTTGTATAGCAACAGGGGGCATGTAAGGACTGAAAACCTGGGAGCATGCATAGTAGCTGAATATATTCATTCATATCTGGACATCTGATATTCATCCTTTTTAAGCCGTCCAGTGGTCAGAGGTTGGGGGTCAGGTTAGACCAGCAGATGCTTTTAGATGACCAAGTAGCATCTGTGGCCAGGACAGATTTTCTTTCATCTGTATTTAGCCAGAAGATTTCAGGCTCCTCCACCCTCCTTTTCTTTTTTCTTCTTCTGCCAGATGCTGCTCTTGCTACCATCATCCATATTTCTGTCACTTGAAGATTAGATTACTGCTATGAGCTCCCCATGGAGCTACATCTAGGGTGACCAGATGTCCCGATTTTATAGAGACAGTCCCGATTTTTGGGTCTTTTTCTTATATAGGCTCCTATTACTCCCCACTCCCTGTCCCGATTTTTCACACTTGCTGTCTGGTCACTAGCTACATCGTAAGACTATTCAGAAGCTCACTTGGTAAGTGGAGTGTCCTACTGGGAGTTCTTGATGCCATAAATACCTGTCATGAGTTCTCTGGTTTCCAAGTAGAAAGTAAGGTGTTATCATTTGTATTACCATAGCACCCAGGAGACCTAGAAATGGACCAGGACCCCATTGTGCTAGGCACTGTACAAAATACAGAGCCCAAAATGGCCTGGGACATGTCTATATGAGAAATCACTTTCCGTTTTCCATGCTATCCTGTGAGAGCTGACTTCAAGCAATATGCTCAAACTGGATCCCTTAGTATATAAGGGAGGCATCTGCAGGCAGGGGTCCTCAGCTTTGGAATTCACTCCCCATCCTGGTCTGAAAAAGCCCAGATATGTTGACTGTTGGGGCACGTGTCTCTCTAGGAGCCACTCAATACCAACTGGCAGAGGGCACATCATACTGTTACTCATATCTGGTCTGACGCACTCATTTCCCCAACACACTATTGTCATAATGTGTATCTTAAAGATGTCTTATAAAGGATCGTATGCAAACTGGTAACACGCTGGTCCCAAACTTAGGGTTCAGTGCTCTCTGAAAGTTGGATCATCTTGGCCTGGGAGGCAAGAGTAGCTGGAAACTGCATATAGGTGAGAAACCTGCTAAGACAAAAATAAAAACTTGCTGAAATTAAGTTTTAGTCACTGGAAAGCATATTTTGTTTTGTTTTACTTGTAACCACACCAGTTTATTTTATTCTTCCTTATTATCACTTAAACCTCTCTTCTTTGTTAATAAACTTATTCTTGTTTCTTTACAAAACCATCACAGGGCTGTGTATTACAGTGAAATGGGAGAGTCTTCAGCTAACCTAACAGGCTGGTGTGTGCTCTGTCTCTTTAAAGGCAACAAACTTAATAACATCTGCAAGTGTCCAGTTGGAGGGACTGGACACTGCAGGCAGACATCTCTGGAGAACTCAGGAATTGGGATTCTCTGCACCTTGAGGTCTTTAAATCACGATTTGAGGACTTCAATAACTCAGGCATAGGTTAGGGGTTTGTTACGGGAGTGGGTGGGTGAGATTCTATGGCCTGCGTTGTGCGGGAGGTCGGACTGGATGATCGTGGTGGTCCTTAAAGACTATGAGTCTATGATTGTTACCTGGAAGGCAAGGTTTGGACTGGCAGAATCCTGAAGAGTTTTCTGGCAAGGCAGATGAGCTAGTGTGTCGGGGAGCTGACACATAACTTAGCAGCAGCAAACCTCTCATTTGGTGAGACTGGGGGTGGGGTGGGTGGTAACACAGTGGCTCACAGTTCTGGGTACCCCAAGCAGGATGTCACAGCATGTTGCAAGATTCCTTTGTTTTCTGGAGCTTGAGAGAGGCTCATGGATATAGAGAACAGGGTAGGAGCTGAGATAGAATGGTTGTTTTAGTACAGCTGGATTTTGTTAAGTGCCAAAGCTGAGTGAGGTGCATTGCTGTATGATTTTTTTGTAAAATGTCATTTTAGGAGCTTGCAGGGTGCCTAGAACTTTGGACATTTTTGTTTGAGAGATCAAAATAAGTAAATAAATATTAAATTTTGCTACAAACCACTGTGAAGATGCTTCATTTACCTTTGTTTAAATTTGGCACAGTCATCAATTTTTAGCTTCATACTGCTTTTTTAGTAAGTCATCTGACTGTAACTTTATAAAATTAAAGACGGCAGAAGAAACCAAATAACGCAGCAGGTGGTTGTTGAAGCTCCATAAAAATGAATCATGACCTAATTCAGTGTGCTGTGTTTTCTCTGTGTTAAATAATTTAAAATATTTTAGCATAGCACACTTCATATGCCCTGGATTCACATCCAGACATTATTCTTTCTAGGGCATTTTGATTTTACAAACATTCGGCTCATGTAAATGAGTAGCAGTAATATTAGCAATACAGTATAGCTCTATCTCTTGTGAGCAATGTTGGATTAAAATTGATCACATCCTGTTTTAATGCATATTTGAATGTCAGCCTCCTGCTTTTCTTCTCTCTATTTCCTTTGTCAGTGTACATCATTACCTGCCTGTGTTTGAGAAAGTGCTCTTAATTTTTAAAATAGTGGAACACGGAGGTGTTCTTTACAGATAGAAGAAAGATGATAATTATGAAGGAATGGAAGTGAGAGCACATTATTTAAAAGTCCAACTAATTTTAATGCAGCCAGAGCCCTGACACTGCAGCATTTGCCTTCCCTAAAGCTGACAACAGTCAGCACCACAACAGCACTTTATTTCAAATCCTATTCCACCTGCCTCTCTCAAGCCACACACATTTGCAACCCAGCTAATGGGTATGGTATTGGGAATGTGCCTTTAGGAGCTGAGATTCCCTGACAGGGAGTCTGTGAAGCTCACGCACAGCCAGCTGGAACTGGACACAGAATAAAACAGAGCTCTTGCAAGCACCTTAAGCAGTGTGTGATCACTGAACACCCGGGGGAGCTCATTACACTGCACCTCTCAGCCACCTTCATCTTCAATTGTGCTGTGCTGTCCTCCCACACTAGAGTTAGGGCTTGTCTACACTTACCGGAGGATCGACGCTGCAGCGACCAATGCATAGACGGTCAATTTAGCAGACACCCCTCAGCCCGCGCCGCTTCCTGCAGTCCCCATTGGCCTGGAAGGGCCAGTGGGAGCTGCGATCGGCTGAGCCTGCAGACTCTGCAGGTAAACAAACCATCCCGGTCCGCCAGCGGATTTCCCTGATGGGCCATGTGCCAAAGGTTGCCGATCCCTGGTTTAGCAGAACACAACGTAGAGCAGTCTTTCCTCAAGACTGTAGGAATCGGGCGGTTCCAGGCACCAGAGCAGCAAGCATATGCCTGAGGCAGGAAGCCACGGGGGGCAGCCTGCCGGTCGCTGTGAGGGCAGCAGTCAGGCTGCCTTCGGTGGCATGCTTGCGGGAGGTCCGCCGGTCCCGCGGTTTCGGCGGCAATTCGGCAGCGGGGACACTGAAGGCGCGGCACCGGCGGACCTCCCGCAGGCATGCCGCCGAATCTGTGTGACCAGCCTGACTGCCGTGCTTTCCCTGGTGGGAATGCAAAGATACACAAAGCCCCTTTCCCAACTTCCCACACTCTGGTGCTGCACCACATGTACAGTGCCCAGACTAAAGAATCTGAGACAGAAGGTCCAGTTTTCTGTAGAATTCAGAACTGAGGTGCTATGGAAACAGGGGACATGCTACACAGTTTAGGTCCATCTTGGCATAGATTACACAGGTCTAGTCCATACTGTACCTGTTCAGTTGATAGACACTGGACTCTAGTTTCCAGCACTGCCAATCTGGTGTCTCTCATGAACACTACATTTGGAGATTTAATAAGAGGAGGAAATTAGAAAAAAGATTGGTTTTAAATCTGTACATGTTCTTCCAATGTAGGATCATAAGATTGGCTCTAAAAACAACAAAGCTTTTTGCTTATAATTAATGGGAGGGAAATTTTCCAAGTGGTGCCTAGAAGGAAGCATGTTCAAACACAATCAAGCACTAATAGAATTTTTCCCAAAGCTGAAACTGTGCCAAAAATAATATAGCACTGTGATGTCCATAATGTGGAGTGTCGTCATGCTTTGCAAACTGTACTAAGTAATTTCCCACTTACCTATTGGCCATTTTGTTTTTTCACCTAGATACACAAAAATCAGTGTAGTATCAAATCATTCTTTGGAGATACTGAGATCGCTGGTAATTTGGCAACTTTTTACAAGGGAGCAAGTTCATCATTATCAGGGGGATGAGACGGTGTCCCTATCTCCCGTTCTGAGAGGGACAAATGAGTTTGCCAAATGCAAATATGTTCTATAGCATGAATGTGTAATAGTTGTTAAGTGCCCATGTGTGAGGCTTTTGTGTGTTTCAATACAAATTCAATCTATTAAGCCTGTGAGTGTTAAATGTCCTCTATTCCCACTGAAATCAATGGGAGCCAAGGGGGCTCAGCATTATTTAGGAGGCACATATCACCTTACAGCAAATTTATGATGAATACACCGAATTCCTGAAAGAATCCCCAACTGGCCACAGATTCTGGAGGGAATAAAGATAGATTGCCAATTTTAAAAAAAAAGTCACACTAAATAGACATGCAGAAAATAGCCAAACAAAATCACACAAAATAAACACTGAGAATTCTTAAAAGGAATTTTAAAAAGTTTAGGGCTTATTTGTGAAACACACCACCAACATGGTTATGTGTTGAGTGAGAGAGAATTCCACAGCTGCATTCCCCTGAGAGGAAGAGAAAGAAGGGGTGAGAGAGAGAAAAGGATCTGTGTACCCCATCTTCTCCAGCTT
The DNA here is from genome assembly GCF_011386835.1 of Chrysemys picta bellii. NCBI lineage: Eukaryota > Metazoa > Chordata > Testudines > Emydidae > Chrysemys > Chrysemys picta. The sequence continues at coordinate 25,332,930 of NC_088799.1, read as the reverse complement.
GTTTGTGCAGTGGGACAGTTTGCAGTGCCAACCCTATGACAAAGAGGAAGTTCTCTTGCTTCTTCTAATACAGTGCGACTCTGACCTTTCAACAGCTATTTAGCTAATCTGAGATGTTAGGCAGTGGAGAGTCCCTCAGGTAGCTACAGTATCAAGTAGGAATTTTCATGCCCTTTTAATGTTGACCTTGCTTCCCAACCCTCATCCTCTTAAAACTAATGTAAGCTGATGGACGTAAAAGTGATTTTTTTGGTCTGGATTTAAGCCTTTTGATGACTATAAACCAAAACAATTAGTGCATCTCTAATTTAGAAGCCAGTGATTTAAATCAATTGACATAGCCTGCAGGAGAAGTGCCCTACAACAGTCTGAAACCAGTGAGGGCTAAAAGGAAATGATTTATCATAATTCGATGGACATTTGTAGCACTTACCACCGTTCGGTGCTTAAATTGTTTGTCCCTGTAGCAATGTTCAGTTCAGTATACTAATAAGAGCTGAGGTTGGGTTAAAACCCCATTGAGGTTGATAGGTGTGAATTCACCCTTCAGTTAACTTAACCGTAAATATGAGCCTCACTTAAGACAAAAAGGTGTATGTGTACCTGCCCAGGAGCTTTTGGGCTGAGTATTAAGTTGGGTAACTGTGTGTCGGAGTGTGAGAAAAGGTCACAGACAAGAACAGAGAGAGGCAGAAGAAAAGAGACAAGAAAAAGCCAAGCTGGTGCCTGTAAGCACAGTGTGACCCTGGGAAAAGCTTTTGGGTTTGCCAGGTGCCTGGTTTTTGACTGGACAGTCCGGTCAAAAGGGGACCTGAAGGGTGTCTGGTCAGAACTGACTGGACACCAAAAGTCCAGTTACTGCCTGCAGGGGTGCTGAAACGGGGGGTTGATGCCTGGAAATGCCATTGCCAGCCTGCCCCCTGCCTGGGGGTGGGTGTCATCAACCCATGCCATCCCCTTCTCAGTCGGAGTCCACCTCCTACCTGCATCTCGTGGGCAGGCAGGCTCCATGTTAGCTCCCAGTTCTGCAGGCGGCAGGTGACTCCCGAGGGCGAGGGGAGCAATCAAGCAACGGGGGGAGGGGCAGCAGGCAAGCGACGGGGCGCAGGGGGGAGTGAGCAGCCCAGGGGTTGGGGGCTGTAGTGTCTGGTTTTAAGAAATTTGAAAGTTGGCAGCCCTATTTGGGCCTCTTGGCTGAAGAGACTTTCGACTGTAAGTGAAGAAATTGCTTCTTTTGTTCTTGGGTCCTGCTGCATTCAGAGACACAGGACTTGGTACATTCTTTGTAAATAAACAAAACTGCATCAAGGAAATACCTGACTATCACCAATTTCTACTTCTAACTGGAACATCCTCAAGGCCCCAAACCTTGACTAGTTGCTCAAGTTGAAAAAGGGCAACAATATGTTTCTCAAATACTGCTTGAATTATAGCCACATCTTGCATTAACTTCTATGTGCATGTTTAAGCCTTTGGAAACCTATTTGTTTTTGTTTTTATATTTCTTTCACATCATTCAAGGAAAGGTCCTCAGGACCTGCTTAAATCAGAACTCACAGGTTCCAGTTTTTGAAGGAAAAGGAACAGAGAAATCACCTTTGATTTTAAGAAAAAAATAATTCTGTTTATGGGAGGCAAACAAAACTAGATTGTTTTTCACATGCAAGTATTCATCTGGCTTGTTATGATGTCAGCCAGAGATGTTCTCAGGTACTGATGCCAATTTTTTTTTATATCATAACCCTATAAATAAGGCTTGAATAAGGGAAGTCTTCTATTTCTCCGATGTTTTTAAACAATTGTTGGCAACCTCCAAGGCGCAATTAATTACTGCTGTCTCAAAGACTCATTAGACTTCTCAGTGAATATAAGGCCTGGTCTACACTTAAAAATTAGATTAACCTAGCTTCAAGCTTGGGGCTGTGAAAAATTTTGCACCCTGAGTGCTGTAGTTTGACGTCTGGTGTAGATAGGGCTAGGGCAACAGAATAATTCTTCCATAGACCTAGCCACCACGTCTCGGAGAGAAGGATTAACTACATTAATGGGAAAACCTTTCTGTCAACGTGGAAAGTGTCTACACCACAGCACTACAGCAGCACAGCTGCAGACTCATAGCAGTGCCGTTGTAGCATAGACATGCCCTAAGAGAGGACAACCTAACCCTCTTGGAAAGAGGTGAAGAGCTGGGACAAACAGGGTCTAAAGGGAGGAAACCTAGGTGTAGCCAGGCCAGGATAGGAGGTCAAGGTTGGGGTTTATGTCATGTTAGTTTGAATTTACTTTTCATTAATACAACTAAATCCATGGAAGGGTGATTTTTTGACTCTTTACAATGAATATGTTGACTGTATGGAGCTGAATGGGTACACCACCAGGTTAGACGGACTTACCTTATCTCCCCATCTGTTTCTGAAATAGATACCACAATGACAAATCAGGATGCCCAGAAAATAGAACCAAACTTCATTATGCTCAAAACACAGAAAATATTGATTAGTAGCTGAATTCATTTATATGAATAAATACCACGTAGATTTATATTTACAAGCCAGGCAAATATGATACTTAACCTCTCCATGTAAGCAGATGCGAGGGAAGAGTCACAGCAAATAATTTTAAAAAATCCAATTTTTCAGATTTCATCACCACCTTGCAGGAAGAATGGTCATGCAACTTCACTGGAGTTGCTCCCTTTGGTCCAGTATCTCTACATGATTATACCCTGGGTCATTTGGAATCAATCAGTATTGTTAGCACAAAAATCTGTCTAGTGGTTTCATGTCTGTTTCAACATGCACTAAGAGAACGTGGGCATTTCTGAGCGTTGCAGTGGCAATATCCCAGTCCTGGTTATAATAAGATCACTTGTAATACCACTCCATCAGCATGGTACTGCTATTCAGCCTTTATGCTCCTAGACCACTTAGCTCTTATTTTGCACTAATTTATTCCACCTCCACAGACAGTACTTAAGACCAGAAAATTCTCTACCACTTAAGGTCCTTTGTAGCTTTTGTAATTTCAATTAATCAAATGTGTTTCAGTGATAATTTGTATGTATCTAAGGGTAAGTTTATACTGCCAGCGAAGGTGTGATCATAGCACGGGTAGGCATACCTGCACTAACTTTAATTTAACTAAGGCAGGTAATAATAGCAGTGTGTACGTGGCAGCACAGACTTCAGCATGAGCTAGCAACCTCAGTATTTACCCAGGCTCCCTAGTGGGCTTCTCTGGAGTGGCTAGCTCACTCTGAATTTTGTGCTGCCGCATCTACAGCACTACTATTACCTGTGCTAGCTAGTTTAAAGCTAGCATGGGCATGCCTACTAGTGCTACAATCCCATCTTCATTTGCATTGTAGACATACCCTAAAGTTACCAAAGCATGAACTACCCAGAAGGCAACGCTGTATTATTGCCTAGGCCAACAAGGCCTAGGCCTAGGGCGGCAAATTTTCAGGGGCAGAAGCTCCCCTCCGCGCCCCGCCCCCCTGCTCCAGCTCACCTCCGCCTCCTCTGCAAATGCGCCGCGGCGTCCTGTTTCTCTCCCCTCCCAGCACTTGCGCCGCGAAACAACTGTTTCGCGGGGCAGGGAGGGAGGGGCGAGGAGGGGGAACGTCACGCGCAGGGGGAAGAGGCGGGGCCAGGGGCGGGGATTTGGGGAAGGGATCCAATAGGGGAAGGGAGGGGGCGGAGTTGGGGCGGGGACTTTGGGGAGGGGGTTGGAATGGGGGCCGGAAAAGGGCGGAGTTGGGGCGGGGCCAGGGCGGCAATTATTTCCCGGCCTAGGGGCGGCAAAATTATTAATCCGCCACTGCCAGGAAGGGTGAGGTCTAGTGGTTAGGGGAGTAGATTTGGGAATCCTAGGGTTACCATATTTTAAGTGTCCAAAAAGAGGACACTCCACGGGGCCCTGGCCCCGCCCCAACCCCACCCCAGCCCCGCCCCTTCCCGGCCCTGCCCCAACTCCGCCCCCTCCCCTGAACGCTTCGCCCCCCCGCCCCTCCCCCTGCCCTGCTTCCTGCGAACATTTGATTCGCGGGAAGCCTGAAGCAGGCAGGCAGCAGGCAAGCTGGGGCTGGGGCGGGAGGGCGCGGCCCAGTCTGGCCCCCCCGGCCGAGCGGCTCCCTCCGGTGGCCGGCCGGCCCAGGCCAAGAGGCTCTGGCCCCGGCGTCTCCCGCCCGGCTCGGCTCGGGCCCTGGGGCACCGGCCCCCAGCCCAGCACCGCCAGCCCCGGCCCGGCCCCCGGCCGAGCACCGCCGGCCCCCGGCCGAGCACCCCCTGCCCCGGCCCCCGGCCCCCGGCTGAGCACCACCGGCCCCAGCGGCTCCAGCCCCTGGCCGAGCACCGCCGGCCCCTCCCTCCCTATTTTCCCAGACATGTCTGGCTTTTGGGGATTTCCTCCCGGACGGGGATTTGAGGCCCAAAAAGCCGGACATGTCCGGGAAAATCTGGACGTATGGTAACCCTAGGAATCCTAGTTTATATTCTTTGGTCTGCCACAGATTCACTGGCCTAGATTCTCCACTGAATTCTTCTATTACATGAATGGCAGATATTTTTCATTATTAGCTGACATTTTAGATGAATATAGGCCCCACTTCAGCAAAGCATCTAAGTGCATGCTGGAAATCAATGGGAATTAAGCCCATACTGGAAATTGCTACATTTCAATCAGGTTTTTTAAAAAGTAGGATAATGCACATTTTTTAAAAAAGTAATGAAATAAAAATGCAAAGATTTTCAGTGTGGTTACAATTATTATAACACATACACATAAGTGGCATTTATAATCTGAATAAAATTAGACATTTCTTAGTATAATCTTAGTGAGTTGAAAAATTGCCATGCTTTTTCTAGCCCCTTTTTTTGGTTGCTGTTCATATTAATTTTGTGTTCAATTCAATAGGACATTATCTTGATGTAAAATAATGAACCATTACAGGATGGATTCTTGCACAGTAGCATATTCTAAAAAGATGAAAGATAATACATTCCTTTCAGTAGTTGAAAGTGAGAGGTAGAGCCCCATCAAATAAAGTGGCATTTGTAATGAAAAAATACTTAACCATTATAATGTGAAAAGACATAATTTTACATACAAGTCTATATAGTAGAACCTCAGAGTTATGAACATCTTAGGAATGGAGGTTGTTTGTAACTTTGAAATATTAATAACTCTGAACAAAATGTTATAGTTGTTCTTTCAAAAGTTTACAACTGAACATTGACTTAATACAGCTTTGAAACTTTACTATGCAGAAGAAAAATGCTGCTTTTAACCAGCTTAATTTAAATGAGACAAGCACAGAAACAGTTTCCTTGCCTTGTCAAATCTTTTTTTTTAATTTCCCCTTTTTTTAAGTATCAGAGAGGTAGCCGTGTTAGTCTGAATCTGTAAAAAGCAACAGAGGGTCCTGTGGCACCTTTGAGACTAACAGAAGTCTTGCATCTGAAGAAGTGAGGTTCTTACCCACGAAAGCATATGCTCCCAGTACTTCTGTTAGTCTCAAAGGTGCCACAGGACCCTCTGTCCCTTTTTTTAAGTACTTTATGTTTAACACCGTACTGTACTGTGTTTGCTTTTTTTAATCTCTGCTGCTGCCTGATGGTGTACTTCCAGTTCTAAATGAGGTGTGTGGTTCACTGGTCAGTTTGGAACTCTGGTGTTTGTAACTCTGAGGTTGTACTATAGTACAATGAAGATGCTAGCGCAGATGCTATTGAAAATGAGGAGGTATGACAATAAACGGCCTAACTGTACAATTACAATGAGTAATCCTTACTAATGCAAGTAGCAATGCAAGTAGTCAGTGGGACTACTTCTGTGAATAAAGATTATGTGTATAAGGATTATCCCTATAAGGATTTGAAATCCTTATTAGATTTTCTCAAAATCTACAAGAGTTATACATAGGTGTTGTAATTCATATGAAAAGCTTTCATTTCAGTCTGAGAAAGCAAAATTTAGTCTTCCTGCGAAAGTTGTCTAATGCCATAAAATACATTATGGCAGTGAAACAATACATAAACATGTACCCTCATCTTTGATTTCATTATATTGATAAATGTTGGGAAGTTCTAATGTGCTCCAGTTCTAGAAGTCACCCATTAACCCAAAACCTATAAACATAAAATATTTGCAGTTATCATTTCATTACCGATTTACAGGAAATTAATGTGAAATTCTAAAAATACCTTACATCATTATGACTGATAGCTTTAAAAAACCCAAACATATTCCCCTGAGCTAGGTCTTACAGGACCTGGTTCTGGTCTTACATGCATCAACTTTACCTTTGCTGTTAACTTACAGCTACTCCCGTTTTAGGCTGGTGTTGTTGGAGAAGAACCTGGCCCAATGGATATACTGTTTATCAGAAATTGCCCTGCATATTCTTTCCTCAGCTTGCAATGCAATGTGCTTTGCATTATTCAATAGTTAAAGTTACAAACAGATGCTCAGGTGCTAGACACACGTCATATTTTCCATGGGATTTTTTTTTCTGTTTCAACTTATTGGGCTTCTGTACAGAGACGGAGCTCTTCTCTTTGAAGTCACCTTCAAAAGGTCACTTTGACAACCATCCCTCTGCCCACAAATGTCAAGCTGTTGTTGAAACAAGCACGAAAGGTCAGCCGGAAAAAAAAATTCAAAGGGGAAAGGGATATGAATATTTTTTACTAGTTATTACAAGAGGTTTTTAAAAAACTTAAATCCAAATAGGTTTTTAGAAGTGATAAGTGAGCCCAGTTTACAGTGTTTACTAGGCCATGTCTATGCTATAATCTTTGGTCGATTCACGTGACATCGGCAGAAAGCCACCGCAGTTAGTATATATACCTTGGGTGAATGTATATTTGGCTCCTGACGTCAGTGCTGTGCATACTTCCTAGGAGTGCTTGTGTCAATGCACAAGTGTGGTCCACCATGGTAGATATCCCATTGTGAAACGCAGCACCGTCCAGCACACTGTCTTTTGGGAAGTTTTTGCACTACATGGTGAGGCAGAAATGAGTCATACTGGAGTGACTGGGAGCAAGGTGGTCAATTTCCCAGCATGCAACGGTCTCTATCCTATTATGTCATCTATATCCCATAATTTTCATGCTTTTTTTTTCAAAATCCCATGAACCTGAGAAGCCCTCTTCGCTGTCCGCCATCCCTGACAGAAGCATGGTGCCTGCAGAGCTCTCCACTATTGTAATAAGCATTGCAAGCACAGGTCGCATGATCCTCTGGTATTTGCAGAGCCATAAGAAGAACTGACTCAGTGAGTAATGTGATCATTTCTTGGAGGACAGATTGCTGTGGGACATAGGGGGAACCAAGTAAGGGTCACCAGCAACCACACACTGCACCATAGTAACTCTAACTCAGGAACCAATCCATGGAACAAACCTCAATGCCAACTCTGCCCACATATCTACACCAGATCCAGACTAACACGGCTACCCCTCTAATACTTGCCTACTCCTTGCTTCCCTGCTCATGAAGCTGTACACCGACCACCTTGACATCCCCAAGGAAAGATTCAGCTACTAGTTCAGCAGGTGCAGAATGACAGTTGAATGTGCTTTTGGTTGATAGAAGGGACGCTAGCATGGTTTACTCACAAGATTGGATCTCACTGAAAAAAACTCCATTCTAATGGTTATAGCTGACTGCTGTGTCCTGCGTAATATATTTGAAGCAATGGGGAAAAGTTGCTGCTGGGGTGGCTCTCCCAGGTCAGTGTATGTGAAGCTGTGGTTGTCCTTAATGTCCCCTGGGATGTGGCAGGGGAAGGGATGCGGCCCCTGATGGCATGTGGAATGTTGGGTGGGATGGAGGGAGATGCTATGCTGGAGTTCTCTATGGATTGCCAAGGGAGGCGAGTCCATGATTGTAGAACCTGCAGGTCCACAAGTATCTGCGGCATCTATATTTGCTGCCGGAGAAGCCCCCTTATGCCCTGGTGCATCTCCCTCTCCTTTTTCTGCTGGGACTCCTGGGGCTCTCTCCTGTCCCCTCTTTCCCTCTCCAGGCTGTCTGCAGTGTTCACCCTCCAGACCCATTTCTCACGGTCTGATGCAGCACTGGCTTGCACAGTTTCATTGAACATGTCACCCCCAGTCTTCTTCTTTCTCTTTCCTCCCTCCTTCCCCCCGGCTCAGGCATTCCGCAGTGTAGAGGGGTACCACCTAAGGCTGCAATGGAAGCGGCTGCAGATAAAACACAGAGGTACCACTGATGGTATAGACCCAATGGAAAGCAAAAGTTAAGATTCAGAACTCTCTTCCCTTGCTCCCCTAAAGCATAAACAAGACATGCCTATTGACACTTCTGCTTCAGAGTGCTCGTGCACAGCGCCACTCACAGAACCAGCCACGGTGAGTGTTCCGGTTGGGGTAATGACAAGGGAATTGCTCAGTTGCATGAAATGGCACTGAATCCTGGCACTGTTTTCCACAGGCGGTGGTGATTTTAGCTGATCTCTCACTCCGGAGGGTGACAAAAGAACAGAGAGCACAGCTGCTGCTCACATTCCAAAGCCATCCGGACCCATGTGTTGTTAGCCCATTTATTGCAATGATGAAGTTATCGCTGACTGGCATGGGAAAGTGTCCTACCACAGAGGAAGAAATATGGTTGCCATCCCTAAAAACCTGAGGGAGAGGATTGCAGAGTAATGAAAGGCTCATTGTGATCTCTCAGGAGGATTCCAGGGACAATTCTGTGCACATAAACAAAATGCTCTACATGACCTCCCCTGCCTAACTCTACAGAGGCATGAAAAGTGGATAACTCCACCTCTCGTTATACTGCTACCTTTTCTAATATGAGTAAATTAATGAAAAGTCAGCTGTGTCCTGTTGAGTTGGGGGAGATGGGGTACCATCAGTACATACATCATTGTAATGGGAAATACCATTACACAATTACCTGAGGTTCCGTCTCCTGCATCAGGCTCACCCATGCTTGACTGTCAGGACTGACTAGACTGCAGTAAAGTCTCAAACAGGTCCTGGTTCACAGCACAGCGGGACCTCCCAGTCATATGTCTCCTATCCTCCTCCTCTTACTCCTCCACCTCATCCTCACTGCTCATGCCAGGGGCCTGTGACTTGGGCTTCTCAGAGGTATCCATGGTGGTCTGTGGGGTGGTGGTGGGGCCTATGCCACATCTGGCATGCAGCTCTTTGTAAAAAGCGGCAGGTCTGCAGCTTGCCACTGGATTAACTGTTCGCTTCCTTGGCTTCTGCTATGCTTGTTGCAGTTCCTTTGCTTTCATGCGGCACTGCTGCTGGTCCTAGTCGTACCCCTTCTCCTGCCCCCCCTGTGCCATCTGCTCATAGATGTCCACATTTCTACAGCTAGTCTGTCGCTGTGCCTGCACAGCTGCTTCTCTCCACAGGCCCAGAAGATCCAATAGCTCCTGTCTGCTCCAAGCCAGAGCCCAGAGCGCATTTGGAGCATGTGGTCAGCTGGACAGTTGCACAGAACAATGGAGACCTGCTATGTGTGCTTGCCAGGCTGGAGAAAGGCATTTCAAAAATTCACAGGGCTTTAAAGGAGAGGGAGGAACTTTCCGTGTCCGTGACCTTCTAAGCAGTGGAGTTCACAACTGTGACCAGAGCGGTCAGTGTTGGGCATCGTAGGGCAGCTGCTGGAGACTTTTAGGGTCGACATAAGTAACACAGTGTCTGCACTTATACTGTGTCAACCTCACTACATCAACCATGGCTCAGTGCTGCTCAGGGAGGTGATGTTATTGTGTCACTGTAACAGGGAACCTATATCAGTGGCAGACAAATTAAGTGTAGACACATGCACAACGAGATCTATGCAAGGCCGCTTACAGCAACCTAACTTTGTAGTGTAGACCGGTCCTAATAGATGAACCAGGAGAAAATGAAGCACGTTTTCTGGAGCACTTTGCAAATGGCTCGTATCTGTTGAATAATTAAGACATGGGTGTTCACACTGTTTCAAATGTTTAATTGTAGCAACTGTTTTAAAACAAAACATAAAATAGACATTTAATACATTAGCAGATTATTTTACAGAATCATCATTAAAGAAAACATATTTATTATAGACCAGTAAGACAGTACTTTACAATTAGGTCAAGTTGAGGGCTGCATCTAGATTGCATTTTAATCCCTCCTAAATACAATCAGATGTTAACACACCATCAGTTAATATTCTTCCTACACACAATACTAATCTCTCTTGGGGAGGGGTGGAGGAGGAGGTGAAAACCAACCAATCAACAAAGAAGACTCCAAGGCAATGATGGATTAATCCTTTTTGATGCCCTCGGGGAACAAATGTTGCCCCTCTAGCCCACTCCCCCATAGGTATGTTGCCTCAATCGGGGTGCTACCTAGGGTATCGGTGCTGAATTTAGCAAATAAACAAAACTTTAAAATATATCCAGGAACACGTAAATCAGATGGCATCCAGTGGGCAATAGCAAAACATACCAACAAGTCAAAGCAAAAGGAAAGTGGAGCCACTTTAAGAGGACTCCATCTGTATATTGCTTTTCAATCTTGGCCACTAGATTTCACCCTTCATTTCCTGTTGTCCTGGGCTTGAGGTAATGTGGCCCATAGATTAATATATCGCTGCTCTGAGGAAAGCACTTGCTTAAACTTAGTTGGGATTTTTTTCCTGCGCTGAACAAGGCTGTGAGAAAAGTTGCCACCTCATTTTTGAGCCAAGCATTCCAGTTTTAAAGAGTGCCAAGTCTTCTTGCTAGGACAAAAGACTTGTATCTAGCAAGATGTTTACAATCCTTTGATCTGGTGCTTTAGACTGGAATTCAACTGAGAAGGGCTTATCAGATCAAGCTTTGCTCCTACACTGCCTTCTACCTGCTTTCTGTAGAAGACAGCAGAAAGCAGTAACTTCAGAAATAGCAGGGTGCCTATTTACGATATGTTGAAAAAATATAGTTAAATATTTTTTTATGGAATAGATCTTAGAATAGATTTTTCTTAACGATATAGTTTCTAGTTAAATCTGAAATGCAGAAGCAGCTGTAGTGTTACCACCCTCAATTTCAGTGTAGAAGGGTGGCACATTAAACCACAACTCCTAGCACAGCATGATCCATCTCCATCTTAGCAACCTCCAGTCTCTGGGCCCCATTCTCCTCAGATTTACACCAGTGTAACCCCAGTGATTTCGATGGAATTGAGAGGGGAACCAGGTAATTTGTGTTCACACCTCCATATTGAGGATCAACTGCAAAGAAAAATAAAGTCAGCCCGTGTTTTGTTTTGCTTCTTTGTGGTCTCTAAAGAAGGTCTGAAAGGGTTTCTGCTTATTTCTCCCCATCTTTTAGAAATTCAGGCCTTTTCTAGACTTCTCTCCTGGAAAACGTGGGATCATTATAGCTCTACAAGGGATTAGGGCATCACATATACCATGAAAATGAAAGCTGATTGAGAAGGAATGTGATTTTTGTTTAAAACTCTTAATTTTGTTCATCCCTATTTAACTCAAATGCCTGACAAATAGTTGGAAGAAAAGGGCTTGATGCATCATTTTGCTACAGTCCTTTTGCTAGACTGATACAAAGGGGTCAAAGAACAAGTGTAATCCCTCCCTTCTGGCTCTACCAGCTCGGCAGCAGGCTCCTTCCTCCCATAGCCCTGCGGGTATTCTCAGGCAGGCTGTGGAAGAGAGAGATAACAGATCCCTTGAAGGAGGATGTGTGGCTGGGACAGACCTGCACCTCAGCCATAGTGTGACCCTGCAATGACATGTAGAGGCTATTGCAATAAAGTTAGGGTCACTCTCAGGGTTGTACCTTGGGTTGCACCATCCCTGGCAGCCTCTGAAGAGGTGGAGTGCACCTCACCTACACTTTCTATGCTAGTGCTTGCATGAGGATGACTCTGGCCTTGATAACCTTTAAAGATGAAAGCAGCTGCATTTTATGCAAATTAAGCATGATGGTGTTGTTCCTCACATGTAGCCAACATGACCCTTGTTTGGATCAAGTATGGACACCCTGTAAGGTTGGAAAGCTTCTTTTCCTTACCTGGGAAGAGAAGGTGGGGGCAGGAAGCGGGTTCCTTAGATTCCACGGGATAAGTAAACTGAACATTGATACACATGTACAAAGGAATGTTGAGCAATTAGAACTTTGTTGAAATACATGTTACCATATTTACAGAATGTGCATGCTTACATTTCAGCTACCCAGATTCAAAGTTGATATTATAATGGTTAGTTACTTATGTGGTACATAGGAATTGTGTACATAACAGTGGAAACTTAAAGCACTTAAGCCTCTTTTATCCTGTATTTAACCAAATCCTGTATTCATCTTCTGGCTTTAGCTATTTTTTTCTGATAAATACTTCAGGCACAAGACATCAGTCATAGCAGAATTGTGACAGAAGGCCAAAATAAGTTAATCTTTCCTTGGATGGGAATGGTTTGATCATTCAGTTTTCACAGGTTTCCATGGGTAGATTGCCCAGTGCCAACAAGCAACCAAAGCAGCTTCTAAGCTTCTATTCAGAAAAGATTTTAGAAATTATAGTAACAAAAAACAAAAGCTAAAACACAACCACCACCAGTGTTGCAATTCTCTAATCAATATTATAAAAGCAATTAACTATTTGATGTTTTCCCATCCATACATTTTTAAAAACCCGCTTATTGGTATAGTCCAATGGTTCTCAACCTAATTACCATTGTGGGCCATGTACACAGCTCCTTGTTATGTGGGCTGCATCCACACAATGCACCTGTATGGCCCTGAGGATGTCACATGTGCCGCAGCTGTGTGTTGATTTGGCTGCAAGCGGCCCATGGATCGCATGTTGAGAACCACTGGTATAGCCAAACAAAATAAAATTACATGTTACAGAAGAGAAAAGTCATTGTGTTTGATAGATCAGTTGAATCAGAGGAGGAGTGTCAGTCAAATCAGATTTACTACTCTAAGTGTCTTTTAATTGCTTTTGCCATCTTCTTCCCTTTTTCTGTATGCTTTATTTAACAATTGTATTTCTTCCTGATAACCATCTCTCTCCATATGCTGCTTTTTACTATTCCGCCTATGAGCTTCTACAGTATCTGGAATTGATATGTTAATATCGCTGTCAGGATTGTTTGATGGTATAAAGAGAGAGTAGGAAGCAGTTTCTCCTAAATCGCATGAAACAAACCTGTTTTCTTTCCGTGAATAACGCAAGGACGGGGATCTGACCTGGGTAGAGGACTGGCTGATATTACTGATGATTGATACAGTATCCATGGCCTCTTCATTGTCGCAAATTTCAAGAACTTCTAAATGAATTTTAACATTTGTGTCTGCAAATGTAGTAGGAGAATCCTCAGGGTTTGGCTCATGACCAACACTCTTTGATCGATACACTTCAATTTTCTTTGATGTGGGTGTTATTTTTTGCCCTTCAGTGCTTACCTCGTAGGTAGATAAAGAGAGTGTTTTTCCCGTGGGTGCATGGAGAGATACAGTCCCTTGAAATGCACATAAAGGAATAGCTAAGGCCCCACCTGAGCGCTGGAAAGAAACAGAATTGCCATTATTTAATGTTCATTTCCGAAGTCAGAATCCATTATAATAAGCCAATTATGCCTAGTTTATTAGCTTGCTTTCACTACTGTACATTTTCTCTAGGAACATTAGAAGCCTGGTATTTAAATCAACAGTATTATTTTTTTAAAAGGGTTTAAAGCACCTATTGTTTTCAGTGAGCAAGGCTCTTTATGATGCATTTTAATATAAAAGGCAAGGTTATTATAATAAGAGTGACTATGACTCAGTTATAGGCATGGACACAAAGGGACTTCATTATAAGATTTCTATAGGATTTCAATGTAATCAAAGCCTGGTCCACATGGGGATCAGGACTGTGCTATGAACATATTTAAGCACAGTTGGCGGGACGGGAAGGAGAGGGAATGGTGAGAAGGGTGCTAGATAAACTATGCCAACTGGCACACTATAGCACAGATTTATTACAGAACTAACTTGGTTACAGAGAAATGGTGTTACAACCCTGCTACCAGCTACCATGCTTCAACGTGGTTGTACAGTAGCAAGCACTGTTCTGCTCCCAGAGCAAGTCAGGATTTTAAAGGGTTGCAATCCCCCCCCGCAACAGAGGAACAGTCACGATGTTAAAACCACTGGAAAGTGAACTCCATTGCAGTCCTGAACTACCTTGTGTAATGCTGCAGCTAGGAATTCTTAGCATTTGCATTTGAGTTTATACGGAGAAAAGTCTCTCCAAAAGTTACATTCCTCCCAAAAAACATGTTAGTAAAGGTACAGGCATTACAAAGAGAGTCATTGAAAGAATCTGCGTGAAAAGGAGTAGAAGAAATTGAGCACTTCTATATGGACTGTAGTAGCATAACCCCCTGGGGTTAGTCTGTATATGTTGTGTCCCCCCTCGGTGCCTGATCCACAGAGGAGGATTATCGATTACAGCCCCTTGCTACAGAGCTTGGGTCTTTAGCTCAAACTATGAAGACTCAGTCTTTTAACTCTGGAGGTCTCCAGTTCAATCCCTGGCATTGGCTATGCTGGCAGCTGTTACAATAGTAACTGCAGTCCTTGCAAAACTACAAATGGCTGAGCTACCTGGCACACAGGGATTGGAGAGTTGCCCCAGCAGGGCTTCTCTACCTCCTGCTCCCCAGCAAATCTGCTACAGTTTGGGCCTTGGTCCCTAGAGGGGCAGTGGTCAGCATCTCTAATTAGCCTTTTTCCAAGCCAGGAGGAGCTTTGCCCAAGGCAGACGAATACTTGCCAATTTTGCAGTGGGCCACCCTGGGAGGAAATGCCAGAATAGTTAAGAGGAGGGATGCAGGGCAGAGGAGAAAATCATGGTGACTCTGGAAAGCTGCAGAGCCCAAATCCACACCCCCAGACACTTAGTACATCTACATTGGAGCGGGAAGATATAATTTCCAGCCCAAGCAGATGTACCTGCATCAGCTTTGATTGAGCTAGCACCCTAAAAACAGAAGTATAACCCTGGTGGCGCGAGCAGTGGGAGGAACTAGTCACCTTGAGTATGTACCTCAGGTCCAGGATGGGATGGTACTCGGGGAGGCTAGTCCCTCTCGCTACAATGGCTACTCCTTCTATTTTTAGCATGCTAGCTCAGTCAGAACCAGTACAGGTATTTCTACTTGTGCTGGAAATTACACCTTCCAGTTGCATTGCAGACAGACCTTAAGTGTCTGCCACCTCTGCAGGTAAGGCCTCAGGTAGCTCTTTGAGAGTCACCCAGATTTCCTCCCTGCTCATGTTATGGGTCCAACATAGCTGGCTACGGGACTAGCTGCTGTTAGGGTACCAGACAGCAAGTGTGAAAACTCGGGACGGGGGTTGGAGGTAATAGGTGCCTATATAAGAAAAAGCCCCAAATATCGGGACTGTCCCTATAATATTGGGACATCTGGTCCCCCTAGCTGCTGTATACAGGGCTGAAGGTTCAAGAAGCAACCACCAGCCCCAGTTACTCTTCTCTGGACCCCTTCCCCATCTGCTGCTCCAACGCAGTAGTCTTAGCTTTCTGGTAAACTGGGGAATGAAGTAACCAGAGGAGGAAGGGAGAGGAGAAGAATCAGCCAAAAGGGGTCTGGCAATAAACAGAAAGAAAAAGGATGACAAGGAGGGAAAAATCCACAGAAAACCAGGATTGGAGAGAAAAAATGGACAAAAAAATGGACAGAAAAGGAGAGACATCAGCAAATTTGTGAAGACATGGTACAAGTTTATAAGGCAGGCAGAGTGGGAGCAGCACCTATTTGCCCTCTAACCTTTCCCAAAGGAGGGCTTTAAAAAGGGGCAGGATGGAAAGTATCTAAGGTCAGCAAAATTTCCCCCTGATTTGTGATGAAGCCACATACAGCTGGCAGACATGAATATTGGATAAATCCTACACTGTGGAGAGCTCAGAGTAGAACCCTAGTTCCTCAGTTCCAAAAAACACAGGCCATCACTGCTTGAGTCAAAGGGACACTCTCTCAGCTAATGCTAGTAGAGGGGCCATATTCTCTCTAATGGCTAACTAACTACTAGAAGGGAACCAGGTAAAATAACTGGAAGCAGGGATGTGTATTGGGATTACTTGGGAACTGAAGGAAGATTCCTCCATTTTGACTGGCCCTGATTTTCATCTCCTTTCACAGTCAAGCTGAGCAAATCTTTAGTATCAAAGCAGTTTAGCCCACTGATATGAAAGGTAAATTTGCTCTTGAGAGGGCAAGGAAAGCAATTATTTGCGGGTTATTAAGGAAAAGATCTTGTGATGGAACCTGGTAGAATAAGTCAGGAGTTTTACTGGGCTGCCATGCTGCTAATCAAGTTGTATGAATCCTTAACACAGATACAAAAAGGCTGCACTTGCAAAGAAAAATGGGATCCTATTGTGCAAGAGACTCTTATTAGACTCAGGCCTATTCCGGTGCTTGGATAAAGCAACTAGCCTGAAAAGAAGTTGATTTGCCCTGCCAGAAATTGGCCTGCCCTGCTGGAAGGAAATAAAAACAACATTTGCCTTCTTTATAGATTTGTCAGAGAAAGAATTTGTCAAGAATCGCCCCAGTTTACATTAACGCAGCTGATGTTCTGTGTCTGGGTCCAACTTTTAGTTTTGTCTATAAATGTGTGAAAGCCCGATTCAATTCACAGGGTAAAACGGAATTCATACGGAGGGACGGAATGGTGTGCCTTGCAGCAGTGGAGGATAGTGGGCCAGAGAGTGAAGTAGTTCAGAAATTCATTTCCAAATAAGTGATAAGACCTAGGACTCAATTCTCAGCCCTAGCTCTAGCTGCTTTCTTTGTGCTGTGCAGGCGCCTAGTCTGCACCATTTGAAGTTCTCTATTCAAGGGTCCATTAGTGTCTGCATTTCTGGCAACTAATCTGGTTCAGGGGCTGGAGTACTTTCTAAAAAACACACTCAGGTTGTGAAGGACATCTGGAGTGTATGAAAAAACAAGATCAATAAGGACTGAACATTCTAGCACCTATTAATTACAAGGTTAGATTCTTGTTTAAGATATTACAGATTTGTAAAATTGGATGTCTAAAAGACAGAGTATATCCGAGGCCATCAGGGTGAATTCTTTCTTGAACAGAATGAGTAGTTGCCGCTGCCATAGTTCTCACTGCTCTTTCTGCATAGTTTATTTTTGAGTAAGAGATCAACATCCATCTTAAGTAGCCAAATGTTCATGCCAAATTTATACTTTTCCCGGTGTTCAGTGAACTATATAATTTCAATAGTTACATCATAATTTAGCTGTGTATTAATGGCCAATAAATATGATTAATCTTCGGAGCCATTATAGCTGTAGCAGACACAGAATTTAAAGCATAAACTCACAAATTGCCACTTAAATGGCCAGTAATCTATCCCCTGCATGCCTTAACAGAGCAAATGTTAATTAAACAAACATGTTAAAAAATGCAAAATATTATGACAAAAACCCAAATCAGCCTAATACTAAATAAAGTTAATAGGCCTTATATTGTCCCATGGTGTTTGCTAAAAGAGATGGGGAGAAAATGATTCTCCCGTCCCAGGAACATTTTTGAGATTTCAAACTCTTTTCCCTTTCCCAAATTGGGATGAAATATTGAAATCTCAAAAAATATTGTGAAGTGAAAAAAAACTTTAAAATAAATTGGGTTTTGGTCAATTGAAAATATTTCATTTTGATAATTTTGAAATGTTTAATTTTGATGTTGACTTTAATTCACTCTCTAATTCACTCAAATTTCAAAATGAAAAACCATTGTGAACCGAAATCCAGAGTTTATTTTGAAATGTTGAAGTGGGATGTTTTGACAGTTTCAAAACTTTTTTCACAATTTTTTCAAAACTGACTCTTTCTCATGAAGTTTCAGTTTTGACAAATTGTCATTTTTTTCAATAGAACATAGAAAAATCCTCAACCAGCTCTGGTTACTAACTGCATCCCAGAGCATTCTGGGCTCTCTCTCCCCCTCCATAATATACATATAAAAGCAACACCTGTTATTGCACTAGGAGATGAAGTGAGAGCCAGGACAGAGATTTGGGTATTGATATTCCATGTTCATACTGGCTGACCACATTAAAGAGTAGTGCTTCTGCACTTTACACTAGTGAAACTCAGTCAGCAAGTGTAGCTCTAATTAGAATGTATTACTGTAGTCTTGCCTGGAAGTGACAGGGCCATGAAGGAGAACTGAGTGGTCCCCTGGAGTGGTTGCAGCCTCCTGACTAGCCAGAGATGATGAAAGCTCTCTAAGCAGCTGACCTTCTTTGAACACTTGCAGAATCTAGTACCCTATTAACCTACTGAGTTAGCACAAGGCCATTAGTCCCAGGGTGGATAAAAATCAATTATTATTATTTTTTTTTAAAGATTGGAATTTTTTAATTTAAATCAGATTTTGATAAAATGCTTTGAGGAAAAAAACCTATCTAAATACAATTTTAATTAAGATATATTATAGCTCAAAGATATCTCATCATGGAATAGGAATTCTAATTCTATAGTATGAGACAATATAGTCATGTAATGTTTAAGAAAAGTTTTGTAAATGAGTTCCAACAGTTCATGGATTAGGGACCCAATCTTATGGGGTTCCAGGGGTTTCTGTATAGATTCTTTAGGTTAATCTTTCTATCTACCCAATGGGACTCAGTGTTCAGTCTAGAAGATACCATCAGAGATGCTTAGTTTTGCAGTTCTCAAACTGTGGATTTGTGTCCCCAGAGATAACATACTTGTTAACAGCAAAAATGTTTTAAATAAATAAATAAATCATATATAGAGGTGAGAAATAAGAGACCTCAACCCTATTGTCCCTCTGCAAATTTGTGTACACAGAGTCAATCCCTTACCTCTCTCTAAAAGTGCAAAGTTTCAAAAAATTTAATGAATAGAAGATTGTTGGTGGCGGAATAGATCTGGGCAAGGAGAAGTCTGGAGAGAAATGTGAGAAGGGAGTGAAACTGTTTGAGCAGCATATTCCAGAAGTCTTGAGGTCTTTGTGAGTGTAGCCTTCATTGATTTGAGACCTACCATAGCATTCTCTCAGTAGAAGGGAAAACCTATAATGGCAGCAGGCCGTAAAAGACACCCAGTTTGGGAATATTTTAATGAAGTTCCTCTACCTGTGGGTAAGACAGGCATGCGTGCAAAATGCAAACAGTGCAACAAAGAAATGCAAGGCCTGGTTGCCCACATGAAACAACATCATGAGAAGTGTTCCTTCTCAGGAGGAAGCTGCACTGACAATGATGAAAGGAACATGTCTGAACATGCAGGATCTTCAGGTTGGCAGGGCCAGTGCTACCATTTAGGCAAACTAGGCGGTTGCCTAGGGCGCCAAGATTTGGGGGCGCCAAAAAGCGGTGCCCTCAATTTTTTTTACAGCGTTCCCATGCCCCTTCACCGAGTGCGCGGTTGCCGCTCCACTTCTCCCGCCTCCCAGGCTTGCAGGGCCAATCAGCTGTTTGGTGCCGCAAGCCTGGGAGGGGAGGAGAATTAGAGCGGGGACAGCGTGCTCGGGGAGGAGGCGGAGCAGAGGTGAGCTGGGGTGGGGAGCTGCCGCAGGGCTGGGGGGGGCATAAGGTGGAAGTTTCGCCTAGGGCGCGAAACTTCCTTGCACCGGGCCTGCAGGTTGGTAAACTTTTTTATTTCATACTTCTTTCTTAAGGACTGCCTATCTTCCTTCTGGACAATTTTTCAATTCTCATGTTTGAGCAAAAAATATAGTTGTTACTTTATGGTACTATCATTTTAGATGCACTAGTGATAAAAAATAAATAGCTGAAATAGATAAATTTTCCTTTTACAACTTCACCTTTAAAGTAGTACTGAGTGTCAGTGAATGCAATGAGTAATACTAAATGAGCAGTATGGTAATAATAATTAAATAACTGCATTGACTTATTTTGTTTAGGAGAATCCATTCTCAACATACTGGATTCTGAAGATTATCCACCTTCAAGATCACCATCATTTTCTATAGTTTCAGAGTTATCTGCCAATGATAGTGTTTCAGTCACATCATGTATGTCACATAGCCACAGTATATCACCTGTAGCAAAAAGAAAAAAAAATCTCCACCATCCAGAAACAACCATTGATAAGTTTGTGATAAGAACCAGCAGATTACAAAAAGAGGTCATTAATGAAAAAATTGCTCCGTTTGTTTATGCAATAAACTCTCCTTTCCATATGATTGAGAACCCACACTTCATTAACATGGTTCAATCATTAAGACCAGGATACAGTCCACCCAACAGAACAGATGTCACAGGCAAATTGCTGGATAAAGTGTATGAAAGAGAAATTGAGCAGTGTGCAAAAGATCTAGAGGGTGAAATTGTTAAGCTGAGTCTTGATGGGTTGAGCAGTGTCCACAATGATCCTATTGTATGTGCTTGTGTGACAACAGAAAAAGGGAATATCTTCCTTACAGAAACAATTGATACATCAGGAAATGCACACACAGCAGAATACTTACAAGAAGTAGCAGTAAAAGCTATAACAAACTGGGGGAGGAGGGAGAATTCAAATGTCTAGTACGCAGCTTGGTCACAGACAATGCTGCAAATGTATCCAAGATGAGAAGAAATTTAGAAGAGAGTGCCAAGCTAGTAACATACGGTTGCAGTGCTCATTTGATGCACCTCCTAGCCAAAGATGTCAGTGTTCCAGAAATAAAGGCTAATGTTGTTGAAATTGCAAAATACTTCCATAACAACCACTTTGCAGCAGCTGCTCTGAAAAAAAGTGAGAGGAACCAAGCTAACTCTCCCACAAGACGTGTGATGGAACTCAGTAGTGGACTGTTTTGAGGACTATATCAAGAACTGGCCTAATCTGATGACAGTTTGTGAACAAAATCATGAAAAAATAGATGGCACTGTCACAGCCAAGGTTCTCAATATTGGGCTTAAGAGAAATGTACATATGCTGAGTACCATAAAGCCTATGTCTGTAGCCTTGAACAAAATGCAGAGAAATAGTTTTATTGCTGATGCCGTTGAAATTTGGAAGGAACTGAGTGAGATCTTAAAAAGAGAAATATGCAATGACAGTTAAATTACAAGCATTAAAAAAAGGAATGGGACAAGCACCATCTCCAGCTCATTTTCTTGCAAATATTCTCAATCTCGGTACCAGGGTCAAACCTTAACAGCTGAAGAAGAGGAATTGACTATGACATGGATATCTAGAATCATAGAATCATAGATTATTAGGGTTGGAAGGGACCTCAGGAGGTCATCTAGTCCAACCCCCTGCTCAAAGCAGGACCAATCCACAACTAAATCATCCCAGCCAGGGTTTTGTCAAGCCTGACCTTAAAAACCTCTAAGGAAGGAGATTCCACCACCTCCCTAGGTAACCCATTCCAGTGCTTCACCACCCTCCTAGTGAAAAAGTTTTCCTAATATCCAACCTAAGCCTCCCCCACTGCAATTTGAGACCATTACTTCTTGTTCTGTCATCTGCTACCACTCCTTCCATAATGCCAACTATAATAAACTTCAGAGCTAAAGGTGAATCATTCAAGAAATATGTTTGCTGATGATGTTTTAAAGAAAGTCACACCAGTTAACTGGTGGAAGTTACTTAAGCACTTGGATTCAGAGACTGTTGAAGTGATAATCTCACTTTTAACAGTAGTAGCTTCTTCTGCTGGTGTAGAAAGAATATTTTCTTCCTTTGGACTAATTCATTCCAAATTGAGAAATCATTTGGGACCTGAAAAAGCAGGAAAACTTGTTTTTCTTTTCCAGATTATGAACAAACTGAAAAATGCAGGTGAAGACGACTAAGTTAGCTGCAGAAGCCAATATTTTAAGTTTCTCATGTTGACCTGGCTGACATAGTCAATTTAATTTTTTTTAATATTTCATTTAACTATTTTAGTAAAACAATTTTAACAAAAACAAACCTGATTTTAAAAAATTTGAATGTTTAACTAAATTCAGAAATTCATTCATTATGCTTGTTTTGTTAAAATATTCCATGTTTGCTGTTGAAGAAAAAAATCCAGAATACATAACATTGTTGTTTTAGTTAAATAAAACAATGTAAATGTCTGTCTGGTGATGTTCTCCTCCTAATACACAATGGCAAGAAAATCCTCCAAATATAAATGATTAACCTGTTGAATTGGAGATATTTCACCTCCCAATGACTTCATAAATATCTGCTTCAATTATCTTTGGTAAATGAAATAACCAATCATTCATTTTCTGATAAAGCTGTAAAACTAATCTGAAAAGTTTTCAAAATAAATCACTTAAAATGTATAGTGTGTACCTTCTAAATGTGAAACCTAGATCTATCTCTGAGTTGTGAAGAATATGTATTAAGGATATAGCAACCAACAAGAATGCACTTTTATGTAGAAATCCATGATTAAATTGAGTCTTTCTGACTAGTGATTTAAATCAATTTGATTTAAATCAAATCCACCGTGATTAGTTCTCTATTAAGGTCTCAGTAATGCAAACAAGATCTGACACTCATTCATGTAGACTTGTTAGTAACTGAAAATGAACTGAACAATGTGAGCCAAAGATTAAAGTCTATTGTGGATTCACATCTCTTACCTAGGCTGGTTTGCTTGTGTTGCAAATTTCATGCATGAAAGATATAGCTTAAGTAGGAACTGTATCTCACATATTATATTTAATATAAGGGAGAATAGATTTGGAACAGGAAGAACTTTGTTAATTCTGCAAGAGAGAAGACCAGATACAGGTCTTGTCTACACCCATGTAAACTTGGAGTAACTCCATTGACTTCTGTGGAGTTACTTTGGATGTAAACTGGTATGAATAAGAGCAAAGTGTGACCTTAGAGTCTATTAACCTTGATTATCTTTATAAAATAAGGTATTGTTTGCCTACAAGTATGTAACATTAAATAGTGTGTCCTGTCATTGTATGTCTACATAGTGGTGGCGTTTCAGAGCTGGCTGTTCATTTTATTTATCTAAAGATGTCCATTATGGGTCTACTATTTCTACTTCAGAACCTCTAAGTAATCCAATATTAAGTATAGCATTTGGAGTATGACTTCTGTCCCAAAACAAGCCTGATTCTGGTACATTCTGTGAGGCAGAATTTTGCCTTCTATTTCTTTGTAAACCTAATTTCATGTTTTGATTATAAATCTTTTAATGCAATTTTAATTTAAAAACATTAAAAGCAGGAAGCTGTCTGAGTAATTCAGTGATGGACTCCCATTTATTCTAGTCAGGTTCATGCACCACCCTCACTGTGTTATCTAAGTGAAACAATGGTATCTGCAGTTGTAGCAGGGATATGATTCTTTCTTAATACAATTAAATTAGAAAGCGATCCGCTGTTCTCTTTTTGAATAATCTACAACGGCACTCTTTACAAGCCCAAAATGTTTTTGGAGGAAGACTCCATCTCTTTGTCTCTTTCAACATTCCTTCCTTCCTGTGCCTTACATTGCAATAGTACACTTAAGAAAAAGTATGATTTCTAAAATAAATTTAAAATTCAGACTCCTCCCACACAGTATATACTTCATCTCCTCTTTTAAAAGCATAATTATAAAGGTTCTTTAACTAAGGAACAGGAAGCCTACTGATAGTCTGATTCTCTTGATCATCTTCAGAGAGCCAGAATTTTGAAGATGTCTTGACTTAATGCATCATCCATTTGAATGCAGCAGGGAATTATGCATTTGCATAGCGGCGAACAGCTATTAGAAATAAAAAAAGCTCCCTTTTTCTAGTGAAAATGCTTTTTAGTATCCATGATATATGGGCAGTCTCGCTGCATATTAGATTCACACATTAAAGTAGCATAATCTGCTAGAGTAAGATTTAGAATATTGCTTACAAATTCTTTAAGTCTAACATTGTGTTGGTTCTACCATGAGTTGTTATAGTTTCATGGAGGCAGGCCACAGAAGTCTGATCTGCATGTATTCTTAACAAAATGCTGCCATTACCAGTCCTTTTTTATTGTAACTCTTCAGGCCAAATGGACACTTGAATTCATTTTAGAAGACCTAGTCCTGTATGGTAATGAGTAGCTCTTTCAAGAGCTTCTTATCACCTTCAACTCCCACTGTAACTGATGGGAGCAAAGGATGCTCAGGCCTTTGAGGATCAGACACATACAGCGTAGTGTCTCACGAGAGCTGTAAAATGGGGCCTAGGATCTGGTCCTTGCTTCACAAAGAACAGTTTAACTAGCAGTATGTACAGTGCACCTTACATCAGTCCAGTTTGTTTTCCACTAAAATGTAAGTGCTTCAATCTGTAAAAAATTGTTAATATTTTAAAGGATGTTTAAATATATTATTTCTGCATCTGTGATGCCATGCCAGAAACATGCGATTTAGTAAAAAGTAAAGATTTGGGGGCCAATTCCATGTGCACAAGTTGCACTAACTTCCCTAGGAGTTCCTTGCACACAGTGTGTATGCGGAATCAAGCGCTTTATTTTCTATTTTTACTGTGTGAACAGTGTGCATTTCCATCACGTCTCACCACAGGGCTTTTCATCTGTATGAATTCCTGTCTGGATAGCTGTAGGCAAGCTTGTCTGTTGGAATCTAGGACATCGTTTTCACTGGAGGACTACATATACCAGTACATTCATTTTTTAACAAGAAGAAACAAAAAGTTACAGTGGAATAAATAACAGATGTATTCATACCTCACATACATCATTCATACCTCAGTGGCAGTCATTCCGAGCAAAGGAATCTCTGCAGAATCACTGCAGCAAATCTTTTTTGTTAATGTAAGTCTCACACTGTAGCCTATTATGTTTGTGAAGAATTGAAAATATTCCTCCCTGTATGAGGCAGGTATGACCCTCCCCCCACTCACACATACAGCGTGAGCTAGATTCTCCCTCCTCTTCTGGCTACTTTGTGCTGCTTAGGCTGAATCTGAGCCTCGCTCGCCAGCTAAGAATTCCCCCATGTTGTGGAGCTCTCAGCTGGTGCAGAGAGGCATAGCCAGCTCCTACACCCACCTGGCCAAGGAGCCATGGCAGAGGGAGTGAAAAAGGGGGGCAGCTGTGGTCTACCAATATAGTCAACTGGCACATGGCCAAGCTGTTGGTGTAAGTTAGAGCTGCTGTAACACCAATAGTCTAGGACTGCTTCAGATTCACCATAAGAAATACAGAAGCATAGCTCGCTCTCTGATGGCTTCCTCTTGCTCCTGTGCTGAGCAGATCACAGTGCAGGAAAGAGTCCAGGGCCGTGTCTTATCCATAAGATTTCATAACCAAAGGAAGCCAAGATAGAAAGAATGCTGGTTGTGTGCAGCGTATAGCTTGTTTGCAGTGAAGCTAAAGTAAAATGGCAAGTTCTGCTGCCTGACGCATGAGTAACGTCACTGAAAGCAATGGCACTACTCACAAGAGAAAGGGCTGCAATATAAACCCCAGAGTCTCAAATTGTTTGAATGCATCCAGACGCGTAAACTGCAATTCTTGTTATAATCAAGCTCTATTTATGGAGCCTATTCTGGTAGTCTCTCTGCAGTCCGAACTCACTAGAAATGTTGCCTGAGTAGAAACTGATGGATCTGACCCGTAATAAAGGCGTTCTGTGGGGAAAAAAAGAGTTTTGTTTGAGGATGATTTATTAGTATACCTTAATTTCACCAGGGAAACTTTTCTATGCATATTTGACATTTTGTATGAACACAATTGACCTCATTCTATTCACACATGAGGAACCTGAACTCAGTGGATATGAGTCTCCACTGCCTTGTACCCTGTGCAGTCATTTAAGCACATGCTTAACTCCTACTAAGAAGCATTTTAGGAAAGATTTGTTAGCAGGAACGACATAGTGGCAAAGGAAAATATCCAGCTCCATTCTCTGAATGTCCTTACTGATTATTAATACACTCTATCCAGAGAATAAAGTCAGATCTGCTCCAAGAGTATGTCTTCAGCCAGACAATACTTGTGTTAGCATCTGCCTTGTGCTAAAAGCAGAGAAAAAGTGCTCTGCAACAAAACAGAGGTTGAACGATAGTTCAAGTAATTTCCGACACAGTGAAATAGTGAGACAAAAATGACTGCAGCTATATTAGAGTTACCATACGTCCGGATTTCCCCGGAAATTTCCGGCTTTTTGGTGCTCAAATCCCCGTCCGGGGGGAATTTCCAAAGAGCCGGACATGTCCGGGGAAATAGGGAGGCATAAGCCAGGGTCCGCCCAGCACGATCCGCCGGATCTGCAGCGCAGCCCAGCTGCCCCAGCTACAATGCTCAGGGGGGAATGGGGGGGCTCGGGCTTCCCTCGCGGGCGGGGACCCCCCGGCCACTGGGGGACCCTTCCTGTGGCCCCGTTGCTCCGCGCAGCTTGGAACCTGGCGCTGGGGGAGCTGTTTCTGGCGGGCACAGACAGGCCGGGGAATGTGCTCAGTGGCAGGAAGGAAGCTGCGGCCGGGGCTGCAGGGACCCGCGCTGCCGAGCGTCTGAAGCCCCCAGCAGGCAGAGGCTGCCGGGTGAGCAGGGGAGCAGGGCAGACGGGGGCATAGAGGCTGAAGGGGCGGGGGGTGCAGGGGCTGCAGGGTGAGTGGGGAGCAGGGAAGCACTTAGCAACCCCCAACCAAGATCAGAACGGGAGGGAGGAGGGGGAATGCAGGGTGCTCAGAGGAGGGGGCAGAGTTGGGGCAGGGGCTTTGGGGAAGGGGTGGGGAAGGGGTGGAGTTGGGGCAGGGCCAGGCCCCCGTGGAGTGTCCTCTTTTTTCAGCATTGAAATATGGTAACCCTAAGCTATATTGCCAGCCCCAAGCATTCCAAAAATCATGAATTATTCCCTCCCCCCAAATCACGATGTTTGCATAAGAATCTGAGATTAAGAAAAATACATTCTGGATTCTTTAGGTTCATGTTTTCAAGCTTTTTCTTGACAACCATAAGGGCTAGAAACTGCAATTTCTTTAAAAACAGAAGAAGACATTAAAAATATTAAAGGCAAAAATCATTCAGCATTAAGAATGAAGTTGTTTTATCCTCATTATGTACTGTGCATCTATGGTCTGTATTTATCATCCTCATTCTGAGGACCTTTGCACATCTACGCACAATAGGAGGGGATAAGGCCTGGCTACCATAAATATTTATTCGCACAACTGCAAACACTGGGGAACCAGGGACATTGCTTCACACTGGATCAGAGATCACATCACAGTTTGTCAGTCCAGTGTTTCTGATTTCTGCAGAAAGCAGGAGCACTGCAAGTATGAAGATTCTCAACCTGGAGAGGTGGGAGTGCTCTGTACCATAGCTGTGCCTACTTATCAGCGTGAGTGTGAATACCTGTTTCTGACTAGAGAATCATGCAATGAGACTAGGACGATACTAAACAGGGACTCTTTAGAAGAGGCTTCATCAGGTTCCATGTAGAACTAGACTAAGATCTCAGTCACACAAATGTAAATCTACAGTAACTCCACCAACTTTAGCTAAATTAGAATGGTTTCTCATCAATACTTTATCACATTACAAACCAACATTCTCCTCTGGAGAAGGCCACATATGAGCCATTTCTTGTGATCTACCCTGTTCTTTGACATCCTAGGGCTGGTCTACACGGGGGGGGGGGAAATCGATCCAAGATACGCAACTTCAGCTACGCGAATAGCGTAGCTGAAGTCGAAGTATCTTGGATCGAATTACCTGGGGTCCAGACGGCGCGGGATTGATGACCGCGGCTTCCCCGTCGACTGCGCTACCGCCGCTCGCTCTGGTGGAGTTCCGGAGTCGACGGTGAGCGCGTTCGGGGATCGATATATCGCGTCTTAACGAGACGCGATATATCGATCCCGGATAAATCGATTGCTACCCGCCATTACGGCGGGTAGTGAAGACGTACCCCTAGTCTCATATCTAAATGCCTCTGGGGTTTGTTTCCTACAAGACCACTTCCTCTACCTCTTCAAAGCCACACGAACAGAGTAAAGTTTGTAGCTAGCCTGCAGACAGCCACAGTCAAAATAACGTAAGAAGATTTTCACCTATGACCAGCATTAAGTAACTTGGGAATAGCAAGATGCTAGAAAACAGCCTTGTAGAGAGCCTTTATTCCTCAAAACAAAAAATAAAGCCAGACTTGGAAGCACCCACTTGTTAGGAACACTTCTTTGGTGTTCCTTCTCCTCCTTCAAGAAAAGATCTGAGGCATGCTACAAGAAACTCAACATCTTTTAACTGTGGAAGTAAATTAGGCTTAATTGAATTTAATGCCACTTTAATTCTGAATAAGAACAACCACACAGACACTTAATGCAATTTAAGTAATCCACTTTAAATTCACACCCTTAATTTATTCGGATTAATTTTCTGAGTAACCCTGTGTAGACAAGTCCATAGAAGCAGTAACCTTGTGAGAAATAGAGCTCGGCTTGGCCTGTCATCCTAAATTGCTTCCTCACTTTCAACAGCTGTTGTTGACTTGTACCTCCTTGTATACAGTTGTTTCCTAGTTCTGCTGGTTAACCCTTGCTTTGTTGGTCTGGAGCGCCAGGGCTTTCTGACCCTGTCACCCTTGCCCCTCTTGGGACCTAGACAGGTACTATCCCAGGGGTCAGCAACCTTTCAGAAGTGGTGTGCCAAGTCTTCACTTATTCACTTTAACTTAACGTTTTGTGTGCCGGTAATACATTTTAACGTTTTTTAAAAGGTCTCTCTCTATAAGTCTATATTATATAACTAAACTATTGTTGTATGTAAAGTAAACAAGGTTTTCAAAATGTTTAAGAAGCTTAATTTAAAATTAAATTAAAATGCTGATCTTATGCCGCCGGCCCACTCAGCCCTCTGCCAGCCTGGGGTTCCATTCACCTAGTTTGGCAGCGGGCTGCGCGGGGCCTGCGGGACCCCGGCTGGCAAAGGGCCGGCAGCCGGACCCCAGAACGGAGGTGCAGGTGGGAATGTGGGGGGTGGGTGCAGGAGCTCCTGTTTGGTGCTCAGAGTGGGGGTGGGGATGTGGGGGGGTGCAAGAGTCAGGGGTGTGGGGGGGCTGGGTGTGGGGTGTGTGTGCAGGAGTCAGAATGGGGGCTGGAGGTGTGTGAGGGGGTGCAGGGGTCAGGGCAGAGGGCTGGATGTGTGTGTGTGGGGGTGCAGAGGTCAGGGCAGAGTGCTGTGTGTGTGGGGGGGGGTTCAGGGCAGAGGGCTGTGTGTGGGGGGCGTGCAGGGGTTAGGGCAGGGACCCCAGACCGGGGGTGCAGGTGAGAATGGGGGGGGGTGCAGGAGTTCCCGTTTGGTGCTCAGGGTGGGGGTGGGGATGTGTGGGGGGGTGCAAGAGTCAGGGCATGGGGTGTGGGGGGGCTGGGTATGTGTGGGGGGTGCAGGAGTCAGAACGGGGGCTGGAGGTGTGTGAGGGGGTGCAGGGGTCAGGGCAGAGGGCTGGGTGCATGTGTGTGGGGGGTTCAGGGGTCAGGGCAGAGGGCTGGGGTGCTCGGCTCATAGGGGTGCTCACAGCAGGGGGCTGGAGGGGATATGCCCCGTTCCCACCCCTTTCCCCAGGACCCCATCCCCACCTCTTTTCTGCTTCCTCCCCAGAGCAGCAAGCACGCTGCGGCTCGGCTCTGCTCTGCTCCCCCTCCCCCTTGCAAGGGCGATCAGCTGATCGGCAGCAGGGAGGGGGAGGGGGAGGGGCAGGAATGCACCATGCTGGGGGAAGAAGCGGCGGAGGGGGGAGCTTGGCTGCCGGCATGACCAAGCTTCTGCCTCCTGCTCCTGCAGGAGAACTCGGTGGGTGGGGGGGCTGGGACCCCGGCAGGCAACAGTGTGCCATCAAAAATTGGCTCAGGTGCCGTCTTTGGCACGTGTGCTGCAGGTTGCTAACCCCTGTACTATACCCTGTCATAGGGCTAAAAAGAGGTTTGCAACAAAAAGCTAGTTATAAACAAACACAGAGGGTGAAATCCTTGCCCCACTGAAGTCCATAGCAAAACCCAAAGAGTATACTCCTTAATAATAAAAGCTATGTAGTGCTTTTCCTTCCTAGATGTCAGAATACTTTATAAAGGAGATCAGTCTTATCCCCATTTTACAGATGGAAAAACGGAGGCACACAAAGGCGAAGCGACACACCCAAGGTCACCCAGCAGCAAAGCCAGCAATAGAACCCTGATCCCCTAGGCCAGTGCCCTGTCTGCTTCACCTAGTGGCAAAATAACATTAAAACTGAATAAACCTCTAAGAAAGGGGCGGGCAAACTTTTTGGCCTGAGGGCTGCATCAGGTTTCCGAAGTTGTATGGAGGGCCGGTAAGGGGAGGCTGTGCCTCCCCAAACAGCCAGGCGAAGTGTGGCCCCCGCCCCCTATCCAATCCCCCCTGCTTCTCGCCCCTTGATGGCCCCCCCCCGGGACTCCTGCCCCATCCATAACCTCCCCCGTTCCCTGTCCCCTGACTACCCCCAGAAACCCTGCCCCTGACTGCCCCCCCGCCGCCCCATCCAACCCCCTCCTTCCTGACTGCTCCCACGGGACCCCTACCCCCATTCAACCCTCCTGTTCCCTGCCCTGACCCCTATCCACACCCCCGTCCCCTGACCACCACCTCCTGCCCTCTATCCACCCTACCCCCTTACCACGCTGCCTGGAGCACCAGTGGCTGGTGGCGCTACAGCCATGCCGCCTGTCTGGAGCCAGCCACGCCACCACACAGCACAGAGACCGGATCAGGCCGGGCTCTGCAGCTACGCTGCCCCAGGAGCTCGCAGCCCCGCCGCCCAGAGCATTGCGCCGGAGGTGCAGTGAGCTGAGGCTGCGGGGAAGGGGGAACTGCAGGGGAGGGGCCGGGAGCTAGCCTCCTGGGCCAGGAGCTAGGCAGGAGGGTCCCATGGGCCAGATGTGGCCCGTGGGCCATAGTTTGCCCACCTCTGCTCGAAGTGGTTTGTGTGCCTAATAACTTTAAAGGAATGCAGACTATAGCTGAACTATATTTTTAGAATGTTTCCACTGATGCCTTCATTGTTGCTTTTCATGGACAATGGTTTTTCTGTTTACTTTAAAATAGACAGTCTTCAAATCCCCTAAAATAAAAATTAACTGCAGTAACATTTATTACTGCAGTAATTTGGCCTTTGGAAGGCTGACTGCAGTAAATTTAGAGGCTGGTAGTTAAAGGAAGAGATGAGGTCACCCCAAGTGACTTGGAAACCAATAATTGGGTAGAACAATGGCAATCTGTCCAGATCTGTACTTGGAAGCAAATTCATATAAAAAGGACAACAGACACTGTTCAAAATAAGCGCCTTGCATGGTGACAGGTTTCAGAGTGGTAGCCGTGTTAGTCTGTATCAGCAAAAACCAGTAGGAGAACACTTCAGTCTCTCTGGTCACTCAATAACAGACCTAAAAGTGGCAATTCTTCAACCAAAAACTTCAAAAACAGACTCCAACGTGAAGCTGCAGAACTGGAATTAATTTGCAAACTGGATACCATCAGATTAGGCCTGAATAAAGACTGGGAGTGGTTGGGTCATTACAAAACCTAAACCTAATTTCCCCAATACTAATTTCTCCCTGCTGTTACTCACACCTTCTTGTCAACTGTCTGTAATGGGCCACTCTCTTACCACTTCAATAGTTATTTTTCCTCCCTTGGTATCCTGTTATTAACTGATTTATCTTAATAGACTGACCTCAGACTTGATAAAGCACCCCCCATCCTTTCTTGTATTTATACCTGCTCCTGTATTTTTCACTCCATGCATCTGATGAAGTGGGTTCTTGCCCACGAAAGCTTATGCCCAAATACATTGGTTAGTCTCTAAGGTGCCACAAGGACTCCTTGTTGTTTTTGTTCAAAATAAGAGCTATACAAATGTAAGTTTGTGCTTTTTGTAGTCTGTTGTCTGCAAGAGAAGGGAATGAGCTCAGCAGCCAGTGCTCCTTAATAGTCAGCAATTAGACAGCGCTACGTGTGGGTATTTAGCCATGCCCTGCGTTGGGGAAGCATACCTGGGAAGTGCAAAATACATTTCAGACCCTTTGTCTCTCTCCTAACCCTGACATTATCTGGATTCCTGCCTGCTCCCTAGTAGAAACCAGAATAAGACAAAGGGTACTGTAATGCAGTGGCTCTCAACCATGGTATGTGTACCCCTGGGGGTATGCAAAGGTCTTCCCAGGGGGTCCATCAACTCATCTACATATTTGCCTTGTTTTACAACAGGCTACATAAAAAGCACTAGCGAAGTCGGTACAAACTAAAATTTCATACAGACAATGACTTGTTCATACTGCTCTAGATACTATACTCTGAAATGGAAATACAATATTTCTATTCCAGTTGATTTATTTTATAATTATATGGTAAAAATGAGAAAGTCAGCAATTGTTCAGTAATGTGCTGTGACACTTTTGTATTTTTATGTCTGATTTTATACTCAAGTAGTTTTTAAGTGAGATGAAATGGGTACACAAGACAAATCAGACTCCTGAAAGGGGTACAGTAGTCTGGAAAGGTTGAGAGCCACTGCTGTAATGTACACTAGCTGCCAACAGCTACTACAGCACCCCCGGAGCAGTCAAGCTCAGGAATGCCCTAGCCATACTCCCTAAACCACCAACCACGTGGAAGCACAGCATAAATGCTGCACAACTGGATCCCCATACACAGAGGGAGTTCTCCAGGGTCCAGTTAAACCAGGTCTAAAGCAGCTATATGCTAAATAGATATTAGTGAATCAGGCCTAGTATTTTCAGATGACTCTTGCAATTCATGAACAGCATTCTTCATGTCTACACTTTAATTAAAGATTTATATAAAATACAAGACCATGTTTATTCAGTCTTATATTTAGATATATTTTGTATACAGAAAGTTTTAACTGAAGATAAAGAAACACCACTCAGTAACAGTGTTCTTCCATTCTCTTCAACTAAGCAAGATACCATTACTTGCCCATCTTCATATTATTCAAATGGCTACATGTTTTTTTCCTGCTGTGAAATTTTAGGAGAGCCATTCATTATGGGCCTCAGTTTCTTTACATTTTAGAACTGCTGATGTCCTGCAGAATACAAGATGCTCTGCTCTATCACTACACACTGCTTATGCTAACATTATTATAAACGATCAATATGGTGCTACAAAAAAGGATCTTTGTAGCTCACATAGATTACATTTAAATAGGTCTTCTGCTGGCTGAACACCCTGATGGTTCAGGATGCAAAATCATGTGCATGACATCAGCATAGAACCCAGTTAGTAAAGAAACAGACTCGCCCAGCAGGACTTTGTGTAAGGTCTGTTTCTGCCAGACATTTACTTTCAGTTTGAACACCTGTTTTACATGCTATAGTTACGGTGGAAAATAACTGGGAACACAGGACTGCTCATTTT
Organism: Chrysemys picta bellii; assembly: GCF_011386835.1. Taxonomy (NCBI): domain Eukaryota; kingdom Metazoa; phylum Chordata; order Testudines; family Emydidae; genus Chrysemys; species Chrysemys picta. The sequence goes on along the minus strand of NC_088799.1, from coordinate 25,299,544 downwards.
GATCTACATGCATAATTTTTTTCAGGTGAGCAATTGAGAATTTGATCATTTTTCACTTCTTTTGGGCCTCTGCTTTCATAATGCTGTTATGTATTTATGGTAAATCATATAATAAACCATTTATCACACCCCGATAAAGAGTGTGTAAAATCATTAGTGTGAGACTGCTCTGAGTGTACCCATCTGAGATCATAGGTAAGTACTTGGAGCGGGTAGCCTCTCCCAGCGCTCCTGTTGCCACAGCTATTCTCTAGTTTTTAGTGCGTTAGCTAGATGAGATCTAGCCTGAGTATGTCTCCTTGAGCTGGGAATCACACCCCCGGCTCAAAGTATAGACATACCCATAGTGTAGGAGGAGCCTAGGTCATTTCATCAGAGTGATATCGATCTTGTTCATGGTATTGTCTGTTTACTCAGAACAGGCTCTCTGATATCAGTAGTGGTTTGGAGCAGGATTCGCTCTCATGTATACAAATATACTTCTTCAAATACAGCTGCGGAAGGATGAAATGCCTATCTTGATTTTGATGATATCTTGGTATTCTTATGCTTTTCTGTGCTTTTTTGTGGGAGTTTAGTGTTCATAAAAAGATGCTTCTTGAGTGACAGCTCTGAACACTTATTTACTCACCAAAGAACTACAGAATAAGCAGCCACAATGCAAGGCAGGCTTCCTCACACTATTGTGCCAATGTGACTGAGCCCTGACCTGGATAGTTTCTCTAGAGCTTTGGCTACACTCCGTTTCCCAGCCCACTCACATTTTTCACTGTTACTACCACTAGTGCAATTCCATGGATTCTATCAATGGAGGGAACTTTCCTGTAAAAAAGCTACCAGTGGCTGTTGGTGATTTAATGACCATATTCAGAGCAGACTTAGGACAGGGCACTTATGACACTGACGTGCAGTCTACACTGGGGCGCCCACCATTTGAATTGCATTGGCAGTAGCAACACTGAGAAGCCTGAGGGGGGAAATAGAGAGAGTCTAATGTAAATATTGCCTAGGAATACGCTAGCTCTGTCTCCATGTCCATTCACATCTTTGGCTTCTCTGCAGGGATTCACATTTGTCGCACCCTTATTGACAATCTAATGAGATGTGCATGTGACAGGATGAGAGATACACGAGACTGCAGCTGGAGTATTGTGTCCAGTTCTAGGTGCCACATTTCAGGAAAGATGTGGACAAACTGGAGAAAGTCCAGAGAAGAGCAACAAAAATAATTAAAGGTCTAGAAAACATGACCTATGAGAGAAGATTGAAAAAATTGGGTTTGTTTAGTTTGGAGAAGAGAAGACTGCGGGGGGTCATAACAGGCTGTTACAAGAAGGAGGGAGAAAAATTGTTCTCTTTAACCTCGGAGGATAGGACAAGAAGCAATGGGCTTAAATTGCAGCAAGGGCAGTTTAGGTTGGACATTAGGAAAAACTTCCTAAGTGTCATGGTAGTTAAGCCCTGGAATAAATTTCCTAGGGCGGTTGTGGAATCTCCACCGCTGTAGATTTTTAAGAGCAGGTTAGACAAACACCCGTCGGAGATGGTCTAGACAGTAGCGTAGCTAGGGGGGTGCAGAGGAAGCAGCCGCTTCCCCTCAGCACATTTTACAAAAGCAGTGCCTTAGTTAAGGGTTACCATGGCGCCAGGGGGCGGGGCCCACGCTCTGCTCTGAAGCTTGGCCTGTTGGGCTGGCAGAGAGAGCATGCTCACCCGAAATCACCCAGAGTAGGGAATTGGGAGCAGGAGCTGTTTGTGTCTCGTTACACCAGCACCGGGCTCCTGCAGGCAAGGGGGGGGGCCGGCACGGCTGGAGGAGCCATGGGGGGGGTGGCAGCAAGGCCGGAGGAGCCATGGGGGGGGGCCGCGGGGGCGGCACGGCACGGCTGGAGGAGCCATGGGGGGGGGCGGCGTGGCCGGAGGAGCGAGGGGGGACGCAGCATGGCAGCCCACAGCACGGCCGGAGGAGCCATGGGGAGGAGGGCCGTGGGGGCAGCGCGGCGCAGCCGGAGGAGCAAGGGGGTGGGCGCAGCATGGCAGCCTGCAGCGCAGCCGGAGGAGCCATGGGGAGCAGTGTGGCTGGAGGAGCCATGGGGGGGGAGGGGGCATGGCGCGGCCGGAGGAGGAGCCAAGCGGGCGTGGCCAGAGGAGCCAAGCGGGGGCGCCTTTTTAATGTTTGCTCCCCCTGCTCTCAGAACCTGGCTACGCCACTGGGTCTAGATAATACCTAGACCTGCTATGAGTGCAGGGGACTGGATTAGATGACCTCTAGAGGTCCCTTCCAGTCCTATGATTCCATAGATGCTGGAACTAGAGGTGCTGCTGCACCCCCTGGCTTGAAGTAGTTTCCATTATACACAAGATTTACAGTTTGGTTCAATGGCTCTCAGCACCCCCACTATAAAAATTGTTCCAGTACCTCTGTGTGATTCTATGATTCTATGCATAGATCACTATCTAATTCTGTATTTATCACCATGAGTCAGTGTAAAACATCTTCGACTGTAAACAGGTGAGCTGATATAACATTCATTCTAGCTAACCAAAAGAAACTACAAATCCTTTCATTCCTTCTATTTGCAGTGCACATAAATGAGACCTATATATGTAAGAGCCTCTTGAAAGAGTTTGCTTCAGGCAGCCAGTACATGAGATATCAAGTCAAGAGAAAAATCAGTAAAGCCTATAAAGTAATATATTAGATTCTCAGGGGTTCTGACAGATTTCTGCTGACTAAAGGCACCTAGCTGGAGGCAAAAGTGATACATTATCACATAGGCACCAACTGTTCAACCCACCATGCTTTCTAAGAGAAAAAAAAAACCTACAAGGTTTCATAAAATGTTAAAGATATTCCTTCTAATTGCAGCTGAGAAGAAGTTAGCAAGTGACAAATATAATTTTTCTAAGCCTTTTTTGTTTTGAGCACTTCTCTTTTCCAATACCCATCTACAGGAGCTAGTGTCTGGGTATATAAGACAGAGGGCCTCATTACCCTATGACACCAGTTTTATAGTGGAGTAACTCTCATTGACATCAGTGGAGTTATTTTTGATTCATTACATTAAAAAGTGAGAAGACAATCAGGCAACAGACTCCTACATATCCAAGGCTCCAACATGCTGTCTAGGGGTCCAACATACAGTCTCTTGAAACCTATTTCTTGAAAATATTAAATGAAAATGATTGGTGCCCTTTAAATTGTTTTTCTTTAAGGGTCTTAAAACAACAAAAAAAGGACAATGCTGCTTTCTAAGATACAAATTAAAATGGGCATCCTTACACGCACATCGCTGGATAATGAAGAGTGAGTCAGAAAGCAAGGTGAGGAGGCAGCTATAAAAGAGGATTATTCATGCCTTTCCTATTTTCTTGAATTACTTCAGGTAAGTGAGCATTCCACACAGTCTGAGACCCTACCCCGCTCCTCTTCCTGAATTATCTACCTTGGGGAGCAGTAGAGTACCCTGAAGAATGTTCAGTCTCTTTACAAGTTATGTCCACATGAAGTAGTACTAGAATTTTTCCCAAACTCTGACCAAGCATAAAGTAAGCAATGACAGTTCTAATTGTGAAAGCTTTGGGACGAATCCTTTACTGAGACAAAATTACTATTACATAACATGGGAGTTTTGCCTGGCCAAGAACTGCAAAATTTGGTCCTTAGTTGATTTTTGGCAGGCTATCATTATTCACCAACTTCAGTAAAATAGTTTTTCTAATTTTGAAAAAGTTTGCGTTGTTCAGAGTACCTAAGCAGATCAGAAATCTCCATAGGTGCTGGAACTAGGGGTGCTGCCGCACCCCCTGCCTTGAAGTGGTGTCCATCATATACAGGGTTTACAGTTTGAGTCAATGGCTCTCAGTACCCCATTATGCAAATTGTTCCAACACCCCTGGAAATCTCTGACCTTCATACCCTTGCCACTACCCCCAAACTACGGTACATATCCTCAGCTACTGGATTAATGCATTTGTTCCCTTGAGCCAGTTTTACTTTTTAGCACTATTTATTTTTAAGTTTTGCTTCCCCTCTCTTCTTTCCCCCAGTGTTTTTAGAACAAGGTCAGACAGTCTAACTCTCAGCCTTCAAACCTGTATGACACAAAATGTGACAAAAGGACTGAAATGTCCTTAACATCTGTACCATACTCAATGATAGATAATGGTGTGCAACTATAAAATCCATTTTAAGGATGCCTTCTCACTGTGTGAATTAGCTTTTTAAAAAAACTAGAAAGACAAATTTCATCAGGTGCAGAAATAAGAATTCCCTCACATGGGTTATCAGCTGAGTTTGAAATCCATATTCTGAAATCTCCAGCACAGACCTTTACTAGCTAAGCTAAAGGAGCAATTGTTATCCCCTAGGTGGACCACTCTGTAGAGAGGGACTCAACACAGACTTGACTAGTGGATTACAAAACAATTTGCTAGACAATAATAGTCTACTGAAGATCAGGAATCCCGGGTTTTACGTCTGTCTTTGGGAGGGAGTGTGTCTAATGGGTAGCACAATGACTACAGACAGGATATCCAAGGCCATAGATTTTGCACATTCATTCTGAGATGCAGTGTAGCTGAATGGTTAAAACTTGATTCTGTCATATCAGAGACCCAGGTGCTATTCCCAGCTGTGCCTGAAGTGACACTGAGGTGAGATCAGAACTCTTGGCTCCCATCTCAGTGCCCTTTCCCTACAGGGTTTTTAGACAGAAAATCTGGCAGTGCAGAAGAACACCTTTCCCAATATCTGTAAGTTTGATGATGAGGGAAAGGTACACTATGTCTCATAAAATGAATTATTTTCCTGTCCAAAAGGAGGATTTTAGAATGTATGAGACTGGAGTTACCTGGTGACTTAGCGAATACTGCATATAACCACCAGCATGAGCTTTGAACACACATTGTGTTGGAACAGACCTGGAAGAAAATGTACTAGACAGTTTTAGAAGACAGAAAGGGGTACATTTTCAATGTACTGTGTGTGGATTTAGCCACTTGACTTCCATTAACATTAATGGGAGAAGCAAGATATCCCTCGATAGCTTTGATTCATCTACACTGTGATTTAGTACAAAACACTGCATCTGTTAATTCTGACTCTACCCACATCTTTTCAGCAGAGACTTTGCTTGCTCTGCAGAAAAAAAAATTACAGAAGCTTTATTTTTGTGTTAATATTTTACCATAGTTAAAATAGAGGCAGAAACATAGCTCTTGGGGCCACAAGATAGTCAGGCAAATCTATTAGAAAGTGACGGAGCAAGAAAGGAACTTGAGGAGGAAGGGAGAAGAGGATAGAGAGGTGTTGGAATATATAAATAGATGAGAAGTGACAAATAGGAGCACATGCCAATCTAAAGATAGATAAAATATGAACTAGTGTTACAAGATATGCATGTTCTCATTAATCAGTTCAGCATTTAGTTTACCATGCTGATAACGTCCACTCATTTCTGAACCACAGTGAGCCACATTCGGATCCCCTCACTCATCCTGTATAGTTCCTTGCTCCACAGTAGTCCCACTGAGGTCAATAGGCCACTCAGAGTAGGGTGGTTCCAGAAATGGAGCTCTGTATAAATATGGTGTTTAAAGAAACCAGAAGAATGGCCAAGGAAATTGTTCTATTTTTCTCTATTGTGACTGAATAGAAAATTAATTTTTTAAAAAGTAATTTGTGGTTAAATTTCCTGACAGGGAAATCTGTGAGTAGAATGTCCACAGGTCTCTGAGCCTGAGCCAGCGGTAGATTTAATTTTGAGTCTTCCTCTGCTTGCCTCTCAGGGGACCAGCTATGCCACCTGGCGCTGATTTGACCAAAAAGGAGCAAGTGAATATTCTATTACTGTTATTTATATGACACCAACAGGGTGCTGGATCCTTTACAAACAGATGAGATTATCCTGTTGCAGATGTCCACATGCTAAACAGACACAATACAGTAAAAGGATAGGAGCAGATGCTGTCTATAGCTCCTAAAAGATTGCATTCCTGCAGGGTTTAGGTGCTCCACGGCAGGAGAAGCTTGCTGCCCTAAGTCTATTTTACCCTAATTTATTGAAAATATGAAGGTATTTTAAGATTATTTTGACGATGTGCATTTTAGGGACAAATTCTGCTGCTCCTCCTCCATAGCTCCAACAGTGGTTCAGTTCTGATATGCAAGTCGGGGGCAAGGAAATGCAGTAGGCTCACATCTCCTGTGCAGTATGGAACTGAGAACCGTGGTGGCTCCCTACGTGCCAGCATGAAGGATATGGGTCAGACTGGGATTATGGCAACGCAGAGGTTCCAAAGTATCTGCCATTACATAGCTCCTCTCAGCCTCCCTTTGCAAGAGGACACATTATAGCCACTACAGCTTCAGAAATCCCCCCCTCCAGGCTGAGGCTAAAGCTCTTTCTCCATTCCCATCACAGCTACTTGGATCTGGATCTCCAACTCTAAATGTTTGTGTCCTATATCTTACATTTTTGTAAAGCTGGAGATCCTTAACTTTCCAACACCTGTATTTTGCCTGGCAGAAGCATAACTGACTACTTCATTCTCAGCCTATAGCTATCAAGGCTGCCACACTGAGTGGGGAAGTCTTCTTGTTAATAGCTCCATTTACACCAGCTGAGGAGCTGACCTCGTGTTTGCCGGACTTTGTATTCTGCCTCCCAATGACTCTGACATTTCATGGTTTCACAAACTTTATCAAGCAGTTACTAAACAAAATGGCAAGTAAATAGGAACACTACTGCTTCCTACCTTAATTTCCAAATTTTATTTTTAAAGTAACCATTGTGATTTATTGCATTTATAAATTCCAATACAGAGCTAGACCTGGTCTGCTTCTTAATCGTGACTAAGTTACAGACAATATAGGCTCTTTTAATATGATATTGTTCTGCTCCCTGATTGGTCAAGGGAAACTTTCAAAGCAAGAAAATAATGAGTGATGAGTAACAAATAGTGAATAGCCTTGTCACATTTGTATCCAAGTATTTGGAAGGAAAACAGCCGTTCCCGAATGTTTGCACAAACAAACACGGACATGATCAAAATAACACTATGGGGAACATTTGTACATATTGTTTTTAAAGAACTATCAGAGAAAACACAATCCCACTGAGATTTTCAAAACTGCCCACGGATTTAGGTGGCCAACTCCCATCTGTT